>NC_089841.1:206846967-207446967 GCF_035609145.1 Eleutherodactylus coqui | reverse complement strand
GAAGAAACAGTTGTTGACCCAATGAGTATTCAACCGACAAATATTGAAGGTTTATGGGTAACTCAACAACAGTTTATAGAATACCTACTGTGGTATTCAGATACAAATTGTGCTATCTAAACCAACAGATCTTAATTTGTGCATTAACCCCATGTAAGCAGTTGTATCAAAGTATGTTACATCTCCTGGCAGCTCCTTGTCCAGGTTCATGATTACCACTTCATAAGAAGCAAATTCCATTGTTTGACAAGACTTCTCTTTCATCATGCGGAATACATTTTTATGTAAAACATACTATTTAACATGATTTGTGAACTTTGTAGTAAATTTCCAACTATATATGTTAAACCTACTAGTGTTACAATCGTGACCAACCTGTACGGGGTACACACACAGGTTGCATACAGTATTCACTCGGGTTTCATGCAAACTGACCCTATGCTACAAGGGGGATGACAGTGCCCTACCTAAGCGGGGACATTGCCCCAATAAGGGCAGCCCAGCGGTCTTCGGATCTGGGCCCTAGCTGATCCTAGGAGCCACACACCAGAACAGGATGCATTCACATGCCACATGACATGGACTGAACCACAGGACACACAGAGCCAGAATACACAGCATACAGCAGCCACAATGCAACCACTAATAGCAGATGATAAGCTGAATATAAATGCGAGATGTTAGTTTATACATTGGTGAATGAACTTAAGCTGCAAGCCCCGGCAAGGCCCCTCGTATCTGCAGTCCCTACACTACCAAGACACATCTACTAGAGGGCCCTAGGGGCCAACCTAGCGCAGACATAGCAAACAAACTCAGCAGACCAAACTGACACAAAATAAACGTACAAACGGACATGAACCGCAAGGCACAGATCACACAGCAAGCTGCAACAAAGCACATAGCAGGTCACACAGCAAACTTCAACAGACAAGGATTCATGATTGCTCTTGAACACCATACAGAGACTGACCAGGAGCTGGGTTTATATGGCAGTACAGACCCAGGAGATTGGCTAGCAGGAAGAACTACACCCGCCAGCTCAATCAGTAACCCTGAGAGTGCTGTGCTGCTGGAAGCACAGTAGTACAACATGTCTCAGCAGCACACGTAACAACTAGCTTATAGTTATTGGGCTTTGGCCTTGATCCATTTTTTTAGAAGTATGGCTAACATTAGATTTTTTACCAAAGTAGTTTTTGAGTACTTACAGGTAAAACCGTGCATACACTAGGCAGGAACCTGTCAATCAGTGTCTGGAGGGCAAAGGAGCTAACATATCATTGGACTCCCTGCAGCAGCGCTGACCACATGCTACACAGTTACCATGTAAATGTTCCTTCACATTCACTTCTAAGTGACAGACTACGTAAATCAGCATGTCTGTCACTACTCTGCACTATGCGGTCCTCAGAGAGGGCGGCATAAGGAACCTGACAGCTTCCCCTTAAATGATAACATTCTAGTCCCTTGCAGTCACCATTAGGAGTTTGATAAAGATAAGTATATGCATCTCTTATTGAACTCATTGCTAAAACCACATGCAGAAAGTCTTCCTTTTCCCATGACTGTATTAAAGGGGTTCTGACATGAATAATTTTTTTATGCTTTAGCAGCCATTGTTCCCTGGTCTGCCTAATGGACACAGGGAACCCATGGGTTAATGGCTGCTAAAGCATAAAAATCTTATACTTACCTTGTCTCCTGTTGTTGTTGACATCGGGGGGTCATCTCCCGGCAGCATATTAGCACTTTCTGCTTAGGTTAAGCAGCCTGACTAGAGCCACCTGATTGGTGCACGCTGTGCAGTCACGTGGTGCCGAAGAGCCAATCAGGTGGCTCTAATCAGCAGCGCTGCTTAACCTAAGCAGAAAGTGCTAGTATGCCTCCCGGCAGGCAGTCTTCGTCCTCCAGCAGCCGCGCCGCTCCGGGATCGCGCGCATGCGCAGTGGAGAGGTGCCCTCTGACAGGAGTCAGGACGGGCTGCGTCTCCACTGCGCATGCGCAGCACTCCGGAGTTCAGCCGGACGGACGGGCCGCCCACAGCAAGCACTGCTTGTGACGTGCTTGCTGTGGCGGTCCGTCCGTTGACCTCGGAAGTGCCTGACGGACGGACCAGAGCAGGAAGCGGTCTTTTTGACCGCTCCTGCTCTGCTTTAAAGGCACAGAAGAAGATGCCGGCTGGAGGGGACATGCCTGGCGATCGGGCCAGGCCAGGCAAGGTGAGTACAATTTTTTTTTTTTCATGTCAGAACCCCTTTAAGAGAAACAGGGAACATGGAGCTCTGTAACAGAAATATCAACCTGTCATTTCTATATAGATGCATTGTGAAATCGATCTGCACATAATTTGGGGCCAAAATTGACATGCTGTTTATAGTTGAATATACACATAGTTCCACCTTCACAATGTCACCAGTGACCAAACTTGTTGTCCATCGGACTGACCATTCCCCTGACATGAAACTATTGGCTAATCCAGTTGTAATTAGGGGAATGTTCCAATAAATGTCTATGGATACCTTTAGAGAAGTGCCACTACACTGCCCAATTTACTTTACAATACATTGACATATTTTTTTGAACCATATGATGCATTAAATGTGTTTAATCTGTAAATGTTTACCAAAGATTAAGAGGATAGTCTACCTAAAAAACATCAATTTGTTGCAAACAAAACATCATGGCTTTACTGAGGGTGAATCATCATGTGGACAGGAAATATAGAAAGTAGAAGGCTTGACTGGATAGTTAGAGGTATAACCAGTAGAAAGAGGTAGATTGTGATCCTGGTGTGTAGAGCTCTGGTGAGACCACATCTGGAATACTGCATTTAGGTCTGGAAACATCATCTACAGGGAACCTCGCCTACAGAAAACATCGCTAAAATAATACGGGTCCAAAGACAGGCTACAAAAATGGTGGAAGGCCTTAAAGGGGTTGTCCCGAGGCAGCAAGTGGGTCTATACACTTCTGCATGGCCATAATAATGCACTTTGTAATGTACATTGTGCATTAATTATGAGCCATACAGAAGTTATAAAAAGTTTTATACTTACCTGCTCCGTTGCTGGCGTCCTCGTCTCCATGGTGCCGACTAATTTTCGCCCTCCGATGGCCAAATTAGCCGCGCTTGCGCAGTCCGGGTCTTCTTCTTTTCTGAATGGGGCTCCGTGTAGCTCCGTGTAGCTCCGCCCCGTCACGTGCCGATTCCAGCCAATCAGGAGGCTGGAATCGGCAATGGACCGCACAGAAGCCCTGCGGTCCATGGAGACAGAGGATCCCGGCGGCCATCTTCAGCAGGTGAGTATGAAGACGCCGGGCCGCCGGGATTCAGGTAAGCGCTGTGCGGGTTGTTTTTTTAACCCCTGCAGCGGGGTTGTCTCGCGCCGAACGGGGGGGGGGGGTTCAAAAAAAAAAAAAACCCGTTTCGGCGCGGGACAACCCCTTTAAGCATAAAATTTAACTTAATTTTTATAGCCTGAAGGAAAAAAGGGGAAACATGGTTGAAAACTACATATGTTAAAGGTATACATAAGGTTCCAGAGAGAAGTACTTTTAATTAGGAAGCTAAACACTAGAAAAGGGGGCGTAATCTGAGATTAGTTGGGGAGAAGATCAGAAGCAAAGTCAGAAAGTATTTATGGAAAGAGAAGTAGATGCTTGGAACAAATTTCAAACTTTGTTGGAAAATCAACAATAAATGAATTCAAGCATGCCTGGGATAAGTACAGTATATATATATATATATATATATATATATATATATATATATATATATATATACGAAGACAGAACTATAAATGAAATAATATAAGGAAAGAGTAGATAGACCATGTGATCATTTTCTACCACCAATCTTCTATGTTTCTACATATAAACAAGTAGCAGAATTAATCCTGGGTTGCTTACAAAACTAACTTAAAGGGGGGTTCTAGTTACACAAAGTTGCTGTCAAATGAATGATAATCCGAATTTATTGACATTTGCAATGTGGTTCTGCTTTGGATTTGTCATGCACGTCACAGACACACACAGCTCTGCAACACGCATGTCACAGACACACATAGCTCTGCTACATGCACATCACACAAACACAGAGCTCTGCTGCATGCACGTCACACACGGCTCTGCTACACACATCAAACACACACAGCTCTCCTACATGCACGTAACACACACAGCTCTGCTACATGCAAGTCTATAGACACACAGCTCTGGTACATGTACATCACATACAGCTCTGCTACATACATTTTTGTCCCATCCAACAGGGATCACAACCAGCACAGCAGAGTCCTGCACACCCTGGTCATGTGACCCCAGACTCCTCCAACACAGGTGACTGATCACATGATGGTGACATCATCACAGGTCCTGTTAGCACACGCCTTCTGCTGGCTCTGGAGGTTTATAATAAAGAGAAGTAATGATGTCACCATCATGTGATTAGGGGCTGAGGTCAGAGCCCAGGTGACTGATCCAATGACAAGGACATCATCGCAGGTCCAGTAAGAACACAGCTGCTGTCAGGCTCTGCATGTTTTATGACTTGTGATGATGTCACCATCATGGGATCAGGGGCAGAACATGTAACTCATTCATGGACAGACAGGTGGTTGTTAGTATTTTTATTAATAAATGCCTGCTTTATATTTTATTGATATCTAACACACTGGTCCTCCTGTACCCTGCTGTTCTATTCATCAGTACTGGTTTTATTAGGTCCTGTCTCCTCCCCTGCCACCATCCTCAGGGCTGTGTAAGGAGAAGCTGTCTTATACTGTAAACGGCTTTTCCCTTGCACATCGCCCCTTCCCTGTTTGATCCCATGCACTCAGGGTGTCAGTAATTGGGTGTACAGTACTGTAAGTCACAAGTCAATGCACTGAGATGTTGACAATGCATCAGGTCCAGTGGGTAACAGGCATACTATGAGGAGGAGAAGCCATCTGCAGCACAGAACAGCTTCTCTTAACATAGCGCCGGCAGAACAGCGATATTCAATTATGTGCACCTATGGATATATCAGCTTAATAACGAATCATATATAACATAAAAATTATCGATCTATTCATACAGGGTTGTAAATTGTATGTTCAGGATTTGGCATACCTATGCCAACTCATGAGATGCCATAATCATAAGCATCATTTCACTATGCTTGTGCCAAGAATTGCAGAATTGCAAGTTATGTTTAAAATTCGTTATCCCCGAGCCCTCTAGGAAGATGTGCAAGCATATGTCATAATTATCAAAAGGAATCTAGATGTAATTGTGCTATGTCAGAGAAACTCACGCACATAATCTCAAATAGCAATGTATATGTGTGTGTTCGAGTTTCTCTGACACAGCGTGATTACACCTATAGTTCTTTCAATGATTATGGCATATGCTTGCAAATCTCACAAGATGTTACAGGGCACTGAATCTTGAACACAATTTGCAATCCTGCAATTCTTGGCACATGCATAGCAGAATGATGCTTATGACTATAGCATGTGCGTGTATCTCGTAAATTGGCGTGGCTATGCTGAATCCTAAACATGTATTTCGAAAGCCTGCATGAACAGATCGACAATCTGTAAGTTATATATGTTTTGTTAAGAAGCTGATATGTCTGTCTATAGTACATAATTGAATATTTATTGTACTAATTCAGAAGGTAGGACCATCTCTTTCTTAGCATAAAAATTTGCTCTCTGTCATGTGTTCATCGTCTTTCTCTGATTGGGGGAGGGGCTTTCCTCTCCGAAATGCATCTTTATGGATTTTGTTTAATTTTGTGGATTACAATAAATTGGATACACTATATCCTGGCGTTGTGAAGGACTTGGCATTTCCACTTGATATCCTTGGGGGAGCGCATCTCCGTTGTCAAGTTTGACTTTTTCTTAAGTGACTCTTCATCCATGAGAAACAATTTATTTCTAATAATATGAAGAGACAGCTAGTACGTGAAAACATTGTCCGAACATAAAGTGGCAAGAGCAAATATAGAAAAAGTTTATCATTACAAATGTCTTTTTTTAGGTGCCCATTTATTATGTGGTGGCACTTAGAAAGAAAGTTCTATAGCAAAAAGTAAAAAGTATCCCCTCTTTAGGTGCTAACTCCCAACAACGTCACACATCTTTATAGCTGCAAAGTAATAGAAAAGTCCAGCAGCACTCACCACCACCAATTTTGGGAGGGTCTCTTCTGATGTATTCCTGCACGCCTAGATAGGGATTGAATCCAAATCCCACATGCATGTAATCCAATAAAGTAGGCAAGGCAGCAGGTTCAGGTGCAGAAAGCTCTCTGCATCCATCAGGACGCCTCTTTTATTCCTCATAATCATACAAGAAGTTGCAACGTTTTGACCCTGTGTTCGGGTCTTTGTCAAGCTTGACAAAGCTTTCTGCACCTGAACCTGCTGCCACATCTTTATAGGACACAAAGATTTAGAGTCTATCCTATACTTTCCTCAACTCTTGGAGAGAAAGACTCTATGACAAGTGCACTGTTCCCGTTCTCTTGTTTTACAACACTGATAAGCCTATATAGAAGAAAAGTTCATACCATCGATAGAGTTGGACAGAGGTGGTCAACCTGCCACTTTATGTCTATGATATACATCTCCATTAGTGTGATCTGCTATTTGTTTGTTTGTTTATTTCCTTTTTTAAGTCTCTTTACATTAAAGGAATATATCGCTTTCAGCAAAAAGAGCTTATTCACTGCATAATGAAAAGTTATGTAATTTTCTTATTTGCTTTGTGTATCAATTCTTCATGGTTTTCAAATCTCTGCTTGCATGCGATTGTATGGCATCTTTAATTGTTTACTCCAAAGGATGAAATACACACTTTGTAAAATTTTGCTTTGAAACTCAGCATGCAGTTACATCTCAGGCAAATGATTAGAGTTGTGGCATGATTAGATGAACGGTCTTGCCACCTGAGGCCCTAAAAGTGGTTCCATCCTTGACCTATAAAAAGGCTCTCAGAGGCTCCTTGTGTGTAGTGACCTTTTTTTCCGCTTGCACAGCACTTGTTGACCACTAAACGCCTCTACAATGCTAAGAGATTTCACCCAGTTAACAGAGTTTGAGAGGGGTGCATTATTAGAATACAAGATGCTGGATGGCCATATGGAGGAATTGCCTTCCACCTGGGCCATGCTGACCAGTCTGTTAGGAAGTGTTAGGATCAGTAGATGTGTGAGGACATACATACAAGGCTACTGGGTTCAAGACCTCCTTGACAGACCACCGGTAGAGAGGATTGTCTGATCATCCGACAAACATGAGTAGCTCCAACTGTTTTGTTGTTCGCCTTTCGGAGAAAGGTAGCACCATAGTTACAGGCTCCTGTGTCTGCCTGAAACATTTCCAGGTACTTGGCTAAAGGAGTAGTGGTACAAGGGAAAATCACAGCTCAGCAATATGTTCAGGAAATCCTGCAGCCACATTATCCATCAGGATAATGCTTGACTGCACACAGCAAGGGTGCACAACATTGCCACACTTCTGTCACCTGCTTGGTCATCAGATTTATCGCCAATAGAACATGTGCGGGACCATCTTGAACACCAGCTTCAACAGACTGTTAGTTTTCATGATCTAGAAGCTCAGTTATAGCAAATATGAGCCGATATGCCACAGGGTACCATGTGGAACCTGTATGCTTCCATGCCAGCCCATATCCCATATAGCATCCAAGCTAGAGGTGGCACAACAGGGTACTAGAGTCTCCTTGCCCACCTGTATCACATCTTGTATCCAAGCTAAAGGTGGCACAATAGGGTACTAGAGCCTCCGTGCCAGCCTGTATCACATCTTGTATCCAAGCTAAAGGTGGCACAATAGGGTACTAGAGCCTTCGTGCCCATCTGTATCACATCTTGTATCTGAGCTAGAGGTGGTATAACAGGGTACTAGAGCCCCCATGCCCACCCGTAGTACATTTTGTATCCAAGCTAGAGGCGGCCCAACAGGGTACTGGAGCCCCCCTTCAAGGGGTCAATTTTCCACAATAAATTATCCTTTTGCTCTGATATTATAATCACTTACTTATATCAACATTACAATCACACAGAGAAAGTTTAATTCAATTCTGACAATGCTTCTAGGTGCTTAATTTTTTTTACAATGTTTGTATGTCTTGGCCGTGAGGTGTTCACCTAGGTGATAGATCTTTACAGGAGAAAAGCATGATAACTGTGCTCTAGCTGTAATGAACCTAGGACAACTGTATCTATCACATGACCAGGACTACATCTTGCACTGTAAAATGCCCAGGAGGAAACTGGGGATCCTGGAAGAAAGTGTAGCAGTCACATACTGTTTATTGTGCATGCAACCATTCAGTCAACTACAGGCTTCAATGAGGATTATGCCATAAAGTCACTTGACTGCTGAACTGCAATTAAAACAAGGACAGTGCTCCAAGCACTGGTGTAACTATAGGGGATGCGGTTGCACTCAGGCCCAGGCGCCTTAGGGGGCCCATAAGGCCTCTCTTCTCCATATAGGGATCCCAGTACTATGAAAAAAGCATTATAGCTTGGCAATAGAGTTTATACATCATACTTCAAAAGTATGACACAAGTCCTTATTTATTGTCAGACAAGCAGTGATAGTTACTTACATCTAATGTGATGTGCAGTACATATAAATAACCTTATTGGCATGTGTCCAATATAAACTTTTTAAACACTCATGTTTGTTACCCAGAGTGAAAATATAATACACTTTAATTAAACCTTTGTTATTGATTTAATTCTGTTTGCAATTTACCTATCAGGCTTGTCAAGTACACAACTGTCTCCTTACTGTTTTGTATCATAATTCAATATTGTTCACATATGTAAAACCAATATATTGAATATATGATGTACTTGTGTTGTGCATCCATCAAAACTATTCATATATATATTCCATTCAAATGGAGATACTCTTCTCCTCTGCTAGGTTGGTCTGTGTTAAGGAGGGGCAAGAGGAGAGTAATGTCAGAGAAATCCTACCTAGTCTCCTCCCTGATCCCTTAGCTCCACCCCTTGAAGGTCTAGCTAACTGTTTGGGTGTGTCCCTCCCTGTCTATGCAAGTTGCTCAATGGTGCACATGAACCATAAACCTTAAACAGATTACAGACAAGACACATATATGGACCTCAAACACACACAAAATAACAAATCTGTATTATTAATGATCAAATAACAAGATCAGATTTAACAAAAATTATATCCTATCTTTTGTGTAGTAATATCACAGATTCTCTGAACTACACTCTGCTCTCTGGCTGATGTGTACCTCCCCACTGGAATGTACCTTATCTCTTGAAGGCAATAGAAAAAATAAGCTCTTTCTAGGCAAGTAACAGAATTGTAAAACAGATTTCCCAGTTTTTCTTCTCATTTCTACATGCTCCAACCAAAATCTCACACCTTTCCAAGCAGGAACTTCTATACAAAACCCTTCATTCTTAATCCATGATCATTTACAGTCATTTGCAAACTTTCTCTATCTATCCACATCCAAACATCCAGTCTTTGGCATGCCCAGTCTTTTGGCACTCCTGGGGGTGCCCATTTTCCAGAACAATTGAGTATGACCTCCAGTGGGTTACCTCCTTGTCCCTGAGACATTTATTTACCCATCTCAGGTAAGATGCAGATGCTATATCATTCCACGAATGGTTAAGTCCAAGGCAAACTTCCCCAAAGTCTTTTAATTTGCTAGGTTGGAATTTTGCTAAATCAGAATACCTGCTGCAATGTTAATTGACTATCAGACAGAAACTTCCATGAAGTCTTAATCCAATAGTCTAGAGTCCTGGACTACAGTTCCAGCAATGTGGCAATCAGGTAGCCCTTAAACACATACCAGTATGGGACTGAAAGCTTTGACACAATGTACATCTGTCGAGCACAGATCAATCTGGCAATGTGTTACATTAATTTGTAGAGGATATTCACGTGCACTCATCTGCGATTATAAACAAGTCTAATTATCCAACCTCGAACCTGGGCTTTATTTCTTATGACCCAGATTCACCAGACAAAAGAGATTTCTTCCTTTTCTAGCAGTCTGTCTGTTATGGCAAAAAATATTACTGAGATCAGCCACTATATTCCAGCTCAAGTCTAGTTATCTCTATATCATAGTTTAGGGAGGGGAGCAGTGTGGCAATTGCAGACCATAAATTCTTTGTCCTGTCTGTCTGTAAATCTTCTAACCACAGATGTGATGTTATACACACACACACATACACGCACAAGTCTACAAAAGTCTCATACTGTCTCCACTTTAATAGAACATATACAATTATAACAACATAAACGAGACATTTGATTCATACAAGGGAGAAGTTATTTAAGTAGACTGTGAATCTGTGAATTATACCATGACTGAAGATAAAGCAGCAGTAAATAGTTATAACAAAACAAATTTAGTTACTTACCATCACTTTTAATTTACTAGTGCTTAGGCTCCTTCCATACTTCGCAATTCACTGGACTTCTTAGTCTGCCCGCATTCCCCACCAAAAAAATGTTGGCATACTCCTTTAAATTTAGAATAAGCAATAAGGCTACTGGGTTCTGAGTTTTCTCATATGTCCAAATGAATTAATGTTTCTTGTTCTGTGCTCTGATGATCATCATTAACAGTGTGAAGTCACCACTGTGCTCTTTCTGACCAGTCCAGCACAGTGTTAACATAGTTTAATGTGCAAAACAGAAAAAAAAAGTATAGTGTCCAATCATGGTGGACCAACATCCTTACTTAGACTATATTGCTGTAAAAAGTGGCAAATCATTCCAAAGTCCAACACTAACAAACGAATAGATAATGGAATGTGGATATGATGGCTAAATATTGTCTCTATTAAGTGTTCAAACTACACCAATACAAGGACAGCTCAGCCAGCCTAACTATTAACCCTTGAATAAAAAGTGTAACACAGAGTACTTAATACTTTCACACTTGATATGACCAGTCTACCCATAAAAGGCAGGCTGTCATACTTCAGTCCAAGTTTTTTTCACACTATAAATCCACTAAATGGATTATAGAAGATTAATAGATGATATTGTCTTCATATAGTATGGTTAAAATAGATTTTGGATACTTTTATCCTGGATCTTAATTGGGGGCTGGAGTTTTCCGGCACTGTTGAACCCACCAACATCATTTTCTTGGATTTATACCTCTATATAACATTCTACTTAAATAACAGCTGCATTTTAAACCAGTATATTCCAACAGTTATCTGGATTTCTCTAGTTTCTATGTTATTAAATGGAAGGTTAATATTTTGCACGGACAGATCAGGAGGAATTCTCAACATTCTCAACTCCAAACCAATATCACCAAGTATTGGAAGACACTACATGGGGACTCTTTCTTGGTTAGCAAACTTCCTGAACACCTTCAAGTAGTTTTTTTGGGAAAAAAAAACAGAACTCTGAGAAATATTTTGGCCTCCTCCGGTCCTCATAGACTTAGTGCCTTCCCCCCCTTCCATGGGATCATGGGGAGACCCCTGAAAGGTTCTTTGAGGTGTGGAACACAAGACTGCAAATGTTGTTCAAACATTTGTCATTATAAAAAAGAGATCCCTTTGGAACACAAGGATATTTCCATTCCTCTGAGGGATGCTTCTGGTATGTGCTTGACCCCTCTTGAGAAAATCCCCCAATGCAAATTCTCTAGACTATGATTAAAGGAAATGTTTGGGATGTTTCAACTGAACATTTTGATATACAATGACTTAAACAATTTGCTAGAAAAAAAATAATTCAATGCACGATGGGGGGTCAATCATATGATTTTTTTGGAACCCTTCTTTTTCCCTCTTTTCCTGTGATACCCTGGACTGTCCAAAAGATGAACTTATTCCCTAATTGGCCAACCTACTCTCTTTGGGGTTTTTAACACACTAATTTTATATCTCCTGTTTCTTATATGCGTCTGATATATTCCCCTTACCTACATTTTATGTATCTTACCTCACATTGTTTTATTTATTTTAGTAGTTACAATTCTTTTATTATTTCTTTTTTTCATGAAAATGCCTGCTTTTATTATTTTATTTTATGTATTGATTTTAATTACTCACTAATGTTTCTGGCAGGAGTAACACTTTTATATTGGTATGTACCCCCTTCTCTCCAGTTACACTTTTTATCTAATTTTATTTTTCTGATATAAGTATTTTTTTAATAACAACCTTATATATATTTAGGGATTTTTTTCATACAATTTTACTACATGTTGGCCATATTTTTTATAACTATAATAAACTGCTTTGAGATTACACTGATCTGACATCCGGACGCTGGAGCGCATCTTTTCTTGGGAGTTGGAACGCATTCCCAAACACTCCCAGAAGCGCCCATACTGGTTCCGATATTTGAAACACAGATGCGTGCATTTCAGACATGTGGCTCATGCAGGCTCTTCCAGAGGACGGTAACTCCTAGTGCTGTGGTGGTGTGTGCACGATTCGGCTAAGGCTGGAACATCAAGTCACACCTCCCCCATTGACACAATAGAAATGCATGTAAATTGAGGTAATCTTTTATTGTATTTATATTCTCTGTATTTGTACATTATCTTTCTGTATGTGCTTGATGAAGGAGGCTCCCTATTCTACAAAATGTGTTGCACTCATATTTTTATATGCACTCTAAATAAATTGTCTTCACCTAATCTTTACAAGCCTGGATTGTAAAATGAGTCTGGGAGATTACAGTTTGGCATACTTAGATTTAGAAGGATCTTTGGAGCCCTACTACAAAGTAATTTCTCTCTATTTTATACTGGCTATAAAACTGTCTTCTACTCTGCTTTTTCACCCTTAGGGTGCTGGGATTTTTTTTCTATATGGTTTTGTACTTGACTGCTGAAGCCAGTGATTGGCCTAGCGGTCACATGCAAACAGATTGGCATGTGATAATCACAGGCTTCTTCCAGGATTGGAGCTGCGGGGACCATGACATCACTTCTAAATGATGGGGGAAGCAAAGAGGTGAATATGCTATATTTCTTTATTTTCCAGAAAACCCCTTTAAGAATAATGCTCTCAATAATTGGCCCCAGAAAATATTTTGAGCAATGTATCCAGGGTAAAAGAAAAAACAGTCATCAATGCTCTTGACATTGGTAAGGTTTTCATACTCACTGTTAAAAAATGTTATTTTATATTATAATCTACAAGATGCCAATTTTTATTGCATGAAATGGGGTCACCTAATTGGTACAGGAGTGTAGGTTTCACGAAAAAGGCTCAAAGGAAAAATGCCCACAGGAAAAAAGCTCATGGCCATGAATGCCCACAGGAAAATTGCCCACATGGAAATTTGCCCCCACAAAAAATGCTCACATAGAAATTTGCCCAGATAGAAAGTCTGTCCACACATGTTTTTGCATCATTGTAGCACCACAAAGTGATATTTGAGGTGCAAGCTGAGAATGTTCACATGATGTGCGATCTGATTTTCGTTTTGGGTTGACCTACTGCAAAAATTAAGAGGATTCATGCTTTGCAAACACATGTTTATTCCAGTCTGACATTATCATCATGGACATCGACAGACTACAGCAAGTCCAAAGAAGAGCTACCAAGATGGTGAGCGGTCTGCAAACCATGTCCTATGAGGAACAGTTAAAAGATCTGGGAATGAGCTTGTAAAAAAGAAGGCTGAGAGGAGACTTAATAGTTGTCTACAAGTATCTGAAGGGTTGTCACAGTGCAGAGGGATCAACCCTATTCTAATTTGTACAAGGAAAGACTAGAAGCAATGGGATGCAACTGAAAGGGAGGAGACACAAATTAGATATTAGACAGTGAGGGTTATCAATGAGTGGAACAGGTTGCTATGGGAGGTGGTAAGTTCTCCTTCAATGAAACTCTTCAAACAAACTGGACAGATATCTGTTTGGGATGATTTCGTAAATCCTGCATTGGGCAGGGGATTGGACCCGATGATCCTGGCGGTACCTTGCAACTCTACAATTCTATGTTTTGTATCAATAAATAGATAAAGTCTGGTCTCATCACCCTCTGTTTCTACCTGACTGCTTCCCCCAGCCCAGCACATGGCAGCACATGCTAAATTCCAGGAAAAGCAGCAAACAGTGTGAACCAGAGGGTATCTAGCAATGCTATCTGTACTTGTAGAGTTATCACTGTGTTATCTGTCAGATTATATCGAACTGTAGGTCACAGCTACAACATTAAGGCTGGGTTCTCACAGGACAAAAATCCCACGAAAAGCTCGCAGTTTGGCCGCACCAAAAAGCCACAAGATTTCCATGAGAGAGACGCAGCTTTAAAACCCGCAGCATTTCGCCACAGGTTTTTCAGCAGTTCAGCCATCGGCATTTCATTGCAGCTTTTTCTTCCCATAGAAAGGAGTGAGACCGCAATGCTGTGGCTGTCAACTCCGCACCGCATGGCCGGTTCCGCCCAGCTTTGCCACGACAGACTGGCCCCCCCGTGTGGACGAGATTTTTGCAAAATCTCGTCCACATGGCTGGCTGCGGCAAATCCGTCCCATGTGAAACCAGCCTATATGTATTCAGTAGAGTTATCATTGTGTTATCTGGGATGTTACATAGGACTGTAGGTCACGTCTACTCTATTATCTGACAGAGTTATCACTACGTTATCTGTTGTGTTACATAGGCTTGCCACAAACCAACACTGGCTAATGCACAGGCAGGTCGTCTTAAGATAAAAAAGGGGATTTATGAGGCACTGTATTGCATGGTTGGCACTTCCGTATAGGACTATCAGTAGGTGGAAGATAAACTTAAAGAGACACAGTCACCTACTTTCAACCATATAAGCTAAGCTTATGGGCTGAAAGTAGGTGACCCGTCAAGTCTGGGAATGTAACAGTTATATTTATCTTTCACGTGTTAAGATTTGTTCCTGCTTTCTGTTTCCTAATCTGTGCTAGCAATCCCATGTTGCATCAGCACAGCAACACATGAGCAGCTAGAGCCTGTATCATCTCTGCCTGCTAGGAGGACACTGTAATTATCACTTTTCTGTATATTCATATAAAAAGCTACAGGCCATATGTATATAGGCAGGAGGCTGAACTATTATCTCTTTTACTTCTAACTGTGTGACTGAGAAAAGCCTCTAATCATCAGCAGTAACTGCAATAGGAGTTTGTATCCAGAGTTTGTGTAGTAGGGTCCATCAAAGAGGCATTATGCCGCATGAAAAACTAGCTTTTTGAGAATAACATAAAGGCAAGTAAATCTCAGGTGGTCAGAATGAGATCACATGACCCACTTGAGGAGAAGGACTCCAGGAAAGTTTCAGATAAAAAGGAATAACTAAATAAGGTACAACTGCCTGACTTCTATGTACTGGCAGGATATCTACATGATGAAAAAGAAATTTCATCGGAGTGCCTTTTTAAGTTTTTACTCTATTACAGGGAATACTCCTATTACAATATTAATAGAATAAAATAAATTAAAATGCTACAAGCAAAAAGAAAAAAGCAGACAGCGGGATTGTGCTTTGGAATAATTTCATTCTATGACCCACAGTTTGAGGCACACAGTTCTTGTGTGGGAAGAATGATGCACAATTAGCAGTGTACAATATGAACTTCCATCCCACTGAACTGCTGTTACCAGGTCATTAACCATGTTAGATACCGAATAGGAATTACTTAAGTAAATTTAGCCTTGATTTTTTTTCTAGTAAATGCAAATAGAAAATCACACAACAGCTAATGCACACTGCTATGTAAAAGCTATAATTTAGCTTAATAACATAAAAAGTAACAGAAATTTGAGAGAATCGATTAATTCCGGATTAAAGAGGTGACTAAAATGTTTAGATTACAAACATTATATCCGAATCTCTTGATGTGCACGGATGGGGTGGAGAAATCATCTGTTTTTAAATAAAGTCATTTCATTATCAGAAAATACTCAAATAAAGTGTGCATCAGTATCTACAAAATTCTCCGCTTGTGTAGTAGTGGAATATTTGTCAGGAAGTGTTACCGATGTACAGTGTATGTTGTTGTTGTCCGTTTAGTCGTTCACGACTCTCGGCGACCCTAAAGACAAGGTCCCTCCATGCTTTTCGGTTCAGCTTCTGTCAGTTGTATGATATCCATACCAGTATCGGCTCTGACAGTATCGGCCATGGTGTCCTTGGGCGGCCGGGTCTTCTTTTGCCGCTGATCTGTCCAAGTATTATAGATTTTTTTCGCATTACATGGCCAAAATATGTGAGTCTGAGCCCGGCCATCTTGTCCTCCAGTGATCTATCAAGTCTTATATGATTTAGGACTTCTCTTTTTGTTACTCTCGCCGTCCAGGGCATATGCAGCAGCTTTCGCAAGCACTACAGCTCAAACGCATAAATCCTCCTTCTATCGGCTTTTTTCGCAGTCCAGCTTTCACATCCATACATGGCTATGGGGAATACAATGGTTTGCACTATCCTGCATTTAGTTGCTATACCGATATCCCTACTTTTCCAGCTGTTATCCATGTTTAGCGTTGCGCTTCACCCCAATGCTATCCTACGTTTTATCTCTGGCATAGATTCTCCAGCCTGGTCAATTTTTGAGCCAAGGAAGATGAAGTCCCGCACGTATTCTATGGCCTCATTGTCGATTTTGATTTGAAATTGTCCATTTTTGGCAGTTGTCATAATTTATGTCTTCTTTAAATTCAGGTAGAGGCCCGTTTTTTTCACTTTCAGTTTTAATCTTACATACCAGCTGCTTCAGACCAGCTTGTTTCTGCAAACAGAGTTGTGTCACCCGCATAATGGAGATTGTTGATGTTTCTGCCACCTATTTTCACCCTAATTTCCAATTCATCTAGTATGTATGTCATAGTATTAATTTTAAAGTAGGAGTTAATATATGATTTGTGCAATTCTATAACATGTAGTAGGGTACAAAATATTGACATACAGTATATGGCAAATATGTATGCAGACAAATAGAGCATGCTGTGATTTATTTCCGTTGCATACCGATACACAGTGTCTACACACCGGTGTGCATGGATCAATGTAAGCCCATTGACTTTAATTGACTCCATTCCCCACATATCACCCATCCGTAAAAAGCACACGTGAAAACACGGTTGTGGACATGAGCCCTGGCTCTCCTACTGAGAAAAATTAGGGTACAACAAAAGTGTATGGGACGTACCCTGTGCTGATGCAAGATTGTGAAGAAGAGAGCGGGTTTGTTTGACACACTAGTAACTGCAATGCACGATAAAGGAAGTGACACCTCCTATGTGGGATATGATTTCTGTTGCTATATGCACGGTTTATGTAAAGTTTTGAGGCTCTAGGCAATTTTACAGAGGGCACTGTGAAGTGTGTAGTAAGAGGCCAGAGAGCCAGGACTTATTTATGTTCCAGTGTGCTGTTGTGGTGTCAACTGTTGTGAAGACATGCAATAAAGTTGGCGGAGCCTGGAGTTAAACAGAACCTTAGAGCCTTTATTGTGGACTAACTTGGGCCTGTGCCAACCGTCTTGTGGGGAAAGATGCAGTCACAAGCGTGTGACTAACCCCTGATGTGTAGTAAAAAAATATATATATATATATGTATCCAAAAAAATTCCAAAATTCCAGAACTGCCAATGCAATCCAAACTCTGATTCTTCACTAAACGTGTTTATACCTAAACTCTAATTCTCTGTTCACTAATGCATGCAACAATGTAACATTTCAGCTCACGCCATAGAACCTTTTGTGCAGAAGACTGCAGAAACTGCAGAAAACCTCCATTCATGTCTCTACTACAAAAAAAATTCTGGAAAATCCTGCTATGTCTTATTTTTAGGGTATGTCTTATTTTCAGAAAAACAGGGTATTAGATAAAACAAAAAAAAGGTTTGGTACCGTGTTAGCCAGACCTCTACTATTAGAAGAACACTGAACAAGAATGGTATCCTTCATGGAAGGACACAATAAAGGGAGGTGCTACTTTTCAAAAAACAAACATTGTGGCCCATTGCAAAGTTATCTAAAATCCCTGGAAGTCCCACAGTGCTTTTGGGAAAATGTTCTATGGACAAAAAATAAATTTTTTAGCACAAATGTACAACAAGCTGAAGAGATGTTGAGTGATGTAACAAGACAATGACACAAAGTATACAAGTAAATCAACTAACGAATGATTGCAAAAGATAATTGTGGAATGGCCAAGTCTGAGTCCTGACCCTAATGCTATTGAGATGCTGTGGCATGACCTGAAGATTGCTGTGCATGAAAGGCATCCAAGAAATATTGATGAGCTGAAACATATTTGCAGAGAGGAATTGTCCAAAATTCTTTCTCAACATTGTACAAATCTTATTTGCAGCAACAGGAAGCATTTGGTGCAGGCGGTTGCTGCTAAAGAGGGATATACAGATTATTAAGTTTAAGGTTCACTTACGTTTTCTCTATGCACTGTAGATGTTTACTCGGTGTGTTCAATAAAAGACATAAATGGTATGACTGTTTTTGAATTACTTTAGTTAAATTGTACCTGTCTATAAAGATGCAGCAAATTAAATCTTGATTGCTATAGCACAGCGCAGAAAGTGATTTTATTTTAACCCATTAAAAAGGTAATGTTCTCTTATCTTCACACAACAAAACCCACGGTAAAGCAATTCAAAGTGTGAAAACGCCCTGATAGCATGGCACACTGATATCACATTGCATTTAGACACAACGATAATCGCTCAAAATTCACTCAAAAGCTGTCTTTTGAGCAATAATCGTTGTGTCTAACTGCACTGACATGGTGCAGTTTTCGTTAAGCCATCGCTCATCGTTGTGTTTTCCGCATGCTGTCCAGCTGTGTTCTCCATACCCTGCTCCGAGCGCTCGGCTGTATAACAGCCAGGCGCTCTGAGCGGAGGATGCAGAAGACAAGCGGGGTGTCTCCGCTTGTCTTCTGCATCCATCTGTTCTCTGCTCGGAGCGCCCGATTGTTATACAGCTGAGCGGGGTATGGAGAACACAGCTGGAGCGCTCTGTTCTTCATACCCAGCCTGTCATCAGGGAGTGGGACACAGCTGAAACAATAGTATCAGCTGTATCCTGCTGTGAATCCCTGATAAGGCTCAGCCGGGCGCTCTGAGCGTGGAACAGGTGGATGCAGAAAACAAGCAGCCCGGCTAGTCTTCTGCATCCTCCGCTCGGAGCACAAGGTGATCACTCAATGTTTGAGCGATCACCTTGCGCTGTAAATGACACAACGATTATCGCTCAAAAGTCGCTCAAAATCTTTTGAGCGATAATCGTTGTGTCTAAATGGGCCTTAAGAGTCAAGCTAAAGGAAAATACAATTGTGACTGTGATAACAATCAGATCGCATTTTATTAGTAATCAATGCAGCTAATTCCAAGAGGTCCACTTACTTTTTCTTGCAACTTGACATATATATACATGTTTGTGTGTGCATGCATGGACCATTATAGGAAAGATTGTAAACTGTGTTTGTCAGGCTAATAAGGGACCATGAAACTGTAAGGTAGTGGCAGACACCCTGAGGCAAGATTGTCATAATAGATTGTTGATGTTACTATGCCTGATGCTAATCTTTTATTTATTGCAGGAAAGAACTTTACTTGGGCTGTTTATTTCCTATGCTGCTTTTACCTGTATTCTACAATGTTAATATACTGTTTATATGTAAGATGCTAATCTGGGGCGTAACTAAAGGCTCAGGGGCCTGGGTGCAAAAATTCAGCTAGGGCTATCCCCCACCTCCTGTACCCGTACCAATACCTACATCGTGCTGCAAAACAAATTTCCATACATTATCTAGCCACTTGGCGTAAGCTTTTCAAACATTTTCAGCACTGCATGAAAATTTGTTTGTAGCCCCTTAGACTACTCTCACACACACACTGCCTTTTACCGCTATTAGCACGGCATCCCGAGCGCCGTGCTAAGTGCAGTACAATGCTCCCATTGATTTTAATGGGGTTACTCAGACCTGAGCTTAAATGCAATTTTCGAGAGCTGTCTGTTCTATTTTTGAGTTTTTGTGTTCTTTAATGCACCTTCTCACCCATCACAATGATGGGGTACATTAAAAAGTGCTGTTAAATGTTGTACCCTGTGTTCAAAAATGGCGCTTGAAATTGGGATAAAAATGCCACGATTTCAAGCTGTGTTTTCTGAACGCATGTGTGAGTGTTCATGTTTTTTACTTTACTTTTGAACCACAATTAAGAAAAACACATTAATAAACTTCATGAGGTATTCAAAGATCACATACGTTTTTACGAAACTGCATACACTGCTAAAAACAACGTGTTTTTGATGCGTTTAATTGTTTGTAAAGTGTGTAATTATATACAGTATATACAGGGCAATGTATAACTTAAACCAGCCATAAATAGATAGATATGAGAGAGAGATATGAGTCAGATAGATAGATATGAGAGAAATATATAGATAGATACATACAAGATAGATACATACTTCCCCCGGACCACTTCTTTGTGTGAGGAGAGCAGCAGGGCACGCAGATGCAGCCACTGTACACTGTGTCAGCAGGTGCAGCAGGATAATGACATCATTATCCTACTCGGCTCCACTCCGTCATCATGTGTTTTAAAATTTATTTCATGCACATTGAAGTTTATTATTTATTCCTGGGGATACAAGGTATTATAATTAATTTTGTGGGTATCGGGCAAAGTCTATTACCATATTTTCCGGCATATAAGATGACTGGGTGTATAAGATGACACCCAACTTTTCCAATGGGGAAACTTAACTACCTGTCGTCTTATACGCCAGACTAACCTGTAGAAAAATCAATACTCACCACCCGCGGTGCTGCTGCAGGCTGTCGCTCCCTCCTCCACGCCGGCAAAGCATTGTTTTCTGGATGCGGGGCTTGAATGCCCCACCTCCAGAAAGCTAATGCTCTGATTGGCTAACTCAGCGCGGCGTCAGCCAATGAAAGATGGCACTGCGTTAACTAATCACAGCCATTCAATGATGTCAGAACGCCGCGGGAGGTGAGTATTGATTTTTGTTTGGGAGGAAACCGAAGCACCCAGAGGAAACTTATGCAAACACAGAGCGTTCAGGGTCATTTTCTTTTCTGTGATTTATAAAAAAGTACCATTGCTGCATCAACTACAAATACAACTATCAAATACAACTTAATTTATAGACTTTTTTTTATAAATGTCATATTTAGTGCTTATCTCAATTGCACACAAAGGGGCACATTTACTAAGACCTGCGGTTTATACAGTGGTCTTACTGAACTGGAGTAAGATGCTATAAATGTATAAGGAAGTATACGGCTCTTAATGAATTTGTCATAGCTTTGGCCTTCCCATGTGCCAAATGGTCAAATCTATGCCAGTTATAAGCTATACTTTAGACCAGTTTATGGCATACCTCTGTACCTCCACCCCTTTACACGTCCCACCTGCTTATCTGAAAAGTGGTGAAGTCAGTAAAAAAACCTATTAAATATTGCAAACTTTTACGCAAGTTTGATTTACTCTTAAATATGTCGCGCAAGCTATATTAAATTCCCCTCATTCCCACCCCCCAAAGTATCCTCCATGGCCTGGAACTAAGTGGTTGACTGCCTATGTGTATTCTGCTTCGGCTTTGTCACTGAAAGAACCGGCCTCCGACAACTTTAGAATTTACACCATTTAATAATTTAAAAGTTGACTTTTCATCCAAAAGTGCTGATGAGTTGCTTTTGTTTATTTATGGCTTTGAAAGAGGTGCTCTTGAGAGTGAAAGAATTAAGGAAGTATTCATTATATGTCACCTTTTATGTTTAATTTGTAGAACATCTTCTTGATAAATTAGAAGTGTACAATTTAAACATATAAATTATATTCTCTACTAAAACAACATTGGTCAAAAACTTGGTGTCATTTCGAGAAGATAGTTTGTTTCAGCTAAGCTCTGATGCCCTCTAGTGGAGGATTTTTATATTCCCGTCGAAAAGCTGGTGCTGCTTTTCAGACTGCACATTGCTTCCACGGTTTAATGAAATTTGTTATAATAAATGTAGTTTTTATTATTTTATAAATCAGGTTTTCTAGCATAATTTTTTAGTTGGGACTGTTAAGTTGGCATTGTGGAATTAAGGCATTAGAAGACATTTTTTGAGGTGGGATGCAAAGTTTCAACATGACTCTAGCTGTTATAGGTTCACTACTGCTGAAGATTTCCAATTCTTTCTTTTTTCATGACTTTTAACATAACATTGAGATATTACAGCTGTCATATAGGCCACCATATATCAGCACAACTGGCATACACCAATAGTTGACCAATAGTCCCCCCAACAGCTACGGGGAAAATATGGATCAGACTGGTTGAATTTTACCTGCTGCTTAATATTCCTTGAGATATATGGTAGTGGAGGACATTAGAGCATACATAGTGTATGAAGTGGCTTATATTTAAATAATCTGCATTTTATCTTAGAAGGGCGATAGATCTGGAAAGTGTTGATTGTGTATGCCTGTCGTGAGATAATTTTGGTTTTACAGTCTTCTCTCATGGCTGTATGTGATCATAAAACTATCTATATTATTTCCCTGTGTTGGAATTCTCTGCAGCCATGAAAACATTTATTAAGCATGCAGAGGCGTAACTTGAAACTCCCGGGCCCCAATGCAAAACCTGTAACAGGACCCCCAACTATAATGCTTTATTCATAGTACTGGGCTCCCTATATGGAGAAGAGAGGCCTTATGGGCCCCCTAAGGCTCCTGGGATCGGGTGCAACCGCATCCCCTGCATCCCCTATAGTTACGCCCCTGTAAGCATGGATCATTCATCTATAATCAGACAGAGAACCTCTACAATTGCTCGATAAAGTAGCAACACTTGGGCAACAGAAAAGCTAATACCCAAATTTATATAAAAATGCATTACAATATATCAATACAGCACAAGACCACAAGGTACCTAAGGAGATATCTTGATATATATTTGGGTGCACTCCCTTTCTTTTTTGGTGTCATTCACCTTATAACCACCTGTAAGCCATTATCATAGCAACCGTATGATAACAATCCAATCCCCATGTACATGGCACAGTAGAGTTTCACAGTGATAGTTCCAGTAACGAAGGATATGAGAGCCTATGGCCCGCTTTATAGGTTGTGCACATAATTTTGTATGGATCCACATAGTATCCATGTGCAGCTGTATAGGCTCCTACTGTTGACGATCTGCAGCCCTCCATCCAAATTTGCAAAAAGGTAGAAAGTTTAATTTTACTAACATGTGTTATATTTTGTCCCAACAAGAGGACTTCTCAGTAGCCTTGAGAAATAGTAAGGTCAGAACATCAGTGGTATTCTCCCCTAAAAGCAATGCTCTCAGAGGATAATGCCTCCTTACGTACAGAATATGATGGAGCTTGCTGTAGACAGAATTATTCCTCTGTATGGAATCTGTTGTATACAGATGTACAGGTAAGACCCATATGCCTAAGCTCTGAGATAAAGAGCTGATGCCGATATAGTACTCCCCCATTGCACCAAATGGACCATGTTGGCACCCGACACATAACTCATTATAGTGCTATGGGATGATTCATGAGAAGCCAGGTGAACAAATTGCTAGGTATGTCCAATACTGAGATCAACTGGTACAACTGATAACACAACAACATCGTTGGCTATAACTCTTAGCAAGCCCCCAACATCTGTTTATAGCTGATAATTACTTCTGAAAGAAGTGAGAAAACAACTTAACACAACTATGATAAGTGAGACCTTGCTAATAAAAAGAGACCTGCAGAGAGATCGCTTACATTGACTTGAGAAGAACGATGCTAGGGCTTGTCACCCTTTATCTTGGGGGAATATGAGACATGCTGAAACTTCAAAATTTTAACATTGAACAGCTCCTTCTTTATAAACGCTCTAATTCATTCACAAGCCCCGGGGACTTCTACTTCTAGTGAAATCTCTGGAAAGATTTGTGGTAACAGCAATCTGCCCACAAGAACTTTTCAAAAAGTACTCATGAATGCAGCAACTACATGTAAGGCGGTCATGAGAGGTCTCATTCATGGTCTTCTGACCCAAAGAGAAAGGACAGCCTTTCGAGTACAGCAGTTACATTATGATACATATAGCAGAAGAGACAATGATGTAAAACATAAGACTATACTCAGGAGTTGCTGAGAATTCAGTGTTCAGTTGGTTGGCTTATGTAAATGCAATAATTATACTCATTGTCATCAGTACATCAAGAAAGAAACATACCTCAATAGACATTTATGGTTCAACCCACTCTTAATACTTTTAGATAAAATGTTTGCGTTCCTTTTTGATGAAATGGAGGAATACTGATTTGTATGACAGGAAGTAATGCAGATATGTTTTAACCATCATTTAAAAAAATGTACAAAACTGATACAATAGAGCAGATTTCTTGAATGTCTTTCACCCAGTTACATTTTATTTACACGAATCATCAAGTTTTAACAATGAACCAGAAATTAATTTTTATGTATCTTTCATCAAATGACAATACATTCATCAAAAAAAAAATCTTGTTATTTGTATAGCGCCAACTTATTCTGCAGCGCTTTCAGGTAATTTATCTATTAACCCCAACCAAGCTGGGTACTCATTTTACCGACCTCAGAAGGATGGAAGGCTGAGTCAACCTTCAGTCGACTACCTAAACCATAGGGGGATTGAACTCGCAACCTTCAGGTCATGAGCGAGAGCTTGGGACTGCATTTCTGCTGCCTTAACACTCTGCACCACACATAGTTGTAAGAGCATTATACAAAATGCTCTTACAACTCTTTTGGACTCTGCTGCTTTAAGTACGGAGAATTATACTTATGGGATATTCTTCTATAGGTAAGTATTTAATGGCAATACAAAAGAATTTCAATCCTTTTCTCAGATCCTTCATTAGATACCTTTAAAGGTTAAAATATATATGTAAATAATTGGAAACATTGTTTAGCCAATGAACAGAAATTAAAGCCCTAATATACTATACAGTACATTGTACCAATCCAGACAAACGTTAAGAGGGGAACTAATGAGTGAACTAACCCTTAGTCACCCATAACTATGCTATGATGTCAGAACATTATTTATTTCACAACTTGTGGTCTTGCTTTTACTTTGCAAAGTCATTACTGCCTCCAAAGTCATTTATCACCTTCAGCATGGATCATTACAGACTCTACAAGTAGAGGTGTCTGAACTCAATGGCATAGCTGAAGTAGAATAAACAGACCCTGAATGGACTTGACATAAAGTGTCCCTGTCTAAACTTTGATAACCTGGTGAGATTCCCACTGACACCAAGATTACTTGTATTGACCTGGAAAGTTGAAAGATATATGTAAGCTAATCTAAAACAACTCAGCAAGACATAGACTACTTACTCACTGACCTGAAATAATTGCAGTTTCAAGCCTTGGCAGGCTAATTAACAGAGCCTTCCCCACATAGCTTTGGGGTAGGTAGAAACATACTCTGTATTGCTTTTTTAAGACTACAGTACGAGAGGGACTGGACTGGACTAAACTGGATGAGAGTTCAAAAAAAATATTCCAAACAATCTGAATATTGCATTTTTTTAATCAAATATTTTTTTGAAGTTTTAGAGCATAATAATAAAGAAAATTAAACCTCACAATGCTCCCTTCTTCCAATTCTTCCCATTCCAGTATACAGATCCATAAAGAGGTAATTTACATAAAGTAAGAAGTCACATTGTATACTATACTACAAGAACAATACAAAAGTATGCTATTAAATCATAGATACATGTGAACACAGCCTGAAATCAGGGTAAGGAGGATATATTCATAAGCACACAATCCCATACACCAAGGCCAACATTATTTTAAGGCCGAAACCCCAAAAAACTAGGTAAGTCTATCCTGCAAAAGTGTCCTTGAGGCTAGTCAAAGTACCCTTAGGATGTATATAAAGGGCATCCTTAAAACAGGTTGTCCAGTTGTAAACTATTAATGCTCCATCCTTAGGTAGGCTAATAATAGCAGATCAGCAGGGGTTCACTGCCTAAGACCTCTGAGGTTCAGCTGTTCCATGGCCAATGCACTTTTGCTCAAAGGAGATAGCTCTGTTCCTGATGCAATGGCCAGGCATGATATTATATGAAAAGTTCTCATTAAAGTGAATGCCCCACAATACCAAACCTGGCCACAGCAGTGGAAATGGTGCTGTTTGCTTCCTGTATAAATCAGCTCAGGGCGTGAGTGCACTAGCCCAGCTAACAACTGATCATCCGGGGTCCCAGGTCGTGGACCTCCACTTATCTGATATTAATAACTTATACTAAGGATAGGCCACCAGTAGTTTGCTTGAAACCAAGTTCTATGGTCATGAGAACAGTATGCAGTGGGCTTAGAAGCTCAGCTCTATACCCCAAAGGTGACAGATATTGCAAGAGTTGATAACCAACAGCAACAGTTAAACAGTGGAACTATGTCCAGTCACAGTCATTTAACTGTTTAGATACCATGATCATTCTCAACCATTGCATCTAAGTGGATAGCCAATGAGGGGGCCCCCTCTGGCACTCCAACGGTCTTCTCCAATGCAATTATGAGATGCCAATGGATTAGCATAGGAGCTCAGAGCCTAGTGAAGGTTGCCTGGGCTGCCATACATGGATACCTATTAAGCACATTCAAGTGCCCTATAAAGGACTAATTGAAAATGTAAAAAAAAGTTCAAACTCATTTTTAAAAATATAATAAATGTTAAAGGTTCAAAAAACACCCTTTTCTCATGCTTCATTAAAAAAAAAATACCTTTAAAAATAAACAGAATTTGAACTGTCCCATCTGTAAAAGTCTGAATTCTTAAAGTAACACAATATATAAACCATACAGTGAACATCATAAGAAAAAAATGCGCAATGCTAGAACTGCAGTCTTTTTGGCACTCTATCCCCTAAAAAGTGAAAAAAAGTGATCCGAAAGTCATATATACCCCAAAATGAAACCAGTAAAACTTACAGCTAGCCCAGCAAAAAACAAGCCTCACACAGCTCCATCGACAGAAAAATAAAAAAGTCATGTGTCTTAGAGAATGGCAATGGGAAGCATTTTTTTCCCTTTAAAAAAGGTTGTTGATTTTTTAAAAGTAATAAAGCATTAAAAAAGCAGCATAAATTTGGTATCGCTGCACTTGTACTGACCTGTAGAGTAAACCGAACATGTAACTTTAACTGCACTGTTAATACTGTAAAAATACTGTAAAAACAGGAGAAAAAAAAGATGGCACAGTTGCATATATTTTAATTTCACCCCACTTAAAATGTTTTACTAGTCTATTACATTAAAAAATACAGCTTATCCCAAAAAAACAAGCTTTCATACAGCTATGTCAATTGCAAAATAAAAAAAAAGTTACACCTCAAAAACAAAAATGAAAAACAACAAAATCTGTGGCCTTGAAGGAGTTAAAAAGCAAATCACTAGTCAGAAACATCTGTGGGAATTTTCCCATCAAGAGAGGAAATATGTTCTGACTGTAAACGTAAATGTTGATCCACCACTTGCCAATAGTATACAAGGCTATCATACAGGCAAAGAGTGGATATTTCGAAGAGTCCAAAATTTCAAGTTATTTCCAGAATCCAAGAGACAAGTGGTCTTTCCACACTTCTGGTGGGTACTGTACAATTGTGACATTCTACCACTTTTATTAAGGAGTATTCTTGGAAAAGACTCTAAAATACTTGATCACTGATCATTAGATATGGTCCTCTTCAATTTGCACAAATTGGGTGAAGCGTAATCTCCTAAAGAGCTAGCGATAAAGAATGGAAAATCCTGCTTTGAATCCTGTAGATATAAAGGGGAAGTACTGTACGCTCCATCCTTATAATAGAGCAGCTTGTGGCCACTGTCAAAAGTGGCTCTTGAGCCATTGCGGTAAGCTCTGCACCCTTTGGCCCAGGACTCAGTTTGGTGGGCGAACGGGAAGAGACCAGAGATGCTTGTCCATCAGCACTGTGAATAGGCACACAGCGGGCAACCCTAAAATAACTAGCTGATAAACAGCAGAGTTAATTTGGTACAGACATTTACTTTTAGTTCACAAGGAAAATTTTATGAAGTGGTGGTTACTTCATAGGCACAGATAAATAAAATATGTATACACATAGAGGAGCATTTGATTCTCTTCAGGCTGCATATACTGATGTCCCTCTGCAGAATGTGCCACCCCTCCCACTCTCCTCACTTTCTACCCTTCAAGTAAAAGACCCTTTTTATTCAAATTTACACCTATTCTGGAGTTTGCTTCTGAGACTTAAAGGCATGCTCCATCCCTGCAGTCCATGGCCGCTTCCTTACGTACTTTACAGCCTTTTATTATATGCACACAGAGGTCAGTTAGATTCTCCTTAGTATATACACATAAAGAGGAGGTAGATTCTCTTCAGTATATACACATAGAGGTGAGATAGATTGTTCTTAGTATTTGAACACAGAGGTCAGTTAGATTCTCCTCAGTATATACACACAGAGGTCAGTTAGATTCTCCTCAGTATATACACATAGAGGTGAGGTAGATTGTTCTTAGTATATGCACACAGAGGTGAGTTAGATTCTCCTCGGTATATACACATAGAGGTGAGGTAGATTCTCCTCAGTATATACACATAGAGGTGAGGTAGATTCTCCTAAGTATATACACACAGAGGTGAGGTAGATTCTGCTCAGTATAAAAATAAATTCCCTAAGCTTTATGGTTTCTGACAAAAGAACTATCTCGTGTATCATGGATTATTGAATTTTTCATGCTTACAACTGAATAATCAAGTTGCGACCCCTTTACTTTTCTTATTTAGCACTTAAAGAATGGTCATGCCAAATTTCAAGTTTGTACGACACCAGAAAGTTAGAGAATTAGATTAGAAACATAGCATAGGGGGTCACTTACTTTTGCACTCAGAATTGAATAATCAAGCTGCGACCCCTTTACTTTTCCTATTTAGGACTTAAAGAATGGGCATGCCAAATTTCAAGTTTATACGACACAGGGAAGTTAGAGAATCAGTGGCGAGTCAGTCAGTCGCCCCTCAGCCGTCTTTTTTATGAACTAAATAACCCCAATTTTGATAGCCTCTCTGGGTATTGTAGTCTGCCCCTTCCACTTATTACTTTTGTTGCCCACTCTTGAACCTGCTAAACCCCTGATCTGTTCCTTTTGATTACCGGTGCCCAAAACTGTCCACAATATTCCATGTGTGGTCTGATCAGTGACTTGTAAAGAGGAATAAAAATGTTCTCGCATGTGCCCCTAGACCTCTTTTGATGCCCCCTGTGATCCTATTTGCCTTGGCAGCAGCTGCCTGACACTGGTTGCTCCAGCTTGCATCACATCATCATATTTTCGTGCGATACATACAAACCCCCCCCCCCCAAAAAAATCGCTCCTGTGTATGATCGCATTCAAAACAATGGGGTTCATATTCATGTGCGATTTGTGCGTCTTGCAATGCATAAATCTCTCGCAATTTTTGCGGCCGTGTGAAAGCAGCCTAAGACGTTACCAACAGATTTTTACGTAGTCAAGGAAAGGAGTCATGATGAGAAGGCTTACGCCAAGGGGCTACATCATGTTTGTAAATTAGCATGATTTAGGTATAGGTATGGGTACAGATGGAGGGAAGGGGTTGGGCCCAGCTGAACTTTTGCACCCGGGCCCCTTAGCCTTTAGGTACGCCCCTGGGTGCGTAGGGTGCAAAAAGGTAAAAAAGGCACTAATTTTGCGCAAGTATTACTGCATTTTTAATTAAATAAAGCTTATCAGCTCTCCTAAAATGTCTGCCTAAGTAAATATTTGTTTTTTCCACGAAACAACAATTTTGGAGAATATTTCCCCATACAGATGTGTCCATCCTTACCCTTCTTTTAAGGGCTCGTTCACATCCGTGTTTGGGGGTTCCGTTTTTCTGCTACGATCAGGGAGCAAGAAAACAGCACCCTCTGGCACCAAATAGACCCATTGATTATAATGGGATCTGTTCAATTTCTGACCAGCAGTCCAGCATTCCACCAGAATTGACAGGATGAAATAGCGCAGACTTGCAAAGAAAAGAAAGACCAAGGCTTGTGCACATTATCCAGACGAATGGCAGCCCTCAAAGTGCCACCATCCCTTCTCTCTGATCCAGCTAAGTACTTGTCATAAGTCCATGTAACTCATGCTGGCCACTCAGTCATCAAAAGATTATTCCCACCTGGGCACTTGCCTGATGAAGAGGCTGGTATGGTCTTGAAATGCATTGCAGAGCATTTCCTGATTTTGGAGAAGTCTTCATTATCCTCCTGCCCTGGGCGTGCACTCATAGGTTCTCCAGTTTCCCTGTGAAGATATTGTATTGAAATTTGCAGAAAGTTATGAGTAGAAACATATGTAAAGCCGTTATGCCATTCCTCTAAATACAGATGTGTCATTTCCTACCTTTCCTTCTTGCTCAACATAACCTGTGCCGTGTTTGGTGACATGATCAGCTTTGAAAAAAATATGATTTTGCTATATTTTGTCACAAGATGTTTGCGCTACTATATATGAATTTATGCGTGGTCACTAAGCGGTTCTAATGTGAGTAGTAGCCTAAGGAAAGCATTGCTAGCATGTCGATTTGAGATAAATCATTGTGTTTGAACTGGGAGAAATTAGAGCTCTTAACTAAATTCAAGGAAAGGTAAACGTGGATACATCTGTATTTTGAAATATACTGATAACTAGGCTTTACCATTTTCTGTGCCAAAGGTGTATGTCCCTACAAAGTCCAATACTGGCAGCATGTAGGGACATACTACCAACTGTTAGCACCTACCCGTTTCCCTGAAAATAAGACCTACCCTGAAAATAAGCCATATCCTGATTTTTCAGGATTTTAGGGGAGGCTTGAAATATAAGCCGTATACCGAAAATAAGCTCTAACTGCATTACAACACACAAGGAATACATTACCTAGTAGGTGGGTGCACGTCCCTGCCGCTGCTCTCCGGAGTTCCAGAGTCCCATAGTTCTTAGCCGCCCACAGAAGATCACTTCCTGTTTACGGGATTCATAAATCCCACCTCCAGGAAGCGATAGCTCTGATTGGTTCTTGACCACTGCTCAGCCAAGCGATGCAGTGCTCAATGAACCAATGCGATGGCTGTGATTGCTTCATTAAGCACAACATTGATTGGCTGAGAAGCGCTCGAGAACCAATCAGAGCCATCGCTTCTTGGAGGCGGGATTTATGAATCATGTAACCAGGAAGTGATCTTCTGTGAGTGGCTGAGGACTGCAAGAAGCATGTTGGAGCTCCAGAGAGCAGCAGAAGGGACCTGGAGCAAGCGTGCAGGGGAAGTATAATGAGACATCCCCCAAAATTAAGACTCTTTTGGAGCAAAGATTAATATAAGACAGGGTCTTATTTTTGGGGAAACATGATACTTGTCAATTTATTCATATATTTTTAGTAGGAAACTCAGAGGAACGGCACAGCACAGAGTTATAAGAAAATATGTTCCAGAATTGTTATTTCTTGGGGAATACAATATATTCATTAAAATAGACATGTCAAGAGAGCTGACAGATCCTCATTAACATTTTAAAGGATTTTGTCATTTAGTGCATATTGCATACTTTCCAACTTATGAACAAGGAGAAGAGGAACACTTTCGGTGGCATGCTACACGGGCTGTATAGGCAGCATATCTAAGATATTATACTACAAATACATCAGAGATGAGGAATATTGCAGACAATAGCAGAAAATACAAGCATACTGTTATGAGACAGTGGCATTTAAGGTATAAGCAGCTACCGCATAAGATGACAAGTAGAGTTAGAATAGGAGGCTCAGAGATAAAAGCAGAGTTTGGGGGGTGCTATGAGCCTCTGATTCAATGCTTTGTTCTACTGGTGCTGTTGATTAGAGGAGTGCCTCTGACTGACACCTCTTTGTGTTGTTTGTTGTACGTCTTCTATTCTAACTTTCCTTAGACACTTTATTGGTGCCCACTTCTAAGAGATCATTCTCTCAGGGCAGCAATATGTTAAAGTGCTTCTGTAAGATATACTGGAAATTTTACAAAGAAATTACACATTTCATTAAAAGCCTATCCTAACGCCCATTTACACCAGCCGGGAACTGATAGCTGATCGTTAAATTCAGTCCAACCTGAAAATCGGCCTTGACTTTCATCAGTAGTTCTCCACGGGGAGTGCTGAGAGCCTTGTTTCCCCGTGGAGAACAAAGGATCTGAGCACTAGGGCTATTAACTGCTTTCAGCTAAGGCTTCATTTGCACACCTAATTGATATTTAAGTAGCTGAGTAGCTACTTAATACTTTATACAAAATGTTCGCTCAAAGCTGTCACTTAAACTGTCCTTGAGTGATCTTTGAGCGATCATCGGCCCCTGTAAACCAGCCTTTAGTAGGCAGGGTGGTATTTTATACAGCAAATAACAATGACTCTTCAACTGTCTAATGATATAATTTCCAAAGGACTATCCACAGAAAGTGCCATTTCCAAAATATCAAGATATGATAGTTAGGCTGTATTTACATGGGCGATATTGACGCACAGGACTTGCGTATGACAACCCATTCATTTAAATGTGCTAATTTACATGAGCGATTTTTTTCGCATACGCTGTGAGATCAAAAAATTGCATCATTTCCTATTTTGGGGCAATTCCGCTGCAAGATTCACCCATTATTTCCTATGGAAGCGTGAAAAAATTGACTCACACTCGCATGCCACGCGGTCTGCATACGAATACAATTCTTTTTTTTTTTATTTCAACTAATGGAACAACATGCAATTTTTTTTCAAACAGATGCAAACCACATGTACAGCGATGCGAACAGAATATTTTTAATGCGAAAAGGATCGCAGAAGCCTGAAAATCGCAAGTTTACAGGTGTGATATAGGTCTGTTTTTCTCTGATCTATATCTCATTCTCTCGTGTAAATATAGCCTAAGGGCTTTTACCCACTAGCATTTTTTTTAATGCAGCGATATCACTGCGATTTTTTCAATGGGACTTTCCAATGTTAAAATCGCATTGCATAAAAATCGCAAGTTTGTGCGATACGATTTTAACATTAGAAAATCCCATTGACATTTGCATTAAAAAAGCGCAGCAATATCGCAGTTTTAAAAAAACGCTAGTGAGTAAAAGCCCTAAGAGAGCCACAGGAAAGCTATGACCAACAGACACAGAACAGAAGAAGGCTGAGGTGAACCACAATTCATGTTGGTAGACTACACCAATGTGGCGGGGGTTGCGTTGTGATGCAGGATTCAGGATACAATGTAGATGGACTAACCAAAATGAACAATATTTCTTTTCGATAAAGGGATGAAAGTGAACAAGGTTATGGTAATTTGGCAATTACACTGTTCCCTTTAAATACTTTGTTGCTAGCTACAGCTAACTATATCCTAGGAACAATACTTTGTGCATAATGTGAGTTATCAGCAGTACCTGGAGAACAATATCATTACGTACAAAGATCAGTCTCGTAGAACAGAAATACAAATCCCATGACACAACACACAGTTCTTCTTTAAAAGAGTGAACATCTCAGGGGGTAATGAGAAATTTCTATCAGTGTGGCAATCTTGGTTTGAGTCTGAGGGCACTTCGGAGTTTCAAAACATTCTCATGTAGGAGTGCAACAGGCGAGGAGTGGGCCCATGGCCAAGGAGATGGCAGGGGTAGAGATGTCACTTGTCACGGTGGCTCTACTATCTCCTCCCCCATAAGGGATAAACGAGACCCATCCCGGCCACTGCTTAGGGGGAAACCTCAGAAGAATAATGAACTGAGCTGCCATTCAGAACTTACAGTTCGATGTCACGTGACGCCACCGTTCCTTCCTCTGCAGTGAAGCTGGATGATGGAATAATACTGCACACACACAGAGTATAGTTAACAACAGAGCTGGAAACGGTCGGCAATATTGCTTTACTTGAAAACACCAACACTAAACAGTTTAACAGTACATAGGCCGGAGCAAAGCACTGGTATAGGCAAAGTTGGTGGTGTGACAGGGAGGCAAAACTCAGGATGAATCTCAGACCCACAGTCCGAGTTATCTGTGCAGCTCCACTCCTGGAAAACATATTCCTCATGGTGAACTCTTAACCCGTCAACACTCACATTTTCAGATGACTCTCAGCGCTGCTTGGCGATCTCCTTTCTTCTGCTTAGTGGGAAGAACTCCTGAGGGTAGTAGTCCCAGGGCAACTCTCAGGAAATCGCTCGGCCATTATCCACGCACAGACCGATCAGTATCTGCGGGGGTCCAAAAGCATCTGCCTCTCTCTCTTGCAGACTCTTGCTAACTGCTCACTCTTGCTAGACTAGAGTCGGCTCTCTTAGAGTAGCCTTTAAATCCTCCCCTTATTCCCTCTCTTGTCTTTTCCGCTGTTTATACCTTTTATTTTTTACATACAAGGCCCTCTGGGACTATTTTTCAGGGGATCAATTCTATGCTGAAACAGGTATATTGTAATATTTCCACACTTCCCAACATTGGTGATCTAGAGCACAACCTAATAATTTAATAAGTCGGGAACAATAAGAGTCAAAAGTGTACTTATGTTTATTGCTTGTTAGAAATGTTGTATTTCTGAGTTATACACATATTGTCAGGTCCTGTGTGACCTTTGATGGACATTTTGCACTATATTTTGCAAAAAACTTAATAAAAAACAGATTAAACATAAAAGAGTGAACATATCCTTATCATGCTTCTCTTAATACATCCCAGAACTGTGTTTGCCTTTTTTGCTGCTGCATCACACTATTGACTCATGTTCAGTCTGTGATCTATTAGTTTACCCAATTTTTTTCTGATATGTGCTGCTGCTTAGCTCAATTCCCCCCATTCTGTCTGTGCTTCTTTTTTTTTTTTTTCAGATGTAGGACCTGTGCAAGGCTTTCTCCGTTCACTTCTATGAGAGTCATGGAAATGACTAAAGCCAATAGAGATGAGCGAATATACTCATTTCGAGTAATCACTCGATCGAGCACGGCGATTTTCAAGTACTTCCTTACTCAGGTGAAAAGATTCGGGGGGGGGAGGCATGGCGGAGCGGGGGGTAGCAGCGGGGAACAGGGGGAGCCCTCTCTCTCTCCCTCTCCCCCCCCCCACTTCCCGCTGCAACCCCCACTCACCCACGGCGCCCCCCAAATCTTTTCGCCCGAGTACGGAAGTACTCGAAAATCGCGGCGCTCGGGCGAATAAGGGGCGTGGTTGAGTAGGTTCGCTCATCTCTAAAAGCCAGTCAATACCATAGAAGTGATCTGAGAAAGCTGCACGCATGCACAGGAACCTCTGCATCCTCTCTGCCTGCATGCAGAGGATATAGGCCACCTCAGCAGGTAGACAGGAGGTTAGAAGGCCCCTATTCTGGAGATAGTTGAGGGTATCAGAGTTAGAAAACACACCTTATCAAGAATCTACTTGCAGAACCATGACCTGTAAGGTTGGGGTCAGTAAAACATGAAAAGGACTAAGAAGCCATTTATGTCTAGTACTACACAACACAGCAAGTTCTTCCATATCCAGATATTATTACATAGCTCATTTCTATCACAAAAATCAAAATACTCCTTAATTTTTTATCTGGCTGTCCTGCTCATTATACTCTGCCTCCGTGTGCATATACAGTATCGGTCCTCTTACTTGCAGTTATGTCACCAGCTTCACACTATAACTAGATCTTTGTGCATTATTTTCATAGAACATCTCGATTTTCTTCTTTTTCCAGCCTGCCTGAAAATGAAAGCATAGAGATCAAAGTCCCAGGGACCGTAACACGGGCCAGCAGGGAGCTGCGCTCTGTGGAGGTAGTAAAATTCTAGCATAATAAATAAGGTAATACCAAACACTAATGATAACATAGTACAGTATCTATGGTTATATGTTCTCCAGTCCACTATGAAAACACCTTAAAGAGGACCTGTCACCTCCCTACAGCACCATAAACAAAGTTATGGTGCTATTAGAAGAGATAACATGGTATTTTAGGCTGAAAAAGGACTTGCATCCATCCAGTTCAACCCATTTCCTGGAATGTTGATCCAGAGGAAGGCAAAAAAAAAAACAATGCGAAGGTAGAAGCCAATCTTATGGAAAATAATTCCTTCCAGATTCCAAGTCTGGCAATCAGAATAACTTCCTGCTCATGCACAGGATTCTGAAGACAGTAAGATTCTTATGTGCCGTGTGAACCTCAGTGTAGGGCATCACGGGAACCAAAGAGTGAACGAGTATAAAAAATACATCATCCGGCTCCCTGTCACCTACTCTAACAGCACCGTAACTTAATTTATGACACTGTAGGGAGGTGATAGGTTCCCTTCAAAGGGGTTGTCCCACTTCCAGAGGTTTTGGTGCAGAAATCAGATACTCCATACATTACGCATTGGCCCTGGTTAGTCCTATTAAAGTGAATGGCACTTAGCCTGCAGTACCAACCAGATAGAGATATTGCTCCATCATCCGTAGACCTCGTTCACAGGAGCGCTGTTTTAGCGTAGTATAGACAATGCTTTCCTGTAAAAGCATTCACATGAAATAATTTTAGACACGCTAAATACTCTCACCGATCACAGATAGGACATGCGATTGCAAAGCTTGCATCTTAGGTCTGTGGTGCGAGAAAAGATAGGACCTGACCTATCTTTGGTGTGTGCTTTCCATAGACTCCTATGGGAGCTGGAAAACACGCACCTCGCATCTCGGATCGTGTGAATGGGCAATTTCACAGCTAATTAAAATATCTGGAGATCACCAATTCACACGATCTTTAGTGCAGTATAGCCGCTATCTTTTCATGCGCCTATACTGCGTTAAAACAGCGCTTATGTGAACGATGCCTTATTTGCATCAATATCATTAGAATGGCTTTTCCATGTCCGAATTGAGACATGAGAGCATGGCATCTAATGCTACGGAATATAACAAAGGCTGAAACACCATAACGGTCAAAAATGTCAAAGAGAATCATATATATATAAATATACATGGTTTAGCTAAATTGTCTCTCTAAAATGTTTTCTTGCTCCAGGAGGTGGCATCCTTAGAACATCAGGGATGAAGATTAAAGATCACTTTTAATTGCTCCAGCCACCATCTGCTGCCAACACTGGGAGACACCACCAAATACCAGCTCCCATTGAATTCAATTGGAGCTGTGTCTGCAGTACCAACCCAGTCCATTGCGCTATGGTCAACACTTTCTGTTTCCTGCAGTGACAGCAGTGATAGCTGCCCATCAGCTGATCAGTAGGGATCCTGAGCGTCAGGTCCCTGCCAATCATCTATTGATGACCTGTCAGTCATCAGTAGCAAAAAAAAATTCATGCAGTATATCAAACACAGTAATTACTATACCCAAAATCACTAAGCACAAACAGCCCCCCTTTTAGAAGCGGATGCTTGAGAAAGAGTTACGTCCCCTAAAATGCCATACAGGTGTGCATATAATTGCCCCGATGAGCAGCATCTCTGCATGAAGTCTTTTCCATGAACTATGGACTGTTGCCTTATGATTTATGTAATTCATTCTGTCAAACACGGAACTATTTATACATATATGATGAGCCATGATTTATATCAAGAAATAAAGTTGCAATAATGAGAATTCTTTATATAATGATAGGGACTTCGTGAACAGACCTCATCTGGAATATTGTGTCCAGTTCTGGGCACCCCAATTTAAAAAAAAGACATCAACAAACTCGAGCAAGTTCACAGAAGTTGCTAAAATGGTGAGCGGTCTGCAAATCATGTCCTATGAGGAACCGTTAAAGGATCTGGGAATGTTTAGCTTGCAAAGAAGAAGGCTGAGAGGAGACTTAATAGCTGTCTACAAATATCTGAAGGGCTGTCACAGTGCAGAGGGATCAGCCCTATTCTCATTTGTACAAGGAAAGCCTAGAAGCAATGGGAAAGGGAGGAGACACAAATTAGATATTAGAAAAAAACTTTCTGACATTGAGGGTGATCAATCAGTGGAACAGGTTACCGCGGGAGGTGGTGAGTTCTCCTTTAATGGAAGTGTTCAAACAAAGGCTGGAAAGACATCTATCTGGGATGATTTACTGAATCCTGCACTGAGCAGGGGGTTGGAGCCGATGACCCTGGAGGTCCCTTCCAACTCTACCATTCTATGATTTTATGATTAACAAAGATTGTTATGTAGCCCTGCAACCTCAAACTCACATTGAGGTCAATAAGTGTCACTCATGGTGTGAGTCGCTGCTTACTGTAGCCCTTGGTCATAAGTAACAAAAACCCAGACAGCTTGTAGAAACCTAGGCAAACCCTAGCCTAAAATGGAGACCAAAGTTGTAAACTTTGATGTCGTTGTATTAACAACTATTTATGTGCAGCATCCGAGACTGAGGTGGGCTGTTGTGGGGGAGACTACGGGTAAGCAAGATGGATGTCACGGGGGAATCTGTGATTCTCCCTGACAATGACGGCAAAGGGGCCTAGCTCATTCGCGCGCAGTGGAACAGGGGCAATAACTTTAACAGTTCATTTAGCGGTGTTGTCACGTGATGCTAGTACCTTTTTGGTGATGAACTAAATGAGACGGATCTATGTAGCTGTGTTGCAAACTGAAGGTACACAGTTTACTAAACACGTTGTAGAAAAAAATATAACTAGTCCAATTTCCAGTGGTGCAGACTTGCCTTGCATTTATATAAACAATGCATTCAGCACATGTATAGCAAAAGAGGTTTCTCTTCAATGCTCTCTCTCTCTCTCTCTCTGTTTCTCTATTTAAGGTTACTCAAAAGAGGAATCCCACCAGTCCCAGTTATCTGGGGGTCGCTTTCCAAAGGATTGTCTCTGGCAGAAAAAGGAGTACTGTGATAGGGTTGCCAGTACTTCCCTGGCTTTACAATTACAGGGGCTTGTACAACTCACGTGTAGACGGTTTCCAGTTCTGTTTCCTTCAAACTGCACTCATTCTTGTAGCTTCATGTCCTATTTTCCCCTCCTGCAATGTTAACTTTTTTGCAGCTCTACTGCACATCTCCTTTCTTCTTCGCTTCCTGACTACAACTCTCTTCTTCCCTCTCTAACTCATCCTTCACTTCCTCCCTCCACTCCGGCACTTTTTCCTCAACCCCGCCTCACATCCTGTCTCGCCATGCTCACTTACCCACACTTGAATCTTCTCCTTCCCACTCTACCAATGAGAGTTTTCTGTGGCAGAAGCCAATTTGGAGCAAGCTGTTACCAGGCAGATTTAGCCTACGCCAAAGAAGTAAGGGGAAAGACATAGTCTCTCTGAAGTACGATATCTTCTATATCTCCATAGGAGCACATAAACTGGTACTCCAGGACTTATGACTGTGTGGCTATCCTGTAGGACCTTCGGGCCACTACAAGGTTCCACCTAGATGGCATTTATGCCCATCCAGACACAGGCCTTGCATGGAATCCACTTAGCACGTTGTGTGAACATAGGCTAAAAGGCTCACAGGACCATTGCTATTCTTTCATTTGGTATGTCGGTAAGGGTAGTGCACTTCCCTTCAACCTAACCTGCTCAAATACTCATAGTTTTCAGACATATCTCCATAAACACTGAGAGGCAGTTCTAGCATTGCTTTCATGGCCATTTTTTCGTATGAATACATAAATAACAGGTAAAACTGCATATTTATGAAGCCCAACCCTGAACTTTTTTCCAACACATACCAATGTGTCAAAAAAATTGGGTGGAATTGCAGCATTCCACTATGCGGAACTCATTTTTCATCACTTTTCTACATAGCTCCTGGCATTGTTTTAGCCTACATCATTTATCAAGAGGACATGCATGCATGAGGGAGGGATACTGGCACACTACTTGCACACTCTCACAGTTTATTTTCATACCCATATGAATTGTTCGAGTTGCATGGGCAACACATAGTAGCAAGAATTTTATCTACTACCAAACCTTTGCCAATATTCAGATTCCATTTCTCTTAAAATGAAAACTAAATCTAAATGTTTAATATATAGTACAGTTGTAAACACTTGCTTATCATTAGCTTTTTAGGATAATGGTCATGCTTATAATTGAATCTTGTGAATTTATATAGCTTGCCATAGTTATTTGAACTATACGAGGAATAGCTTAAAAGGTAATTACAATTATATAAGTATAGCATTTAACTAAGAAGGCAATGAGAACCCAGCCAGATACAAGGGAATGTAACAAAATCTATCTACCGAGAAGCCTGTCAAATAATGTAGATAAAATGTTAAAAGACTTCCCAGGGAAATCATTGAAATAAGGAATAATAAATAATTAATCCTGTGGGATTAATAATTCTTCGGACTAAAAACTTGCCTTGCAGTAGGTAGTTACTTTTCAGCTGTATATCAAAGTCAGGATTGCAATACCAAGTCTACTTAGGATTGCAATACTTGCCTAGTCTCAGGTTGTGACTATTTCCCTTTCTGCATAGAGACTTGGACTGTACTATGAGGCCGCTTTCAGACTACTGTACTTTAACTCCGCATTTGGTCTGTGTTTTGCGGAACGTAGTATGGAGCTAGTGTAAATCTATGTATCTATTCACGTGGCATGACATCACGTGGCATCTAAAACGCTGCATGACCTATTTTGTCCGGTTTTGGATTTATATTGGTATTATTTTCTATTGGGCAAATATGGATATCTGGTAGAAAATAAAACTAATGACACTAAACATGGAGTCAAATACTAAGGAGATACGATTGTAATGTCATAATATGGATCCATGTTACAATGTGCTTGTCTGAAACAGCATTTAGGCCGATTTCACACACAGCACTTTGATAAGTTCTTACATAGTCTTTACATACTTTTTTTCCAAAAAGCTAAACGTGAGGCTGCATTCACTTGGGCAAGTGTAATATCGCTCCAAGAACCCCAAGAAACTGGGACTGATATCGTACTCTCAAAACTGTGATTTCTCCTGCAAATATGATGCATATTGTGAGAAAAATTCATGTATGGTTCAGTCGTAAAAATTAAATTACATTCGCGTAAAGCTCAATGCGATGCGATGCGATTTTGGGGGACTTCCTCTATTAGCGGCCGCAGCAGTGTGCGGCTACGCTTGCATGTTCTATAGTAGCTACTTAGCTACTATACTATTAAGTATGCAAAGATGTTCGCTCAAAACTGTCACTCAAACTATCATTTGAGCGACTTTTGAGCAGTTATCTATCAGTGTAAATGGAGCCAGTATAAATGGGGCTCAAGACACTTACAAAGAACACCAACACACATCAACTGAAATAAATATGAGGTATAAGTTAGTCCTTTGGCCAAAGTACAGAAGCTCACAAGCCAACGTCAAGGGTCCTCGTTGCCTTGTGAGTCTCTACTCTAACAAGACAACTAAAACCCAAAGGGAGTCCTACCTGCAAGAAAGGTGATCGTCCCAGAAGGGACTGCCCCACACTGGAACCTAGGGGCCTGGCTCGCCCTAGATGGTAAACAGTAGGAACACAAAAAAAGGAAAAACAATATACAAACTGACCAGGACAGTTAACACCTAATGTCTGTTCACCTACAACAGACACTGAACACATCACTGTTCACACCAACAAACACGAGGGCAACCCACACAGAAACTCATGCATGTAAGCAACACCAAAGCAGAACATGCATGACTCCAAGCACCAAGTTTCTGAGAGGGAATAACCTAAATGGTAAATAGATAAATGACCAGCACCCTCCAGGAAGAGTGGCTGGCATGTATATGAAGCAGGCAGGTGGTAATTGACTGGCTGGAGAATCCCACACCATCAGCCAGACAAATCAACCATACCTGTGAAAGTGTGCTCCTGGAAAGCCACAGTACCACAGGTCCCAGGAGCACAACATGACAATCAGCCATGTAAATGCACCCTTAGGTTTACTACATATGGGACGATATCACGCTCGTCAACATGTGAGGTACCCACAAATTTAAGGCATTTGTGTCAAAAACGTCTCCCATCACTTCAGTACAGTTGCATCGGAAGATCAGCTAGTGTTTCCCATTGTTTTCAATGGGTAACCTCGTATCGCAATCACATGCACATCGCACGCCGTGCAATGTATTTTCTGACCCCATTGAAAGCAATGGTTGATGCATTCCAAGGGAAAGCCAAAAGATAGGACATGCCGCGGTTTTTTTCCGCGATGCGATGTAGGAAAAAAAGAAAATCAGTCATGTATATGGGCCCTTTCAAAAGAATGGGTCTCATATTTGTGCGTCTCGCAGCACACAAATCTTGTGCAATTTTCATGGCCGTGTGAGAGCGGCCTTTACAATTAAGTAAGATGGCCCATTGGACTTCTAGGCCCAGAATAAGCAGGGATTTTAATGAATAATTTACTAAATTGGAATTTTGCCCACAAAATGATATATCAATCTGCTCAGCTCCTCCTATATAAATATGTTGAGTAGCAGCCGTCACTTCAGATCCACCATTTTAGGTGAACATTAACCCTTTGCAATCCAATTTTGGATTCAGGGATTCCTAGTGGGCTTTCTCTTTCTGCCATTACAGTATGGCGCCATCTGTTGGCTAGAGCCAGTACTGTGGTATGGGACATGCTGGAGAAGCCCCCGACAACAGAGCAGCCAGTAATATACAGTAAGAATACCATGCTGAACATCTTCCAACATCAGAGCTGTACAGCCTTCAATCAGAATGTCTTCAGATGTCAGACAGTGGATTGGAAAGGGTTAAGGTTTAGTTCAAACGCAAGGGAAAAAACACACATACCACAAATAATTTAGGGAAAGTCTTGCTTTGCTGAAATGTCATATGTTATATGTGTTTGTGCTGCCAAGATGGAGATAAAGTTTTAAACATACAACCATAAAGTCATGTTCACACAGGGCAGATTTGTCAAGTATTTTCCATCCAGACTTTTTACACAGAAAATTTCACGACACTTACAGTATCGGCAATGTGGGTGATATTTTCAAAATTGTATCCATACAAGGGGCAGGTAAATTGACATGAGATATAGAATTGGAAACCCCAGCATGCCAGTTTTAACAGTGGATTTCAGTGCGAATTCCACCTCTTTAGATGAGGGGGTGAAATTTGCAGCAAAAGTTGCAGATTTTGTTTTGTGGATTTGCTGCAAAATGCCCACTTTGAACACTTTGCGGCAAATTCTGCCTCATTTGAACATAGCCTTAGATGAAGTCTGGTGCCTTGGCTTTTGTTTGTATTGTATCTTCTCGAGTGATGGATGGAGCCTCTACTAAGCTGCAAAGCTGACCTTCATTAAAGTGGCGCTAAAGAATCTACCTCTTCCTTAGGCCTTAGTCAGACGGGCGTTTTTTCGCGCGATTTGCGGATCGCATGACGGATGCGCATCCGCAAATCGCGTGACCGGTGCGCGCAAGTCGCCCGCAAATCGCCCGAAAATCTGCTCCTAGCCGCGTTTCATTAGAAACGGGCCGGAGCTGTCCAGCGCATTGCATTCAATGGAGACGGCAATAGAGCCGGCTCCATTCAAAGCAATGCGCTGCGGGCGAGCCCGGGATGAATTGTCGGTAAGGGCTTAAATATATAAGCCCTTCCCTGCAATTCATCCTAAAATGTGTTAAAATAAAAAAAAATTGTATACTCACCTTCTGCCGGCAGCCGGAGCTCCGCGCGGCCGTCCTGCAGTGGGTGTGAAGGGGGTGTGAGTCAGACCTGCCCCCTGATTGGCTCAGCGCTGAGCCAATTAGAGGCATGCCTCACTCACACCCATTCATGAATTCATGAATGGATGTGAGTCAGACCTGCCCCTGTTTGGCTCAGCGCTGAGAGGCAGCAGTCACTCACCCATTCATGAATTCATGAATGGGTGTGTGAGTGAAACCGGCCTCTGATTGGTCAGGGCTGTGACTAATCAGAGGCAGATCATTCAGCAGGTGGGGATTTTAAAGCCAAGAAGCCAAGAAGCAGTTCAGGAGAACTGACAGCGGCCGCGGCTGGACTCCGGCTGCAGCAGAAAGGTGAGTATACAATTTTTTTTTTTTATTTTAACACATTTTAGGATGAATTGCAGGGAAGGGCTTATATATTTAACCCCTTCCTGACAATTCACCCCGCACACGCCGGCAGCCCATTGCTTTCAATGGAGCGGCTGTATTGCCGCTCCATTGAATTCAATGGGCAAACATCGTTCTTGTTACAGCTGTGGCAGAGAAGAATGATTTGTCTTCTATATGTTCTCAATGGGGTCGGCGCTGCTGCCGCCGGCCCCATTGAGCGCATATACAGAAGAGAACAGGAATCGCAGATCGCAGATAGGTGCGATCTGCGATTTTTTGTTCTATAATTTATCGGACGAGCGCATAAAAAGCGCTCATGTGTCCGATACCATTGCAAAGCAATGGTTTTATAAAATGGCCAGACGCATGCGCATGCGCAAATCGCGGCTAAAAACGCCCGTCTGACTAAGGCCTTACTGGGAACATCATGGTGTCAATCCCAGCCTATCCTATCCTCATTCCGGTGCATGCTCACGTTCATTTTGGCGCTGGATGCCAATTAGGGACACCTCTCTATTGGTGTGTGGATTGATTGGTTGCCTAGTAAGTGTGTATCAAAGCCGGCCAATCAGCTTTAGTCTGTTCACATTTACTCTGGCTCCTCCTCATAAAGGACGCCAGTTATACTCTCTGTTGAAAGCATTTCTGATCATGTCGGCGGTTTAGTCTAGTCCTGCATCTCAGTTCAGATAAATCAGTTTGGTGATCTAACATATCTGGAGTGTTGTACATCTTTTCACCTGTACATTTGTGGTTCATAAACTTGTGTAATATCAAGCTTTTTACATACTTATATAACATCAAACTGTAGCCACATTATTACCAACTAGGGAGAGTCAGGGTCACCCCAGGTTGCTGACATGGGGTCCCCCTCATCAGGGTGAATGCTCCATTTTTAAATAGGGTCTCCTTGCATTAGTAGGTTAGGGCCAGATTCACTGTTTCCTAACTTTTTGGTTTCCTTATATTTTAACACTTTTGTGTTATCTTCATTTGTACTTCAATGAGATAGCATTTATGTCTGATTCAGATGTGATGATTTGCGTTTGGCTTGCACGTAACACAGGCTCTACAGCATGTAGTCTCACTGTACAAAGGATATTGGGTTTTTACTTTTACAAAACTACATTAATAGTTTCTTTCCCACTAGCTACATGCCATATATTTAGCTAAAAGGTATCCTGATATGCTGTATACTATGATTTCACAAATGTTTATGGGCCAGAATTATGGCAAAAGAGTGTCTACACATCTTCACATATTCCAGCAGTCAATACATGGGTAAAAGTATTGTACTGCATTTTAAAAGGCACAGGTTGCTATCTTAAATGCCACCAATATTACTCTCTATCTCCAATACAAAGAAATGGAGATGCCAGCCTCCAACTGTGAAGTACAATCACAGTCCAGCTTCTCATAAAGCAGTCATTTACATGTCTAGCGTCCCTAGGGATACCCCGGACACCTGATATACATGGAGAGCTGGGAGGGTATAGTGCTGATGTGTTACGTTGGCACTTACCAGACTTCTTCCCGGAGGGACACACGCAGCCGAGGCCAGAGTAACACTGCAGGCCTCCTGCGACAGTCCTAGGATAGGGAATGCCCATTAAACAGGATAACAGGTGTTGTGGTTGTCACAGGTAACGTCACTGTTCCTTCACACACCGTTAAGACCCTCAGTGGATAATAAATTCAGTCTCAGACAGTTTCTTAGTACCACAGGTTCCTAGGAATGGTTGAAGCCCAGCAAACTTTACTTGAAAAACCTGGAACAATTATTACAAAGCAGTTTACTTATAGACTCTACAGTGCAGGTAAAAGGCTAGTCTTCAGAACATTGTACCTCCACACGGCTCTCATAACTCAAAAACGCACGTTTGTGAACAGTGATTACTCTCTTGCAGTACCTCCACCCAGTCTGGAAGACGCATGGGTGTATCAATTGCAGGGTGTACCTTTACGCGGTGATCTAGGCTCAAGATTGCCACGTAGGAAAATTAGACAGTTAAGTAGTACCTCTGCACTGGCCTTGAGAAGAAGTAGTACTTACAATTGCTCTCTCTCCTTTGGGGGCTCTCTCCACCTTCATCCCACATTCAAACAGCCCGGGATATCTCTCCTCCTCTTCCATCTTCGCCACATGGAGGCTGTGAAGAGACTACTTTAGGCTCACTCAACTCCAGAAGATGGAACTCCTTTCCCATTCCCAATCACTCCCATTTATACCTTCTCTCATACCATGTGACATGACAGACTTGATACATTTACATGCCGGCTTTGGATTTTATTAAACATTTAACCCTTCTAGCACTGCAGCTGTGCAACACACATACTGGAAATGATAAGACAGGTTTGCACAGTGCATCCACATAGGACAAACATGTATGCCATTTATGGAGGGGACCAGGATGATGTACTGGGTCACTACACATGCAGCGCTTTTTATTCTGGTATTTTTCGCCGGATCTAAAACACAACCTCTGAACAGAGTTTCCAGTGCTGATGTGAAGACAGCCTAAGGTAATTTGAGATATATCTCTATCTATCTCTATTTATCTCTAAACATTTGACATATCCACGTGTCCATCCCTGGGACCCTCACCTATCTCCAGAAAAGAGGTCCTCCGGTCTTATCTGTCTGCTAAGGCAGCCAACAGATGAGGAATGAATAGAGAAGTGATGGTCATGCATGTGTACTATATCTCATATATTTGTGCAAAAACATACCAAAACACCATTTTGATGACAGGTGTTCTTTAAAATTGTTTCTTAACCTATAGTTCTGCATCGACTTGTATGTTAACTGCAATTTTCAGATATGCAAACCCAGAGTCAACATCTGCTTAACAATTTTATGGCATATTCACAGCTGGAATTTGGGTAAACGCCAATCTAATGTCTCACCATTACTGTAACATGAAATACTGTATATGAGTCCAAGGCTCATCAGTTCTGAAAAATAGAGACAGATATAATATCATCAGGATACATCTTTTCATTTCCAGCTCAAGGGAAGCGGCTTATCCTTTGGTTATACATCTTCATTGTAAGGCACTCATCTCCTCAGTGTGTGTTATAAGGAAGGCATTACGCCATCTGTGCTTAACCAGCTTCTTTTTTTTTTTTTTTTCCGAGCAATTTTTGCAATATCTGAGTCAATAAATAGATCTAACATTGATGCATTGCCTAATTCTTCTTGTTTACATCAACATGTATTTCAATTAGAAATTATTTTCCGGTTAAATATTTCCTGCGGTATGGATTGCTGATCCAGTGCATAAAAGGGTTAATTTGAGTAATAAAAACATTGTTCCAATCTAGTTAGATTTTTTTCTGCTTCATTACATTAGCTCCCTGCTCCCTCCTTCTGAGACCTAGAATGAGAACACGCACTCCCTCTCAGCCTCTCTGCTTTTAGCTATAATTTGCACATAATGGAACAGCCAGAGGGGGGTTTGATCAATGACCTCTGTCTTCGAGATGCTGTTCCAAGGGAAACACATCTGCCAACATAAAGTATTGGAGCAATCATAGCTCAGTGAGCGTCGTAATAAGCAACTGTTACACTGGAACCATCAGTCATGTTCAGTTACAGACCTGAAAGGATATGACACCTCAGGGAGCAATGTCCTTCCATAAATTTGGGCAGCAATGAAGAATGATTTGCAATCAAGTAATAAAAGACCAAAAAAAGGTCCACCATGCATACTAACATTCGAGTCAGCTGACAAAGGAAATAAGGAGGCGAAAAAAAAAATCTTGGCATTGTTTGCTCGTTATGTAAACTACAGCTGTCCAAGCAATTAAGATATGATTTTGGGAATTCTCTTGTAAAAATTTGCTAACAGAGCTTCCACTTGTGAAAGTGACATTCTTCTTCTATCCGTAAAGTGCATTTCATTAAGGTAATGCAATTTCATCTTGCTTAATGGTAGCAATTGCTTAACCTTATGGCGAGAATACATAAACACCATAAAATGAATGTCACTCTGAGCATTATGGGAATTGATCTGCATGAGGCTGGTGTGGTAGAAAAACAAAGAGCATGATTACAAACCACAAGGCTCTTCTACCATCGAACTAGAGTCACGCTCCTACTATTTGTCTGCTGTATAAAAACACAATGGGAATGATACGAAGTATATCATTGGCTGATCCAGATGATAAAGTGTCTATTTAATGAACTGTTTTTGTTTAGAAGATTGCACCAAATGATGGGAAGTCATAAAACTAATATACTGTAGGACATTTGCTCTCTGCAGAGAAAGCCAGAAAAAAAAATTGAGGCAGTGTCTAATAATTGAAGAAAGGCAGACATTAAAGGAACACAGCCGACGTAGAGAACTGGAACTTGGTCTTTATGTCAGGCAGGCGGATGTGGATCTGCCTTGCTGCACGCTGGTTTGGCTTTGGGCTATAACTGGAGGCAGCACCCATTTTTCAATCTTGACCCCTTCAAGTGGGATTTGGTCTTCGCTGTGGGGTTCCCAAGCCATTACTCGCAGAAATAGTCCAAGTGATGTGGCTGCTACACAATGCAGAGGCTTGGTACCTGAGGGTGTACACACTGATGTATCCAGAAGGCTAGGGCTGGCAGCATAGACTACAGAACAGAAATCAAGTAATAGATCAGGGCAGGCAGCAGATATATAGTAGAGTCCAGTAGCATAGCCAAGGTCATAAATACAGAAGTCGAATGTAGTCAGGAGCAAGCAAAGGTCTTAACCAGAGACCACACACACTTGGACTTTGTCACAATTGGAGTGAAACCCAATTGCTTAAGCATCCACCCTCGGGTGTGGATGCCTAATATAGCTAGAGGATTCAGAGGATTAGTGGGGGAACAATTAGTTACGCATTTGTTGGCTCTTTAAATCAGGGAGTAGGAGCGCACATAAGCCCTATGGACTGAGGCCAGAGACTGGGCAAGGGAAGAAAGTGGTGTGCAGCACGTGGATGAGAGCAATGACCGACCGCAGCCCCAACAGCAGGTGAGCAGGGTGGGAAGCAATGGCACTCCATAACACTTTACCCTCTCTGCCAAGTATTATGGATTACAACAATTTATACACATACATTTGAATAGACAGTAGCAGACTTGCATGGCCACATCTCTGTTCACTCTTCTCCTGGATGTGCTGGCCTGTAGCCAACTAACTAGACAAAGAAAGGTTGATGGCAATCCAATAAGTCGGAGTCCTTAAATGTGGGACCACTATCTATCAGACAATAACTGTTACCATTAGGATATGCCATAGATGTCTATAGTGGGAAAGACCCTTTAATTGTCACTACTTTTGTCACTGATTTTATGAAACAATGTATGGGACATCAATGGCTTGTAGTGATTTGACGCTTGGGCCCAATATAAATCTATAACAGGGTCTCCCGGCTGTCATGTGTCATTTAAAATACTGTTGTTTGTCTGTGTGGTCTACAAGGCCTTGAGCACGACTACTACTTTATTGAGCATGGCTTCTGTTGTAACAGCTGTTACAATGCATCCTGCCACTGCACAGCTGTACCACATCCTGCCTATGACTACACTGTCATAGGCAGGATGTGTTACAGCTGTGCAGGGGCTGAACGAAGGGTAGGCTAGATAGGCAGTTGCTTAGGGTTCCATTATAAGGGAGGGACACAATTGGTGGGAGAGAGTGCAATAATGGACAGTTAAATAAATGATTGTCAAAACCTCATTATGAACAGGGATAGAGGGAGAGCTTTTCCCAACCCTGCAGCTGTGGGTTATATCATTACCAAGCAAAGACGGGATCTAGGCGTCTCATGTAGCACAGTTCCAAACTTGCTTTTGTCATTCTCAATACAAATAGGCAAAATAAAAAATTATATATATATAAAAAAAGTATTTAGTCAGATACCAATTGTACAAGTTCTCCCACTTAAAAAGATGAGAGAGGCCTGTAATTGACATCTTAGGTAGACCTCAACTATGAGAGACAACACGAGAAAACACATCCAGAAAATCATGTTGTCTGATTTTTAACAATTTTTTTGCAAATTATGGTGGAAAATAAGTATTTGGTCACCTACAAACAAGCAAGATTTCTGGGTCTCACAGACCTGTAACTTCTTCTTTAAGAGGCTCCTCTGTCCTCCACTCATTACCTGTAGTAATGGCACCTGTTTGAACTTGTTATCAGTATAAAAGACACCTGTCCACAACCTCAAGCAGTCACACTTTAAACTGCACTATGGTGAAGACCAAAGAGCGGTCAAAGGACACCAGAAACAAAATTGTAGCCCTGCACCAGACTGGGAAGACTGAATCTGCAATAGGCAAGCAGCTTGGTGTGAAGAAATCAACTGTGGGAGCAATAATTAGAGAATGGAAGAGATACAAGATCACTGATAATCTCCCTCGATCTGGGGCTCCACGCAAGATCTCACCTCGTGGGGTCAAAATGATCACAAGAACGGTGAGCAAAAATCCCAGAGCCACATAGGGGAACCTAGTGAATGACCTGCAGAGAGCTGGGACCAACGTAACAAAGGCTACCATCAGTAACACACTAGGCCACCAGGGACTCAGATCCTGCAGTCCCAGACGTGTCCCCCTGCTTAAGCCAGTACATGTCCGGGGCCAATTGAAGTTTGCTAGAGAGCATTTGGATGATCCAGAAGAGTATTGTGAGAATGTCATATGGTCAGATGAAACCAAAGTAGAACTGTTTGACAGAAACACAACTTGTCGTGTTTGGAGGAGAAAGAATGCTGAGTTGCATCCAAAGAACACCATACCTACTGTGAAGCATGGGGGTGGCAACATCATGCTTTGGGGCTGATTCTCTGCAAAGGGACCAGGACGACTGATCCGTATACATGAAGGAATGACTAGGGCCATGTATCGTGAGATTTTGAGTGCAAACCTCCTTCCATCAGCAAGGAGGATGAAATGTGGCTGGGTCTTTCAGCATGACAATGATCCCAAGCACACCGCCAGGGCAACAAAGGCTTGGCTTCGTAAGAAGCATTTCAAAGTCCTAGAGTGGCCTAGCCAGTCTCCAGATCTCAACCCTATAGAAAACCTTTGGAGGGAGTTGAAAGTCTGTGTTGCCCAGTGACAGCCCAAAAACATCACTGCTTTTGAGGAGATCTGCATGGAGTAATGGGCCAACATACCAGCAACAGTGTGTGCCAACCTTGTGAGGACTTACAGAAAATGTTTGACCTCTGTCATTGCCAATAAAGGATGCATAACAAAGTATTGAGATGAACTTTTGTCATTGATCAAATATTTATTTTCCACCATACTTTGCAAATAAATGTGTTAAAAATCAGACAACGTGATTTTCTGGATGTGTTCTCTCATGTTGTCTCTCATAGTTGAGGTCTGCCTATGATGTCAATTACAGGCCTCTCATCTTTTTAAGTGGAAGAACTTGTACAATTGGTATCTGACTAAATACTTTTCCCCCCACTGTATATATATATATATATATATATATATATATATATAGTGAGACGGAGACCCGCAAGGTGCTGGAGGGCAGGTATGTTTCGCCTAGGATGCTCTCCTATGCTGCTTTGGGGAGCGCTTGGGCAGATACGTGCCACCGAGCAACCTGGGCTCGGTGGAGGAAGCTGGCAGTATAGTGTTAGTAGCATTAAGCTACTAACACGTTGTAGCAAGTAAGTGGCTCCAAGCCGCATAATCCGGGCCGGCTTTTCCTGGAGTGACCAAAGTGAAGGGTGGGATGGTCACTCCCACGTACCAGGTGAGGCTGGTACCAGGCCTTATAAAACCTGGGCCTACAGGGCCTAGAGGAGAGCTGAGACCTTTGCAGGTCTGAGAGTCCTGGCTGGCTGTGTGCAGGAGCCATTTGGTTACCAGTGTGTAGACAGGGACGCTCCATGTATAGTAAGTAGAGATGAGCGAACGTACTCGGATAAGCACTACTCGTCCGAGTAATGTGCCTTATCCGAGTACCGCTGTACTCGTGCTGAAAGATTCGGGGCGCTCCGCTGCTGACAGGTGAGTCGCAGCGGGGAGCGGGGCAGAGCGGGCGGGAGAGAAGGAGAGAAAGATCTCCCCTCCGTTCCTCCCGGCTCTCCCCTGCAGCTCCCCGCTCCGCAGCGCGTCCCGAATCTTTCAGCACGAGTACAGCGGTACTCGGATAAGGCACATTACTCGGACGAGTAGTGCTTATCCGAGTACGTTCGCTCATCTCTAATAGTAAGTGCTCAGACGAGCAGGATTTACTTTCTGTTGGCCTGAAGTAAAGGCCTGTATTTTTGCTTTGTTTGCTTGGAAATAAACCCAGGTAAAGCCTGGACTAAAGACTTTATCCTATGTGTCACTGTCTCTGACTGCTTATGCCCAGGTTGCTACCGATCCTAAACGCTAATCCCTCACAATATATACATATATATATATACTATAGAAATGGATATGTGTGATCATACTCTATATTATTTTTTTCTTACATCATTTAGTTTCTTTGGCATTAAAGTTTACTTTATAGGGCCTGGCCACAACCACAAATTACAGTGCAAGTGAGCAATTGCTATGGATGGCCTATAGCAAGCACTTAGAACTTGTCTATTACTATGAATATAAATGATTGACTCCTGTCTGCCAAGTAGCTTTATCTCCGAATTCTCTTTAAGAAAAGATTTTGGTTTGTCTTGCCAAAACTAAATTGATTCTGTTTCCAAGCATATTTAAATTGACTTCTTAGTATTACATAGCAGTAAACATGTGTCTCATTCATGCCTCCTAAAGTGCTTATAATGAAATTAACAAGCACATAGGAAAGGAAACGATGCACTCCTGTTGAGTGGTGCAGAATGCTGAAAGTAACTGAAACCAGTTCAATTAGAATCATGTCACCTTATCTAATGACTCTAGAGTGAGCTGATATATACAGTATATGAACAGATGAGAGGATTGTGCAGGAGCAATGGTTGTACAGAGAGCAGTTTGGGCATAACTCAACCATAAGAACCTTCCGTATAACCCTGATGAAATCACATCTGCCTCAGCTTTTGGCCTTTAATTCCACAGATATCTAGACATTTATTCTATAACATAAATATTAAAGGATACTCAAATCTTCTCTAAATAAAATCCTTCCTACACTAAAAATAAATCAACCACCATAAACCCACACATCTACAAGAAGATCATCCAACCATAATATAAATATCTATCTTTATATATATATACATATTATTATGTCTACCTCCTACTTTCGACATCAGCAGCATGTAGCCCATAAAGGAGGTGACATGTCATGGGCTGGCATGGTGGGTATATAAGGTGTACGATAGGGTGTCTGCTCAAATATCTCTCGTTGTTGTCATGTGTTGCCATAAGGGATGATTATTTGTTTTTGGGCCAAGAGTGGCTGGACTTCTCAAGCAACACAGTTCGTGAACTGTTCATGAAAGAGTATCAGGAGTGGAAAATGGCACCATTGGAATAACCAAAGTGGAAACTGTAGGGCACCACATGCCATTTATGTGAGAGGTGAACGTCGGCTACAAAGGTGTGTATAGGCGGACCAATATGCTTCGGTGGAGCAGCTTACCATGAAACTGCACCAGGGGGCTACCAAACATGTGTCTAAAGCAAACCCTACTGCACATGAGGCTCCGAAGCAGACAGGTGGTCACTGCACCTTTGCTAACAAAGGTGCATCAGAAGAAAAAAAAAAGGCTACAATTAAAACTGCAGTATCGGAATTGCATGACTACTGATTGGCAAAGGGTTGCCTTGTCTAATGAGTCACGTCTTCTGCTTCATTGAATGGATGGACGGATGGATGGATGTTGACGTTTCACGCAAGAAACATCCGAGAACAAAAACCCTGCAACCCATGCTGGAAGAATGCAAGCTGGTGGCAACAGGATTAGGGTCTGAGAAATTTGTTTGTGCCATTCTCTGGGCCCGCTCATCGATCTGGAAGGCACTCTGGACCGATTTGGCTATGAAAACATCTTTGCAGACCATACATGCTGTTTATCATTACCGAGGCAGATAAGATCTTCCAGCAAGATAATGTGACATGTCACGTGGCTAGAAATGTCCCACAGTGGTTGGAAGAGCACGACCAAGACTTCCCAGTATTTTTTACATACAAGGCCCTCTGGGACCGTTTTTCAGGGGATCAATTTTATGCCAAAACAGGTATACTGTAATATTTCCACTATTAACAGGTTTTCACACTTCCCAATATTGGTGATTTAGAGTACAACATAATAATTTATTAAGTCGGGAACAATAAGAGTCAAAAGTATACTTAGGTTTATTGCTTGCTAGAAATGTTATATTTCTGAGTTAGGCCCCTTGCACACTCTTGGCATTTCCTCAATCAGCTTTAGGGCTCAGTTACACGGGCCTTTTAACGCAGGAATTTTTGAACGCATAAGTTATGCATTCAAAAATTTGCGCAATGCAGCTTGCATCATGGAGGAAAAAAATATCGCTGCCCGTTATCCCCTACTGCGGCTGTGACAGCTGCAGCAGGGGATTCCTTGGATGTGAAACGCCTAGATGCTGGCACATCCAGGGGTTTCATCTGTGGTCAATGGGCCTGGCGGCAGCTACGGCGGCCCCATTGAAATACAGGGAACATCGCTCTCCTCTGCCACAGCTGTGACAGCTGTGGCAGAGGATTTCTTCATCTCTGCGGAGAGTCCCATTGTCACTGGACACTGTAACAGCATTGCTCAGTGACAATGGGACTCAGTGCTCAGAGCTGCAGAGAGGTGAATATAGATTTTTTTTTATTTTTTATACATTTTTAGGATGGTTTTCAGGAAAGGGCTTATATTTTAAGCCCTACCCCAAAAATCACTGCAGCGCTGGCCGGCAGCCCATTGCTTTCAATGGAAGAACATCGGTCTCCTCTGCAACAGCTGTCACAGCTTTGGCAGAGGATCACGATCTTCACTATATATTCTCAATGGCGTCGGCGCTGCTCCATTGAGCGCAAGGTGAAACCCCTGGATGTGACAGCATCCACGGGTTTCACACACATAAAACACAGTTGCATGCGTTCTGCGAACTGGTGTCCTATAATTTTTGCCGCAGGCATTTTCCGCATGTAGAATTCGCACTTGTGAACGCTGCTATTGAAAAGCATTGGTTCTATCTAGTGCAAATTTTTTGAGGTGCAGAAAAATGCCCGTTACAAAAGCCCGTGTGACTGAGCCCTTAAGAGGCAGTCACTTGAAAGGGTTTCCCAACAGGACTTCACAGAGGTGCTGAGCATGTGCTGGCTGCTTTTCCCTCACTCTGTGGCCCAACGCACCCTAAATAATTGTATTTGGGTTTAGGTTGAGTGGTTGGGGAAGCCATGTCATCTGATGCAGCATTCCATCATTCTTCTTCTTGGTCAAATAGCCACTACATAGCCTGGGAATGTGGGGTCATTGTCCTGTTAAAAAACAAATGATGGTCCCACTGAGCACAAGCTAGATGGGATGGCATGTTGTTGCAGAATGCGTCTGGTGGCCATGGTGGTCAAGTGTGCCGTGAATTTTAAATAAATCACCAACAGTGTCACCAGTAAAGCATCCCCACCCCATCACATATCCTCCTTGCTTCATGGTTGGAACTACACATAAAAAGAGCAATCATCTCACCTCTTCTGCGTCCCACAAAGGCATGGGGGTTGGGACTGAAGATCTTAGATTTTGACTCATCAGACCAATGCACAGATTTGCACATTAGACCCACTGGTCTAATGATGAATCCCTAGTTGTATTTATGTTTTCACTATGTTGATACATTTCTATATTTCTTTTGATGACCAGTAAACACCTACCTTGGCTCTACCGTAAGTCCTTAGGGTAGCTGAGTATTAAGAGACACTATTAGTACCCAAGAAAGGCAACTACTGAAGGTGAAACCAAGTTCTGCCATTTAGCATCGAAACCAACTTCATTACACCAACTAAGAACCAACCAGATGTGATGTCAGGTTACTTCGATGTGGTAGACATGGTGATGAAACTCTAAACAAGTGTTACCAGCAAACCATCCCCACATTATTACCTCCCCTTCCTGATGCTTCCCAATAGAAACCACACACGGTTTCCTTCTCTTGTTTTCACAAATGTATGGTACTTGGAACCGAAAGTCTAAAGATTTCCACCGTAATATGCATTGTCTGTTATTCAATGAACCCAAGCAATTCTCTTCTTGTTTCATCCTTTCAGCAGTGGTTTATTTGCATCAATTAAAGGTCTTATTAACAAAGTCTCTTGTGAAATGTGTCGACTGCTTGAACTCACTGAAGTGTTTACTTGGCTTCTAATCTGAGATGTTGTTTATAAGCAATTTCCTAATTTCTTAATCATTTCTGAAAGCTATTAAGTACTGTCATTTGTACATTTCGTAAGTAGAGCTGTTTGCATTATTACAGACAGAACCAATATCTTGTCATAATACAACTTAGTGGCATTAGGCATTAACGATTGTTTTTAAAATGCTAATTTAATCATTGTGGCTTAATATTTTCCACATCTAAATTTCATTGAGTTACTAAATGGAAACTAGTATTTAGGGTGAAAGTGAGGTGCATGGAAAGCAGTTCGCTTTATATCAAAATAGAAAGGAAAGGTGGATAAAGAAAAGTAGAAAAGAAGAAAAAAGTGAGAAGAAGGGATACTCCTGGGTGAGAAAGGGGACTATCACCAACCAGATGGCTCTTTAAGGCTCTTTAGGGAGGGTAAGGAAAATAACAAGCAACCACAAAGATCGCCGATTCATAACATTTCCTATCAGATAAAAACAAAATTGGAACACAAGCCTTTGAATCAAGATGTCTTAAGATCACAAGACAATACTGTCACTCTGGTGGGTCCAGACTTTTGACTTGAACTACAAATCATACGAATTTGTATGAACGTTCTAACAATTGGAAATATTTTTTTATTATTCTGAGATCAATGAAGCTATCAGACATACAAGCTAGAAAAGGATCCATGAGAGCAAAATAAGATCATATCTTACATACAGAGGTGTAGCTAGGATTTCAGCACAGGGATGGAGTCCTGAGTGGGCTCCTAACCCACATTAGGCATGTTTATAACAGCAGAGGTACATATTAACTATAATGGTTATACAAAGAGCAATAATACCCCCACATATTAACCATATAGTGGTAGATACCAGTTCTGCACAAGCCATATAAGTGATTATAGTACAGTATAATCCAGTGAATCAGAGGTGTTGTCCATTCTGACTGGAGTCATTCATATTTCCTGTCTTTACATCTGGACCAGACCTTCATGATGACTTCAAGCCACAACCTGTCTCTGAGAAGTTTGCAACACACACAACTTTGACGCCTAACTTTTCGAGGACACCACCCTTTTTCCAATTCACATAAACTCCCCATCCTGCTGCTACCCCCAATTCTGTGCTAGATGCTGCCCCATCTGTCCTTATTACTATACCTGCTGTGTGGTACAGTGTTCTCAAAAAGAGTATTGTCATAGTCATAATTACCCTTCCCCCAAAATAAAATATAATAACGAATGTGCCCCTAAAAATAAGAGTGCCAGATAGATATTGCCCCTAAAAATGATAGTACCAAACAGTGTCCTATATTGCACCAAAGACAATAATAGTAAATTGCAGTAAAAATGATCTCATTTGTAGCCACAGGGAAATAGTAATCTTCTCAGTGACACACACAGTAATATTGCCCCCCCCCCCCCCTTTTTTCTCTTAAACAGTAACGTATCACATTTCTGGCCCTACAGAGTAATAATTACAAATTTTTGCCCCCTAGAAATAATAATAATGATAATAATGCTGACTTGAAAGTAATAATGCCTTCTGTATGACCCTTTAATGGTAATAATACCCACTTAAAAAGTTATAGTGCCCCACAATGCCCCCTTAAAACTTTTAGTGCCCCCAAGTTCCCCCTTAAAATTTATAATGCACCCTTGAAAGTAACAGTGCCCCCAAGAACCCCGTTAAAAGTAATAGTGCCTTCAATTGCTTCCCTAAATCTAATAGCCCCTAACTTAAATGTAATAGTGCCCCTAAATGCCCTTTAAAGGGGTTATCCAACCTTTTAAAATTTATGGCCTATTGTCAGGATAGGCCATCCATATTTAAGCAGTGCAGATCCCCTGCTCAGGATTCCAACCAATCAGCTAATTTAAGGGACTGCAGTGCTCCTGGGAGTACCCCAGCCTCCTCAATGTTTATGTTTGAGCACAATCTGCTCATTCTGCAGAATGCTGTATTATTGATAGCGGTCATTCTGAGTACTACAGGCTTATCCCATTGAAGTGAAGCACTGTGACCCCTTCAAACAGCTAATTGGTGATGTTCCAAGCGGTGAACAAATCTTTCCAATATAATAGTGCCTCCTTAAAAGGTATATTGCTCCCTAAGTGCTACCTTAAAAGTTATAGTGCCTCCAATTACTACCTTGAATGCTGCTGTGGCTCCTGAGTGCCTCTAAACAGAAGTTTATACCATAGAAAAAAAATCCACTTATACTTACCTAACCAAGACAATCGCAACGCTCTCTTCTGTCCTCATGCAGGTAACATGGTGCAATGATGTCATCCAGCCGCCAGAGTGGAGACATTGCTGTTCCATTCATTGCTCAGCTTCCTGTAGGCTACTGGTCTGAAGCAACTTGTGGTCTACAGGTTGGAGAATTGTAGCCTATAACTCCCTGCTCTACCATAGGTTTCAACTGCATTAGCGTCTGCACGACTACAGTTGAATGTGGGGACCACAACCAGGGACTTGCCTTGTGCCCTGGTTGTGGTCCACCCTGCGAGTGGGCCCATGGCAGCCACCACCACCTCTTCTTGCATACTTAATTTCTGATTAGGTGTCTTTAGTGACGACCTTCAAAGAAGTGGTAAAACCGGAGGACTTTAAGAAATGTGAGCAAATTAAGGCACAATTATTCCATAACAGCTTTAACTACAGTGCCCCCATTAGAGTCACAACGGTAAAACAACCACATTGTACAATATTTGGGAAACACAGAGCAGTTGTCTCCACCAATGATGACACAGGAGGTGGATTGCAGATTACAATAGACTGCCTGTTGGCACTGTAGTAGACACAAAGATCAAAGCTCTACCCATTCGTCTACAGTGGTACATAATGGAGGAGCTGCTCAAGTGAAGAATGTACCAATATAGTTAAATAACAACTCTAATCACAGTGCTAATTTCTTTCATTAATTGTAAGCTACAAAGTAAAGTACTTGGATTAACAAACCACAGTCATAAATCCTTTTATAACCCTCATGGCTACTGTAAAAGAGTCTACAGGAAAAAGACAACTTCTGATTTATGTATTTATTGCCTTGGACTGAACATTTCTCACAAGATAGTACAAGACTGCACAGCAATTAGACAGAGAGATTAAAGGGACTGATAGGCAACCACAAGGAATTTCAATTACAGCAAAATCTACAGGCCCCATTGCCTTCTGAATGATTCAAGCAGAAAATATTGACCCAGAAAAACCAAAAATAAAATTAATCTCGATCAGATGAATATTAAAACATCTGAGAATCTCTCTTCATAAAGCCACTGACTTCACAATAAATCAGTAAGAACAACCAATCAACAACATACAGTGATTCATAATAAACGTACCTACGCTGCTAAGCCCAAAGCGATTCTGACGACTACAAAATGATTCCTACCATTAAGGGGGTTTTCCCATCTCAAGACCATATGTATATTGTGGCCATCAATGGCCGGGATTACAAAAACATCAAAACTGCCTGTTCTATACTGTTACTGTAACTTCCATTCACGTCTATGGCGGCTACAGAAACTGTGCAGAACAGCTAGCTTATCTGTTTCTGTAATCCTGGCCATAGTGGTCAGACAGGCCTTGGCCATGATTGACCAACATGGGAATACCCCTTTAAATATCAAATGTACTGTAAAAACTATAAACCGTGAACAATGGAGTCAAGAAGGAATTTTTTTCCCCTAAATGAGGAAAATTGGCTTCTACCTCATTGGGGGGGGGGGGGGTTCCTCCCTATGGATCAACATTGGGGGTAATAGGCTGAGCTGGATGGACATATGTATTTTCTTGGCCTTACATACTATGTTAGTATGTACATATTATGAAGCGTTCATCATTAACATGCTCTGGTGATGAGTTGTGACATTTACTTACATAGCATGGTTAGACCTGGTGGTCAAAAGGTATGCCCTTCTTTTTCCGCAGCTCTGATTGAGAGTTGTAGCGTCCAACCAGGAGCCCACCACAGTTGTCAATCAGAGCTGTGTAGCAGCTCAATAGATGGAGAGCATTGGAGAAAGGAGCCTCCAGAGCACTTGCGACAGAGTCATCAGCAACTACGTTACTAGCGGTGGGCCATTTGGATGAACTGTACATGCACCAATGTTCCTTAGTCTCCATTAGTCTATATGCAGTTCACTTCAATGCAAGGACAGCCCATTTCTAGTGACATAGCTGCTGATTACATACACATACATTGAGTCACAAAAGCTTATGTATATGTGACATCAGCAGAAGTGCAGTGGATTTGGTGGTGCAGGCTCATGGCCATAGTCTGGATTGATTAAATGGCGCATATTTTTAATAGTAATACAATTACAAAGTTACTCAATGTAACATAATTAGAGGAATAAAGACTGGTTTGGGGTCTCCAACAAGCCCTTTAATAAAGGTATGCTCTAGCTCTGCTCCCCTGACCATGCATTGGCAAAACTGTTGACAGACACCCTTTAAGTTTGCACAGTGCATACAGGACATCTAAAGCAGCCAGAATCAAAGGCAAGAGAAAGGGATGTCGTGAAGCCAATCCCTGCGTTTTTTGTTGTGGTACCACATGGCAGGCGCTAGGAGAGTCAGTCAGTCCACAGTCCAGATTCTGGAGCATCCCAGAGACTATTCACAACAACAGGTAATTAAGGCTCATTTTTGGTGGTGATCCTGAGAACGGATCAGTTTCTCTGACCGTGTTTGAGTGAGTTCGGCTCTAGGTTCTTGATGTGGGGTTGTCCTTATAGGGACAATTACTCCCCTTATAGGCAGGTTTGCCCTCTTGATGTAGACCAGGGTCAAATGCCTCCTTGTCGTTGATATGACAATGTATTTGTATGTTGTCTACTTGTCTTATAAAACTACTATGTGTTTGGTATATCCGAGTGGTGTCTATTTATGTCCAGATACTTACTGCTCAGTTAGGGGTTATGCACGTTCATGTGGGCAAGGGGAAGAAGTCTTGCTTTGGAAAGTAACACTAATAAATTATAAGCAATATAAACACAGATAATTCAGATGGATTTAGGAACATCATGTAACATCCTTCACGGAAACTCAACACTGCTGCAGTTTGGGTGTTGTAAGTTGGACACAGGACAGGCAGGTCTGAGAGGGTCAGCATGGAGTGGACTCACAGCATCCAAGGGAGACTGACAATCTCTATTTTATACCACATAAGTAAAAGTTAACTCTGAGTGATGTAATTAGAACTTCGAAAACTGTACTAGGTTAGTATAGAGTCTTCTAAGCAAATTATTTACAAGCACTTGACTTTACATATATGTCTCCTATGCGTAGATGAAAGCATAGCCTCTCATGTATTACCAAAAAAGGATACTATATGAGGGGCTGCTAATAAGGCTTTGGCTTTGTGTTCTTTTTTTGTTTCTATGGTAACGAATGTTACATTACATGAAAGCCTTATGTGTCTAATATATGTTTTCAACATTTTGTGTTTGTAGCGTATGGCAATAGCGATCTAGGCACGCGGGAAAATAAAATGGCGGAGTCTAAGGCGATATTCACAGCAAAGGAGAGCAGAGCAATGATAAAATTCTTGTTTCTGCAAGGAAAGTCCGCGAAGGATATTTATGGTGATATGTCGCAGACATTGGGGGATCAATGCCCTTCATATTCTACAGTTAAGAACTGGGTTGCCAAATTCAAAGCGGGCCACTTCAGCACCAATGATGAGGAACGTCCTGGACGACCGAGAGAGGTTGTCGTTCCGGAGATCGTCGAAGCTGTGCACAACCTCATACTGGAGAATCGGCGAATTTCAGCTAAAGGAATAGCAGACATCATGGGGATTTTTGGTGAACGTGTTTGTGTCATTATCCATGAAGAAGCTACCTGCAAAGTGGGTCCCCAAATGTTTGACAACAGATCAGAAAAGCATGCGAGTGAAAACTTCTCGGTCCATTTGTCAGTGTTTCCGGACTGATAAGAACTTCCTGGTCACTATGGATGAGACCTGGATTTATTTGTATGACCCTGAAACCAAAGAGCAGTCAAAAGAGTGGAGGCCCAGTGGTTCTCCTCGCCCAAAGAAGTTCAGGGTGCAAAAATTCAGAATAGAGTTAGGGGGTCTGCACTCCTTTTTGGGGTCTTTGGCCTGCTTTCATTCACTGTGTGTTTTGGGGTTTTTATTCATTTTGAGGTTTGGATTTATTAATTTTGAAGTCTAGGGTCTGTCTTAATTATTTTGGAGGGCGGAAGAAGACTGCCATAGTCCTGATTCAAGGGCTTTAGGCTGAATACATTTGAGGCGTGGTCCTAATTAAAGAGGTGTGGCATGTGCCTGAAAATTTTTGTCTCTGATTTTTGACTCAGATGTCCAGAAAAATTGAAGCAGAGGTTAATAACCCTGCATAGAACTCTGCAACCTGTCCTCTCCTTCGGGTGAGCTTACAATTCCCATTGTTAGCTCATCTTCTCTCCTCCGGTGACAATATTCCGGTCCTGCAATGTGGTTCTTCTCTGACACTTTGATACTAAAAGTCCCTGTAGAATTGTAGGTTATTCTCTGTGTAGCGTTTGCTCAGACTCACATAATGGCATAATGGACAAGCCCAGGCCTTAAAGTTACATATGCCGATAAAAGGTTTAGGATGCCCTTCTGTTAGAAGATGCTACAATCCCTAATGGGGTTCAGTTTAGCTTGTTCTACTGCACCAATCCATCCACTATAGTATTTGAAGAAGCCTGACAAAGACTAAGGGCCCATTCACACTGGCGTATTTTCTGTCTGTATATTTTACTGACTGAATGCGGACCTATTGAATTAAATTGGTGTATTGAAATGTGCGGTTTTTTATGCAGACCAATGTTGCACCGAAATAAAATTACAGCATGTCCTATTTCGGTACGCATTCACAAACCAAAATCGCCCGTGAAAGTCTTTGGGATTGTAAAACAATGCAGTGAAAACGGATGTTGCATGTGTATTCCTCTGTTTTTTTTACACGTTGTCAGGAGACCGTACTCTATTTTACACTGTGTTAGAGCTCCTTTATATGGCCGTATACGCAAATGCACACGCTTTAGCGTAACATATTTGCACTATGATCTAGATGCTTTTGCGCGAATATCGACGCATTGTACTGTACTTTTTGCACACACAGAGCATGTTCATATGCGTGCCTGACACCCCCCAGCCCTGATTTAAAGGTTGATTTAAAAGGCTATTTATCCTAATGAGGTTTTGCGCTGTATTTTGTGCATCACATGCATATTTGCGCACCCCCATAGACTTCTATGTGGCCCGTTGGTGTGCATACATGCACAAAATAGAACATGCTCTCTATTTTTTTTGCACGTGAGAGACATGCGCGAGAAAAAAGGAGATATGTATAAACCGTTCTATTCTCTGTATATTCCATGTGCAAATACGCCCGTGTGAAAGAGCCCTTAGGGCAGTTTTACACAGTTGTATGCGCAATTCCGCATGCCTCAGCACAATATATTTGCACTATAAACAAAGTCTTATAGTGTGCATGTCGGGGTATGCTACTGCACGTTTTGCGCCCGCAGGGCATGCTCATTTGCGCATGGCAGGAAAACATGCCCAATGTAAATGGCTATTTAGTCTAATGAGTTCCAAATGTGTGTATTGCGCCGTCTCCTTGTGTATTGCACACGTACTTGTGCACTGCCCATATGGGGACCCTTGGTGCACAAATACGCACAAACATAAAGCATGCTATTTTTTACATGCGAGAATTGCGCATGCAAAATACAGAACTGTGTACGAACCCATTGAAATCAATGAGTTCTATTCTCTGTATGTAGTATGCGCAAATCTTGCATGCGCAAATACGGCTCTGTAAAGCCGCCATTGTAACAATACAAGCTAGATATTTAGATATTTATTTAAACCAAACTGTCTGAGCGCTTCGCTGGGTGTTTCCTTATTTTATGCATATTATGCAGGTACATTTCTGGGGGTATTTGATGTGCCATACTGCAGCACATTTTACTTGACCTACTAAGCAGAAAACTGTCATTGTAACTTATTCTGAGAGTAAAGTACATCATCATCTGTCGCAGCTACATAGTTAAGTCACACTACCTTTGTGTCAGACAGTAAACCTGTCTAAGCCATCTGGTGCAGCTTCAACATCTTTCATAAGGAGACAACTGAAATTACTCAGCAAATGCTAGAGTGCAGAAAGTGACAGAAGACAAAAATACCTTCAAAGAGAATAGAGCTTTACTGAAAAATAATCACTAAATATATTACATGCCATGCGTCTGGGAACTCAATGCCATGACGCTTTTTACCTTCTTTCAAAATAAATATGTAAATGGGAATTTGCATTTTTATAAGATAATAGCAAATGGAGATTATTTAGACTTTGTATATTTGACAGCAAGGGGCAAAAGTAAAATGGGCATTTGATATGGAGTTCATAAGGAGTATGCTTAGGATGGGGTCAGATTTCTTATATTTTGTAATAGAAGACAAGCATCAACATTGTAGCCAATAAAAGATGTCCAGTTACTTTGACATAAACTGTAAAAATATTATCAATGTAAGGTTGAAAATGATGACCCTACGTGTCACTCTGTGGCCACAGATGATAGAACTCTAGAAAGTGTTATGTGTAGTGGCCCAAAGGGTCCTACAGAACAGTCTTACTAACAATTGGTCCTGTCACACCTGTTTATGCACTTCCCTTAGGCATAGACAGTGCTGCGCGTCAGAGAAACCCTGTTTCTCCCCTGTCCTAAACTGAGAGCTTAGTGCTGTCAATAGCTAGTTGCCTATTGGCTATAAGTCACGGCTCTATTCATTGGAGGGAGAGTCTATAGCGGGAGAACACTAACATGGGTCCATATGCACAGGGGTTGTGGAGAAAGTGTGGGAAGGAGAGAGAAAGTGAAAGAAGAGTTAGTCAGTCTGTTGTAGTCGGTGGAGAGGAGAGGCAGCAAGATGTGGTCGGAGAGAGGAGGTGTCTGCAGTTCAGCATGTGTTCAGCAATTCAGCAGTCCAGCAAGGGTAGTAAGGTCCCTTTCCGCTCCCTTGTCTTTCCAGCAGCAGGAGGGAAGAGTTGGAGGTCATTGCTTTCCACTTAACAGTGAGTTAAACCACCCGGTGAATTCAAAGCCAGGATCAGATCAGCGGCCCTTACAACTCCCATCTCACTGTTTCATTCTACACTTCCAGTAAACCCTCAGCTAGTAACAATTGGGGAGATTAATACTGAGTTACCTCTAGAACTAGAGAGAGAGCGTTGAAGAAAAGTGGAAATCAAATTGTCAATCTACTGTTTTCACTGTGTCAATTTACTGCATTATTGAGGACCCTGCTGTATCTGCATAATGTTGCCTATCTATCTGTCAATTGCAACTGAGCTCTGGTAAAACTGTGTGCTCTCAGTTTATTAATACAAGCTACTGGACTTGTGTCAAATTATTCCGCCATCCATAGACTTGTGAGTTCAGGTTGGAGTACTGGCGTCACCTGTGACAAAACAGTTATTCATTTCCAACGTATCTCAGCTGTGCGACAGATGAGCAGAGCCCCATTAATGCCACTGTCTGGAGAGATTTCAGAGCCACCTGTGACAACCATCCTTTATTTCCCGTGGTCTACCCCACTCAGCTTGGCCATTGCAGTATGGACATTGAACCACTAGTGTAGCAGAATGCAGCAGTCCATTGTCAATGTACAATGCATAAAGAAGAGCAGGAGAATGTTCTTGACTCTCTAAAGCTAGAGTTTTATTGTGATATGTCCACCATCCAGCCTTCCCGTCTGAGGGTTCCACTTGACATGCCATAACCAACATTCAAATGAAGCCCTTGTGTTGGGGTGTGCCATCCGTAACAGGTAGTGGAACCAGGGTGATGTTATTACACAAGCCTGGTCCACATGGCTATGCCTTTAACTCTGCTGTTTGCCTTTTACTTGTTGCTGCAAAAGGTTCCTGTGAACATGTCTGTTGGAAATACCTCACTGGGGTCTTCCTCTCCATTCTGCAGTAACATCTCCTATGGTGTATGGACTAATTGGTTGACAGGGAGGCGTGTTTTGTTTGGCCAATCAGCCCTGGTGTGAGTATATTTAACTGGGTAACAGCCATTCCTGGTTGTTGATCATTCTGTAGTCTAGTTGTTTGTGTGAGGATGTGTGCTGTGAGGTTCTCTGTCTGGATCCAGTTCGGTGTGTTAGGGTAGCCCTATGTTGTGTCAGATGGGTGTTGTCTGTTTAATGGCGTTGGAGTCTAGACTCTTTGTTTTGTTGGTATTTGCCTGGATCCAGATTGGAATTCATGTCTTGTGTTGTTTGTTCCCCTTCCATCCATCAGTTTGCGGACACCCAAATCCCATTCTGTCCCTTGATGTGCGGATATTTGCATTTAGAAGGCCATTGTCTGACATTCCCCTGGACAAGAGCTGTGATGTGTATAAATAGCTTCTTGTCCTTTCTTTTCTCCACTTATTTGTTTGGGGTAGAATTAGCATGAGTGAAGCACATTGTATGTCCATGTACTTGGTAATGAAGTCTTCGAAAAATCATTCACCTAGAAGATGGCTTCTCTTTAAATAAAAGTTATTTGTTGTGTGAAGATCTTAGCCCAATATGAATTATATTTTCAGAATCGGGCGGGCCAGCTGAACAAAAGGTGCGTGGCCCAGAACACCTCTAAATGGCATGTACGCGTACCTGGGCATAATTTACATTTCATGCTTGGTATCACTGAATAGATAAAATCATGACATAAAATTATGTCAGGCACCAATTCCCAATTTGAGGAATTGCTTGTGGAGATATGGGAAAAATGGTGACTTTATGATTTTTCCACAAGGGATGCTTGCCCCATGCCAACCCTCCTGAATGATTTCAGAGGAGGGGGAAAGAGGTGTGTCCTGAGTGAAACGTTTAAAACTGGGGCATCAGAAATTTTTTTATCAGACTTCAGAGATACATCTCAGCATAAGGCTGTTTCCATTGCTATAGTGACTGCATGAATCAAAATCTTGCGCCATACATCCCAAATCTGGTATCTTTCATTTATTTTTCTCCTTGTTTTATTTTAAAATACTGTCTTGTTGTGTATGCCTGTATACCCTTATACTCCCGTCTAACAACCTTTTTGTATATCCGAGTATGCAAGTGCAAGTTGATCCATTACACTGACCTCTTTTCAACTTTCCATCTAGGGGCAGACTAGGTCCTTAGGTACAAGACATCAATACTCACATCACCAAGAGCCTTAGGTATACTTATCTGCTTTGGGCATCAACCAGAGAAGCAGTGGTGAAAAGTCAGAGAACAGGGGGCCTCTAAGGAACCACACTGTTAAAGGGGATTCTGCATCACAGGTCCAAAATGCTTCTAACTCTCCAAAACCCTCCCCTGTCTTTTATACTAAAGGCCCATTTAGACACAATGATTATCGCTCAAAATTCGCTCAAAAGCCGTCTTTCAGTGATAGCTTCGGTAACAAAGCAGCTGTTTGCATATACAAAGCAGCTGCTGTTCTCAGAGCTGTCAGCAGTGTCCCACTCGGCCTGCATTTAAGTCTTTAAGTAGCTAATTAGCTACTTAAGAGTTATGCAAAGATGATCGCTCAAAACTGTCATTCAAACTGTCGTTTGAGCGATTTTTGAGCGATCATCTTTTAGTGTAAATGGGCCTTTATACAATCCTTATAATTTATACATTGAACATTCATGGCTGTTCGAATACAAGATGGAGGGCTACAAATAGCCAATTACATTTGCACCACAGTTGCCTTGTTTAGCAGATATACAGAGCTATACTGTACTGTTGAAATAATTACCTAATTTAGGTGATACTCGGAGGGTATCATCGCCTTATCAACTAAGTATGCCTAATTATATACACAATGCATTGATGAAGAATGCAATGAGAAACACTTATGTGTTTTTCAGCAATTCTTTCATTTTATTGTTCCAATGCAAAAGTTTATATAGTGTGGCAACACCCCACAAAGTTAACAATTCAAAGTCTACAGCACATGTAATGCTTCTCTTAGGCTACATTCACAGTAAAACATGAGCTGCAACACTTTTTAGGAAAAAGGAAATCGTATAAGGGCTCATGTCCACGGGCAAAATATGATTTAAGATCCGCAGCGGATATCCCGCATGCGGATCCGCATCCCATAGGGATGCATTGACCACCCGCGGGTAGATAAATACCCGCGGATCGTCAATAAAAGGGATTTAAAAAAAAATGGAGCATGGAAAAATCCGGACCATGCTCCATTTTCGTGCGGGTCTCCCGCGGGGACGGCTCCCGCGGGCTTCTATTGAAGCCTATGGAAGCCGTCCGGATCCGCGGGAGACCTAAAATAGGAATTTAAAGTATTTACCATCCGGCGCGGGCGGGGAAGGTCAGCTGTTCCTCACGGCCGCATCTTCCTTGCTTCGGCTCGGCGGATGTGCCCGGCGCATGCGCGCGGCACGTCGGCGACGTGCCGGCGACGTGCCGCCGGCGTCAGGAATTCATCCGCCGGCCGAAAATGAAGATCCGGCCGTGAGGAACAGCTGATCTTCTCCGCCCGCGCCGGATGGTAAATACTTTTAAATTCTTATTTTCGGCGCTCATGTCCGCGGGGCAGGAGGGACCCGCTGCAGATTCTACATGGAGAATCTGCAGCGGATCTGATTTTCCCCGTGGACATGAGGCTTAAGTTAGCATATACATTTTTTTCCAATGAATGTTTACATCACATTTTATATCAGGGCTCGGTCACATGAGCCGAGAGCCGCGCGTTTTTCCGCGTGGAAAAAAAACGCACCGCGTGCGGAAAAAAATACGCATGACCACATTCATTGCCACCCATATGTTCGTTCTTTGGTATGTGCGGATCTTTGCCTGCACCTGCGGTGCGTTTTTTTTCCCGCACTTGGAGCAGCGTGGATCTCCGCTAAAGTGACCGAGCCCTCATACATTAACCCTTTCCAATCCACTGTCTGACGTCTAAAGACATTCTGATTGAAGGATGTACAGCTCTGATGTCGGAAGACGTCCGACAGGGTATTCTTACTGTAAATTACTGGCCGCTCTGTTGTCAGGGGCCTCTTCAGCATGTCACATACTGCAGTGCTGGCTCTAGCCAGCAGATGGCACCATTGTATAATGGCAGAAAGAGAAAGCCCCCTAGGAAACCCTGAATCCAAAATTGGATTACTAAGGGTTAACACCTTATTGTTGAAGCCCTTTTTCATTTTTTTATTTTTCCTCCCCACATCCAACAAATGTAGCTGTCACTAGAAATATAAAAAAGCTATTAAGAGGGCTTGTCTTTTTAGCACAAGCTGTATTTTTCAATGGTACCATATTCTGTAATGCAAAACCTAAAAAAAAGTTTTAAGTGGTGTGAAATGAAAAGAAAGTGTTATTACGCCATTTTTTGTAGTTTGTTTTTCAGGACATTTACGGTGCAATACAAATGACATATTATCTTTATTCTGTTGGTCAGCATGATTATGGCAATATTAAATTTACATAGTTTATGTAGTACTGCTTAAAAAATACCTGTTTCAAAAAATTACTTTCTGTTGTCATCTTTTGACTGTTTGAAGGCTCAGTTTTTTTTCAAGATTTTATTGATAGTATTGTGGGATATATGTATGACTTTTTGATCGCTTTTTATTCCTTTTTTTTCTTAGAGAAAGGGTGACCAACAAAGCGCAACAGATTTTGCAATTGCATTTTTTTTTCTGTTGGCACTCACCGTACAGAATTAATAATGTGATATTTTAAGGGTGCTTTCACATAGGACGGAATAGGCCACAGGACACAGTACAGATGCTCTCATTTCCGTCTTCAAGACTTCTCCAGAGCAGCTCCAGTCCTCTGGAATGCGCTACCCAAAATTATCCGCACAATTCCTGATTCTCAAAACTTCAGACGTGTTCTAAAAATGTACCTCTTTAGGGAGGCATACCATATCCCCTAAACCAAACCCCTCTGTACTCCACCTGGTAAAATGCTCCCTGTCCTACTGACTGCAATCCCTGATAGCCGCCATCAACTGCCTCCTAAAGTCACACCAATTCCTCCACCACACGGCTTAATGTCTGACCATTGCTTATGTGTCTAATAGTATCCCACACTCTCCACCCCTCCATACCTTGGACATCTCCAGCCCCTTTACCTTCTGTATCACCCCATTATTTGTAGTATGTAAGCTCGTTGAAGCAGGACCCTCACCTCTACTGTTTCCATCAACTGATTACTACATGTAACCGTGGTTTTCGTATTTTTGTCTTTCTGTATCCCCCTATTTTTGTAAGCGCTGCGGAATATGTTTGGCATTATATAAATAAAGATTACTATTAGATGCAGATTTTGTCAAGTAGTGCAGATTTTGTTGAGTTTTTAATTATGCCATGCGTTCTGTGCAACGTCTTGCAGAATTTCTTGCATTCTATTTCTCAGACTTTAGCTGTGGAATTACATCTCCTGTATGTTCCGCAAGATGTCCTTAATTCTGCAGCAAAAGACATGCAGAATTAAGCAGGTCCTGAATTCAAGTCCCATAGGGATAACATTGTGACGTGGAAATGTCTGCCCCATATGAAATCACCCTAATAAATTGGATTATTTTGGATGCAGTATTGCCAATTTTTACTTATTTTTTTGGTTTTTATTTTTTGATGCAACAACTGGGAAAGAGGGTTAAATGACAGTGATAAGAATGTACTAATCAGAGTTTCCTCTAATCCCAGCCATAATAGTGGGAGCCCAGCTGTCAGTCAATACAGAGTTCTTGTGATGATCATGCAGGCAGAGGACCCATGACATAATTGTCCATAGAAGTTTAAGACAAGTCAGTCTATCACGTTTATTTGTGTAATTTAGGTGGTTTCACACCGGCGCTTGGGGTTCCGCTTTCCTGCTCTGTTCGGGAAGCAAGGATGAAAAATTTCCATGGCTGAACTGCTACGTCTCAGGACAGAACTGAACAGCGTCAAATGGACCCCATTGACTATAATGAGATCCATTTGGTTTCCGCTCAGCTGCCGGGCTGCTTCGCTACTACACTTTTATGGTATATCCATATATCTATATGCTATAAACGTTCAGATTAGAATACCCCTTTATTGTAAAATATAGATTAACATTTGTCCATCCACTTCAGCCTATTACCCCTCAATGTTGATCCAGAACAAGGCAAAAAAAAACAATGAGTTAGAGGCCAATTTTCCCCATGTAGGGGAAAAAAGTTCCTGCCTGGCTCCAATCTGGCAATCAGAATAATTCCTGGATTAACAACCCTTTTTGTCCCATACTTTAAACTCATAGTGTGCATTGGTAGAAAGGAAAATGTGACATAATATAATTAAAGAATGTGTCCTAGTTAGTGATGAGTGAGTATACTCGCTAAGGGCAATTGCTCGAGCGAGCATTGCCCTTAGCGAGTACCTGCCCACTCGAGACAAAAGGTTCGGGTGCCGGCGGCGGGGGAGAGCGGGGAGGAACGGAGGGGAGATCTCTCTCTCCCTCTCTCCACCCTGCTCCCCCCTGCTGACTGCCGCTACTCACTGCTCCCCCGCGCCTGCACCCGAACCTTTTGTCTCGAGCGGGCAGGTACTGGCTAAGGGCAATGCTCGCTCGAGCAATTCCCCTTAGCAAGTATGCTCGCTCATCTCTAGTCCTAGTATCTTTTTGTCTGAGCAGACAGCAATACCCGAGGGCCTGGCAGCTAAGATCGCCCACAGTTCCCCCATGCAAATGACAGTACCCAGAGGTGGACCCCTGGCTGCCGCTGTTACTTCCCACCTCAATGACAGTTTTGATGCTGAGCTTGTCCTCACTGTAATTAGATACAAATCCAGCATAACCCGACAGAAACACGATTTTTGTCCTTTTATGAGTAGAAAGGTTATTTATAATGGTTTATTGCAAATTGTACTAAATAGTCTTTATTGACTATATGTTACAAACTAAATGAAGAACTTTGTAAGAAAGGTGCAATTCATGTATAAGTAGAAATGGCAATGTTCCCATGTGTTTAAGATAATTGAATTAAAAAGAAACCATTGATTCATCAGAAATCCCCACCAGGTTGTGGAAGCATTAGAGGAGCATAACAGGATTTTCATCTATAAAGAAACATATTGAATATTTAAAGCGTAGCCCATCCTTTACTGCTTCACTTGTCTACTTTTGTTTACACGCCTTTGCCATTCTTCTTTGTGAATTGAATGCTAAACCCTCTCTGGGGAGACATTACACTGCTCACAGAATGCCTCAGCAGATGGTGCCTTCCCTTACAACAGAAGGCTGTGATTACACCTGAACTCTTCAAGAACCTAAAGTTGAGCAGAGAAACAAGATGATGTCTTCAGAACTTCTACCTAATGGTTTATCTCTTTATGTCGGGGAGAAAGTAATGCTTTCTGACACTGCAAAAAACATCTTAATGTCTTCAAGTGAGATATCAATGTAGTAGTATAACTTTGTATTGGAAATTATCATAATGAACACAGTAATGTCAAACTTGACATTTTACATTCTCAAAGTCAATCGGCAAAAATATTACAAAAACTGAAGTGATAGGACAAATTACAATTTGAAAAAAAGCAAATCCTATAAACCATGCAGAGTTTTCAAAGGCAAAGCGTACAGCAAGGTTATTTTTGCCCAAACGAGGATGTGGCCTGGCCTGCACTGTGGATGGGTGCTTGATAGAGATGAGCGAACGTACTCGTCCGAGCTTGATACTCGTTCGAGTATTAGCGTGTTCGAGATGCTCGTTACTCGTGACGAGCAACACGCGATGTTCGAGTTACTTTCACTTTCATCTCTGAGACGTTAGCGCGCTTTTCTGGCCAATAGAAAGACAGGGAAGGCATTACAACTTCCCCCTGCGATGTTCAAGCCCTATACCACCCCCCTGCAGTGAGTGGCTGGCGAAATCAGGTGTCACCCGAGTATATAAATCGGCCCCTCCCGCGGCTCGCCACAGATGCGTTCTGACAGAGATCAGGGACAGTGCTGCTGGTGCCGGAGCTGCTATAGGGAGAGCGTTAGGAGTATTTTAGGCTTCAAGAACCCCAACGGTCCTTCTTAGGGCCACATCTAACCATGTGCAGTAGTGTGGAGGCTGCTTTTTGCAGTGTTGCACTTTTTTTTTTTTTTGTATATCGGCCGGGCAGAGCATTGCGCCCTGCAGTAATTATACATAGTCCAGGGCCAGTAGTGGTGGTGAGGCAGGGACAGAAGACATATTTATTGAATATAGGCAGTGGGCCTTTCCAAAAACATTTGGGAAAAAAAATCTATTTGGGCTGCCTGTGACTGTCCTCAGTGTACTGGGTCTGTGTTGGGGGTAGTTGTCCTCCTAATTCATACGCAGCCAGCTAAGTGTTACAGCAGGCTTGCGCAAAATTATTTCCTGGCTCTGCTGTGCGTTCTGTAAGCGAAGTCAGCCTCCAACCACAGGCCAATAAGCGGCACATTTAATTACAGCGTTCTGTTTCTGCACTACTGGTAATACACCATGCTGAGGGGTAGGGGTAGGCCTAGAGGACGTGGACGCGGGTGAGCACGCGGAGGCCCAAGTCAGGGTGTGGGCACAGGCCGAGCTCCTGATCCAGGTGTATCGCAGCCGACTGCTGCGGGATTAGGAGAGAGGCACGTTTCTGGCGTCCCCACATTCATCTCACAATTAATGGGTCCACGCGGTAGACCTTTATTAGAAAATGAGCAGTGTGAGCAGGTCCTGTCGTGGATGGCAGAAAGTGCATACAGCAATCTATCGAACACCCAGAGTTCTGCGCCGTCCACTGCTGCAACTCTGAATCCTCTGGCTGCTGCTCCTCCTTCCCCCCAGCCTCCTCACTCCATTACAATGACACATTCTGAGGAGCAGGCAGACTCCCAGGAACTGTTCCCGAGCCCCTGCCCAGAATGGGCAGCAAGGGTTCCGAATCCTCTCCCACTGGAGGAGTTTGTCGTGACCGATGCCCAACCTTTTGAAAGTTCCCGGGGTCCGGGGAATGAGGCTGGGGACTTCCGGCAACTGTCGCAAGACCTTTCAGTGGGTGAGGAGGACGATGACGATGAGACACAGTTGTCTATCAGTGAGGTAGTAGTAAGGGCAGTAAGTCCGAGGGAGGAGCGCACAGAGGATTCGGAGGAAGAGCAGCAGGACGATAAGGTGACTGACCCCACCTGGTTTGCTACGCCTACTGAGGACAGGTCTTCAGAGGGGGAGGCAAGGGCAGCAGCAGGGCAGGTTGCAAGAGGCAGTGCGGTGGCCAGGGGTAGAGGCAGGGCCAGACCGAATAATCCACCAACTGTTTCCCAAAGCGCCCCCTCGCGCCATGCCACCCTGCAGAGGCCGAGGTGCTCAAAGGTCTGGCAGTTTTTCACTGAGAGTGCAGACGATCGACGAACAGTGGTGTGCAACCTTTGTCGCGCCAAGATCAGCCGGGGAGCCACCACCAACAGCCTCACCACCACCAGCATGCGCAGACATATGATGGCCAAGCACCCCACAAGGTGGGACGAAGGCCGTTCACCGCCTCCGGTTTGCACCGCTGCCTCTCCCCCTGTGCCCCAACCTGCCACTGAGATCCAACCCCCCTCTCAGGGCACAGGCACTACCGTCTCCTGGCCTGCACCCACACCCTCACCTCCGCTGTCCTCGGCCCCATCCACCAATGTCTGTCAGCGCACCGTCCAGCCGTCGCTAGCGCAAGTGTTGGAGCGCAAGCGCAAGTACGCCGCCACGCACCCGCACACTCAAGCGTTAAACGTGCACATAGCCAAATTTATCAGCCTGGAGATGCTGCCGTATAGGGTTGTGGAAACGGAGGCTTTCAAAAGTATGATGGTGGCGGCGGCCCCGCGCTACTCAGTTCCCAGTCACCACTACTTTTCCCGATGTCCCGTCCCAGCCCTGCACGACCATGTCTCCCGCAACATTGTACGCGCCCTCACCAACACGGTTACTGCCAAGGTCCACTTAACAACAGACACGTGGACAAGCATAGGCGGGCAGGGCCACTATATCTCCCTGACGGCACATTGGGTGAATTTAGTGGAGGCTGGGACAGAGTCAGAGCCTGGGACCGCTCACGTCCTACCCACCCCCAGAATTGCGGGCCCCAGCTCGGTGGTGGTATCTACGGCGGTGTATGCTTCCTCCACTAAACCACCCTCCTCCTCCTCCGCAACCTCTGTCTCGCAATCAAGATGTGTCAGCAGCAGCACGTCGGCAGCAGTCGGTGTCGCGCGGCGTGGCAGTACAGCGGTGGGCAAGCGTCAGCAGGCCGTGCTGAAACTACTCAGCTTAGGAGATAAGAGGCACACGGCCCACGAACTGCTGCAGGGTCTGACAGAGCAGACCGACCGCTGGCTTGCGCCGGTGAGCCTCTAACCGGGCATGGTCGTGTGTGACAACGGCCGTAACCTGGTGGTGGCTCTGCAGCTCGGCAGCTTCACGCACGTGCCATGCCTGGCCCACGTCTTTAATTTGGTGGTTCAGCGCTTTCTGAAAAGCTACCCACGCTTGTCAGATCTGCTCGGAAAGGTGCGCCGGCTCTGCGCACATTTCCGCAAGTCCCACACGGACGCTGCCACCCTGCGCACCCTGCAACATCGGTTTCATCTGCCAGTGCACCGACTGCTGTGCGACGTGCCCACACGGTGGAACTCTACGCTCCACATGTTGGCCAGGCTCTATGAGCAGCATAGAGCTATAGTGGAATACCAACTCCAACATGGGCGGCGCAGTGGGAGTCAGCCTCCTCAATTCTTTACAGAAGAGTGGGCCTGGTTGGCAGACATCTGCCAGGTCCTTGGAAAGTTTGAGGAGTCTACCCAGATGGTGAGCGGCGATGCTGCAATCATTAGCGTCACCATTCCTCTGCTATGCCTCTTGAGAAGTTCCCTGCAAAGCATAAAGGCAGACGCTTTGCACTCGGAAACGGAGGCGTGGGAAGACAGTATGTCGCTGGATAGTCAGAGCATCCTCCTGTCTATATCTCAGCGCGTTGAGGAGGAGGAGGAGGAGGGGGAGGAGGATGAGGAGGAGGGGGAAGAGACAGCTTGGCCCACTGCTGAGGGTACCCATGCTGCTTGCCTGTCATCCTTTCAGCGTGTATGGCCTGAGGAGGAGGAGGAGGAGGAGGATCCTGAAAGTGATCTTCCTAGTGAGGACAGCCATGTGTTGCGTACAGGTACCCTGGCACACATGGCTGACTTCATGTTAGGATGCCTTTCTCGTGACCCTCGCGTTACACGCATTCTGGCCACTACGGATTACTGGGTGTACACACTGCTCGACCCACGGTATAAGGAGAACCTTTCCACTCTCATACCCGAAGAGGAAAGAGGTTCGAGAGTGATGCTATACCACAGGACCCTGGCGGACAAACTGATGGTAAAATTCCTATCCGACAGCGCTAGTGGCCGAAGGCGTAGTTCAGAGGGCCAAGTAGCAGGGGAGGCGCAGAGATCAGGCAGCATGTACAGCACAGGCAGGGGAACACTCTCTAAGGCCTTTGACAGCTTTCTGGCTCCCCAGCAAGACTGTGTCACCGCTCCCCAGTCAAGGCTGAGTCGGCGGGAGCACTGTAAAAGGATGGTGAGGGAGTACGTAGCCGATTGCACGACCGTCCTCCGTGACGCCTCTCCCCCCTACAACTACTGGGTGTCGAAGCTGGACACGTGGCCTGAACTCGCGCTGTATGCCCTGGAGGTGCTTGCTTGTCCTGCGGCTAGCGTCTTGTCAGAGAGGGTGTTTAGTGCGGCTGGGGGAATCATCACGGATAAGCGTACCCGCCTGTCAACCGACAGTGCCGACAGGCTTACACTCATCAAGATGAACAAAGCCTGGATTTCCCCAGACTTCTCTTCTCCACCAGCGGACAGCAGCGATGCCTTAACAATACGTAGGCTGCACCCGCGGATGGAATCATTGTTCTCTATCACCATCAAAAACGGGGACCTTTTAGCTTCATCAATCTGTGTATAATATTCCTCCTCCTCCTCCTGCTCCTCCTCCTGAAACCTCACGTAATCACGCCGAACGGGCAATTTTTCTTAGGCCCACAAGGCTCAGTCATATAATTTTTGTAAACAATTTTTATACGTTTCAATGCTCATTAAAGCGTTGAAACTTTCACCTGAACCAATTTTTATTTTAACTGGGCTGCCTCCAGGCCTAGTTACAAATTAAGCCACATTAACCAAAGCGATTAATGGGTTTCACCTGCCCTCTTGGTTGGGCATGGGCAATTTTTCTGACGTACATTAGTACTGTTGGTACACCAATTTTTTGGGGCCCTCGCCTACAGTGTAATCCAATTAATTTTTTGCCCACCTGCATTAAAGCTGACGTTACATCAGCTGTGTTGGGCACTGCAATGGGATATATTTATGTACCGCCGGTGGGTTCCAGGGAGCCACCCATGCTGTGGGTCCACAGGGAGTTGTAACTGCATGTGTCTACTTCTAAAGAACCCCAGTCTGACTGGGGCATGCAGTGTGGGCCGAAGCCCACCTGCATTTAATTGGACGTTACCTCAGCTGTGATGGGCAATGCAATGGGATACATTTATGTACAGCCGGTGGGTTCCAGGGAGCCACCCATGCTGTGGGTGCACACGGAATTCCCATTGCGGAGTTGTACCTGCCTGTGACTATTTATAAAAAACCGCGGTCTGACTGGGGCATGCAGACACCTTGACAGAATGAATAGTGTGTGGCACATAGGTTCCCCATTGCTATGCCCACGTGTGCAGCTCCTAATGGCGGTGGCACAGGATTATATTTCTCATTGCTTCTGTACAGCATTGTGGGCTATCGCCTCGCCTCTTTTAAAGAGGGTCGCTGCCTAGCCGTGCCAACCCCCTGTAGTGTGTGCCTGCGGTTCCTCCTCATGGCAGACGCACTTATAAATAGACATGAGGGTGGTGTGGCTTGAGTGCAGCTGAAGGCTGCGCAGGGACACTTTGGTGTGCGCTGTGGACACTGGGTCGTGGGGGGGGGGTTGGGCAGCATGTAACTCAGGAGAAGTGGCAGCGGAGTGTCATGCAGGCAGTGATTGTGATTTGTTGGAGGTAATGTGGTGCTTAGCTAAGGTATGCATTGCTAATGAGGGCTTTTCAGAAGTAAAAGTTGTTGGGAGGGGGGGGGGCCCACTCTTGCCGCTATTGTGGCTTAATAGTGGGACCTGGGAACTTGAGATGCAGCCCAACATGTAGCCCCTCGCCTGCCCTATCCGTTACTGTGTCGTTCCCATCACTTTCTTGAATTGCCCAGATTTTCACGAATGAAAACCTTAGCGAGCATCAGCGATATACAAAAATGCTCGGGTCGCCCATTGACTTCAATGGGGTTCGTTACTCGAAACGAACCCTCGAGCATCACGATAATTTCGTCCCGAGTAACGAGCACCCGAGCATTTTGGTGCTCGCTCATCTCTAGTGCTTGAGGGACCTTTCACGTGAGACAGAATTTTCCGTGACAAGGTTGCAGAATATGGCGTTCCTGAATTCTGCACTAAAATCTACTCTGCTAACTACGGATTTTTAGGCAGGATTCTGCTATTTTCAATTCCAAACCAAAATCTGCACATTAATAGTGTGGTCTTTGGGGCTTAATATTCGCAGGAGGGCATATTCCCCAATGATAACCAAGGGCATCATTCTTACTTTAACCTTTCAATGGTAGTTACCCAGGACTACTCTTAATGACACAGATTCCTTAGTTTCTCCATCCAGTCTAGCGCACCATGCTTCTATTTCCATCTGGCCCACAGCCCTAACTGAGCACAAACTTTTCTAGCAGCCAAAATGGCCCAACTGTGTTTTTTTGTGTCCCAAAAAAAGGCAAATCTAGACAAGCATCTTGTTCACAAGCCTCCATTATGATCTTGTTGAAGAACTGGTCAATCTCCACCTCTCCTTTCAGTGAGGAGCCCATCTCTCAATGTCTCAATCATCCACAATGGATGCCTCCAGTGTGTGAATCATCCTCCGCAACACAAGACATCTGTGTTGACAGTCCGCTTACTAAAAAGGACTAAAAGGCTTGCATTGAGGACTTATAGCCTAAACTAAACTCCGCATTCCACAAGAAATTGCAGAGAGCAACGAGTGGCCTTTTTTCCAAGATTGCTACTATAGTTCTAACACTGTTCTGCTGGGAACAAAACCTGACAATCTGCTCAAAGCCCACAATGACCTTCAAGTAAAAATGGATTGCTTAAATGCCACCCAAGAGCAATACCCTCTCTACTTAGAAGACCTTGACAATCAGAGCCAGAGAAACAACTTGAAGCTAATGGGCATTCCAGAATCACTTGAAAATATATCATCTTACGCTGCTGAACTCTTTAGTTTCCTTCTATCAGAATATCCTCCTGAGCAACTGATTATGGATTGAATCCATTGAGCCCTTAGACCTCCACCACCGGCGGGTGAAAAACCTAGAGACATAATTCTTCACTTGCATTACTGCTCTGCCAAAGAGGACATTTTCAAAGCTGCCAGAGAACATTCCCCGATCATATTCAATAACTCTACCATTCAAAGTTTTGCAGACCTGTCCCCCTTTATGTTGGAGAAAAGAAGCTTTAAGCCAATTACAGATTGCCTGCAAATTGCAGGCCACCTATATAAAGTGGGCTTCTGGTTTAAACTTTCATTTTCTTATAAAGGATCCTCTTGTCTCTACAGTACAGTTGAAAAAGGCCATAGCTTTCTCTCTCAACTAGGCCTCTCTCAACTCCCTCCCCTGGCCCATCTCCCAGAGCCCCACCCCCCTCCCCACTGGAACTGATATGGACTTCTTATTGGTGACCTAGGCTTCAACTCTCACCGCCCACGAACACAGTGCCGAGAACTTAGTTTATGAAGAGAACTTTTCAGGACACCATTAATCACACTAGCTATGTCTGCATGCCATTGGGCATCTATATAACTCTACTAATTTAGTCAGCCTTCTTTTTCTTCTTGCCATTACCATCTGACTTATTTTGTTTGCTTTTAAGTAAATGACAACTGTGCTTTAATGACACTATAGCTCTTTGTCCTGAGCCCAGTACACCGGTTCAAGCTCCTCTGTTGCCCATCCCTGATGACTGTGGAGTGGCCCATAGGCATTTATTTGGTGCTTTTGGCTCTATCCCACAGATTTAGAGTTGGGTCACTGCTCCACCTTCAGAGCCAAGAGGATGTTTCCTTAAAAGCCTCCACTATTATTATTGCTGTTATAGTTTGTTCATTTATTATTTCTTGTCCTTCAAAGTACCTTCCGAATACAATCTATATCATCAAAGGTATTCAGGGTTTTGGTTCTGCTCTATGCCGTATTCTTTTTTATGGCTCTTACAGCTATAACACATAATGTTAAAGATTTTAATAATCCAGTAAAGCTGCAAGCGGATCACTCACCACAGACCCTACACAAATCCTTAATATTATGTACCAGTTCTTCGTTTTACTCTGTTTCCTCCCCAACTGACAAAACATGGGAATAGCTCTCATCTTTAAAACTACTGTCTCTAGATAAGACCTATAGTGCTGCCTTTCATTCTCCCATTACAGAGGAGGAGATCATAAACGCAATTAAGTCTCTTTCAAACTCAAAGAGCTCGGGACCAGGCGGTTTTTCTCCTCTTCACTTTAAGAAAACAGTGCACATCTTAGTTCCACATCTCACAAAGTATTTCAATCACTTACTCTCGTACCATACACCATCCTCAGAATTGTAGCAAGTGAATATAACCATGATCCCGAAACCAGGAAAGGATGACACACAATGCAGCAACCACCGGTCCTAATCAGTTTTGAATGTTGATTAAAAATTTTTCACGAAAATCCTTGTAACCAGTCTAACTCTTTTTCTCCCAGGCCTGATTTTTCCTAAGCAGACTCGCTTTATCCTCCCTCCTGGCTTTATCATCCCTCCTGGCAAACCACTGACAACATTAGGTTGGTAGCCAACATCATATCCCAAGCTAGTGCTAATCACTAACAATTGATGCTTCTAAGCTTGGACACACAGAAGGCATTCGATTCTCTAAGATTGGAATTCTTATTAGATTTAGTCTTGCAAGATATGGAATTCAGAGGTCATACCTCACTCCAATGCAAGCCCTCTCTACGCGCTAAGATTAAATTTATTGGACAATATTTTCCTATGTTTGACATTACGAGGCACCCATCAAAAATGCCCTCTCTCACCTCCTCTTTACTCTCACCATGGAGCCTCTTGTACAACAACTATGTATCAAAAAGAGTGTCATAAGATATAAAACAGAAGTTCACGAGTTTAAATTTAGCATAGATGATTTGCTTTTATTTATTTTTATGCTACTCTACTCTTTGCGGCACATTATGCAGATTCTCTTGGGTTTTGGTCTCTTGTCTGGGGTGAAAGTTATTCATTCTAAATCTGTAGCTATGAGAATTGCTATCCCGTTTAATATTAGAAAGCTGATAACACCAAATTTTGGTTTCACATGGGAATTACCTTACCTAAAGATTAGGATCCCATTTGACCCCAACAATCTATATTTGAGTAATTACTAGAGATGAGCGAACACCAAAATGTTCGGGTGTTCGTTATTCGGAACGAACTTCCCGCGATGTTCGAGGGTTCGTTTCGAACAACGAACCCCATTGAAGTCAATGGGCGACCAGAGCATTTTTGTATTTCGCCGATGCTCGCTAAGGTTTTCATGTGTGAAAATCTGGGCAATTCAAGAAAGTGATGGGAACGACACAGCAACGGATAGGGCAGGCGAGGGGCTACATGTTGGGCTGCATCTCAAGTTCACAGGTCCCACTATTAAGCCACAATACCGGCAAGAGTGGGCCCCCCCCCCCCTCCCAACAACTTTTACTTCTGAAAAGCCCTCATTAGCATGGCATACCTTTGCTAAGCACCACACTACCTCCAACAAAGCACAATCACTGCCTGCATGACACTCCACTGACACTTCTCCTGGGTTACATGCTGCCCAACCGCCCCCCCACAGCGCACACCAAAGTGTCCCTGGGCAGCCTTCAGCTGCCCTCATGCCACACCACGCTCATGTCTATTTAGAAGTGCGTCTGCCATGACGAGGGACCGCAGGCACACACTGCAGAGGTTGGCACGGCTAGGCAGCGACCCTCTTTAAAAGTGGCGGAGCGATAGCCCACAATGCTGTACAGAAGCAATGAGAAATAGAATCCTGTGCCACCGCCATCAGGAGCTGCACACGTGGGCATAGCAATGGGGAACCTATGTGCCACACACTATTCATTCTGTCAAGGTGTCTGCATGCCCCAGTCAGACCGGGCTTTTTAATTCATAGACACAGGCAGGTACAACTCCCTATTGTGAAGTCCCTGTCGACCCACAGCATGGGTGGCTCCCTGGAACCCACCGGCGGTACACAGAAATATCCCATTGCATTGCCCAACACAGCTGAGGTAGTAATGTCGTGCTTAATGCAGGTGGGCTTCGGCCCACACTGCATGCCCCAGTCTGACTGGGGTTCTTTATAAGTGTACAGATGTAGTAAAAACTCCGTGTGCACCTACAGCATGGGTGGGTGCCAGGAAGCCACCGGCGGTACATAGAAATATCCCATTGCATTGCCCAACACAGCTGAGGTAGTAATGTCGTGCTTAATGCAGGTGGGCTTCGACCCACACTGCATGCCCCAGTCTGACTGGGGTTCTTTTCAAGTGTACAGATGTAGTAAAAACTCTGTGTGCACCTACAGCATGGGTGGCTCCCTGGAACCCACCGGCGGTACACAGAAATATCCCATTGCATTGCCCAACACAGCTGAGGTAGTAATGTCGTGCTTAATGCAGGTGGGCTTCGGCCCACACTGCATGCCCCAGTCTGACTGGGGTTCTTTATAAGTGTACAGATGTAGTAAAAACTCCGTGTGCACCTACAGCATGGGTGGGTGCCAGGAAGCCACCGGCGGTACATAGAAATATCCCATTGCATTGCCCAACACAGCTGAGGTAGTAATGTCGTGCTTAATGCAGGTGGGCTTCGACCCACACTGCATGCCCCAGTCTGACTGGGGTTCTTTTCAAGTGTACAGATGTAGTAAAAACTCTGTGTGCACCTACAGCATGGGTGGCTCCCTGGAACCCACCGGCGGTACACAGAAATATCCCATTGCATTGCCCAACACAGCTGAGGTAGTAATGTCGTGCTTAATGCAGGTGGGCTTCGGCCCACACTGCATGCCCCAGTCTGACTGGGGTTCTTTATAAGTGTACAGATGTAGTAAAAACTCCGTGTGCACCTACAGCATGGGTGGGTGCCAGGAAGCCACCGGCGGTACACAGAAATATCCCATTGCATTGCCCAACACAGCTGAGGTAGTAATGTCGTGCTTAATGCAGGTGGGTTTCGGCCCACACTGCATGCCCCAGTCTGACTGGGTTTCTTTATAAGTGGAAACAGATGCATTTATAATTCCCTGTGGACCCACAGCATGGGTGGGTGCCAGGAAGCCACCGGCGGTACATAGAAATATCCCATTGCATTGCCCAACACAGCTGAGTTAGTAATGTCGCGCTTAATGCAGGTGGGCTAAAAATTCATTTGATTACACTGTAGGCGAGGGCCCACAAAAATTGCTGTATCAACAGTACTAATGTACATCAGAAAAATTGGCCATGGCCAGCCAAGAGGGCAGGTGAAACCCATTAATCGCTTTGGTTAATGTGGCTTAAGTGGTAACTAGGCCTGGAGGCAGCCCAGTGTAACGAAAAATTGGTTCAAGTTAAAGTTCCAACGCTTTTAAGCGCATTGAAACTTATAAAAATTGTTCAGAAAAATTATTTGAGTGAGCCTTGTGGCCCTAAGAAAAATTGCCCGTTCAGCGTGATTACGTGAGGTTTCAGGAGGAGGAGCAGGAGGAGGAGGAGGAATATTAGACACAGATTGATGAAGCAGAAATGTCCCCGTTTTGGATGGTGAGAGAGAACGTAGCTTCCATCCGCGGGTGCAGCCTACGTATTGCTTACGTATCGCTGCTGTCCGCTGGTGGAGAACAGAAGTCTGGGGAAATCCAGCCTTTGTTCATCTTGATGAGTGTTAGCCTGTCGGCACTGTCGGTTGACAGGCGGGTACGCTTATCTGTGATGATTCCCCCAGCCGCACTAAACACCCTCTCCGACAAGACGCTAGCCGCAGGACAAGCAAGCACCTCCAGGGCATACAGCGCTAGTTCAGGCCACGTGTCCAGCTTCGACACCCAGTAGTTGTAGGGGGCAGAGGCGTCACCAAGGATGGTCGTGCGATCGGCTACGTACTCCCTCACCATCCTTTTACAGTGCTCCCGCCGACTCAGCCTTGACTGGGGAGCGGTGACACAGTCTTGGTGGGGAGCCATAAAGCTGGCCAGGCCCTTAAAGACTGTTGCACTGCCTGGGATGTACATGCTGCTCGATCTCCGCACCTCCCCTGCTACCTTGCCCTCGGTACTGCGCCTTCTGCCACTAGCGCTGTCGGCTGGGAATTTTACCATCAGCTTGTCCGCAAGGGTCCTGTGGTATAGCAACACTCTCGAACCCCTTTCCTCTTCGGGAATCAGAGTGGGCAGGTTCTCCTTATACCGTGGATCGAGCAGTGTGTACACCCAGTAATCCGTTGTGGCCAGAATGCGTGCAACCCGAGGGTCACGAGAAAGGCATCCTAACATGAAGTCAGCCATGTGTGCCAGGGTACCTGTACGCAACACATGGCTGTCTTCACTAGGAAGATCACTTTCAGGATCCTCCTCCTCCTCCTCCTCCTCCTCCTCAGGCCATACACGCTGAAAGGATGACAGGCAATCAGCCGGTGTACCGTCAGCAGTGGGCCAAGCTGTCTCTTCCCCCTCCTCCTCATCCTCCTCATGCTCCTCCTCCTCCTCCTGTACGTGCTGAGAAATAGACAGGAGGGTGCCCTGACTATCCAGCGGCATACTGTCTTCCCCCGCCCCCGTTTCCGAGCGCAAAGCAGCTGCCTTTATGGTTTGCAGGGAATTTCTCAAGATGCATAGCAGAGGAATGGTGACGCTAATGATTGTAGCATCGCCGCTCACCACCTGGGTAGACTCCTCAAAATTACCAAGGACATGGCAGATGTCTGCCAACCAGGCCCACTCTTCTGAAAGGAATTGAGGAGGCTGACTCCCACTGCGCCGCCCATGTTGGAGTTGGTATTCGACTATAGCTCTACGCTGTTCATAGAGCCTGGCCAACATGTGGAGCGTAGAGTTCCACCGTGTGGGCACGTCGCACAGCAGTCGGTGCACTGGCAGCTTAAAGTGATGTTGCAGGGTGGCAGCGTCCGTGTGGGACTTACGGAAATGTGCGCAGAGCCGGCGCGCCTTTACGAGCAGGTCTGACAAGCGTGGGTAGCTTTTCTGAAAGCGCTGAACCACCAAATTAAAGACGTGGGCCAGGCATGGCACGTGCGTGAGGCTGCCGAGCTGCAGAGCCGCCACCAGGTTACGGCCGTTGTCACACACGACCATGCCCGGTTGGAGGCTCAGCGGCGCAAGCCAGCGGTCGGTCTGCTGTGTCAGACCCTGCAGCAGTTTGTGGGCCGTGTGCCTCTTATCGCCTAAGCTGAGTAGTTTCAGCACGGCCTGCTGACGCTTGCCCACCGCTGTGCTGCCACACCGCGCGACACCGACTGCTGGCGACATGCTGCTGCTAACACATCTTGATTGCGAGACAGAGGAGGAGGAGGAGGAGGAGGGTGCTTTAGTGGAGGAAGCATACACCTCCGCAGAAACCACCACCGAGCTGGGGCCCGCAATTCTGGGGGTGGGTAGGACGTGAGCGGTCCCGGGCTCTGACTCTGTCCCAGCCTCCACTAAATTCACCCAATGTGCCGTCAGGGAGATGTAGTGGCCCTGCCCGCCTGTGCTTGTCCACGTGTCCGTAGTTAAGTGGACCGTGGCAGTAACCGCGTTGGTGAGGGCGCGTACAATGTTGCGGGAGACGTGGTCGTGCAGGGCTGGGACGGCACATCGGGAAAAGTAGTGGCGACTGGGAACTGAGTAGCGCGGGGCCGCCGCCTCCATGATACTTTTGAAGGACTCCGTTTCCACAACCCTATACGGCAGCATCTCAAGGCTGATGAATTTTGCTATGCGGACGGTTAACGTTTGAGCGTGCGGGTGCGTGGCGGCGTACTTGCGCTTGCGCTCCAACAGTTGCGCAAGCGACGGCTGGACGGTGCGCTGAACTACTCTGCTGGATGGGGCCGAGGACAGCGGAGGTGAGGGTGTGGGTGCAGGCCAGGAGACGGTAGTGCCTGTGTCCTGAGAGGGGGGTTGCATCTCAGTGGCAGGTTGGGGCACAGGGGGAGAGGCAGGGGTGCAAACCGGAGGCGCTGAACGGCCTTCGTTCCACCTTGTGGGGTGCTTGGCCATCATATGTCTGCGCATGGTGGTGGTGGTGAGGCTGTTGGTGTTGGCTCCCCGGCTGAGCTTTGCGCGACAAAGGTTGCACACCACTGTTCGTCGGTCGTCAGGCGTCTCTGTGAAAAACTGCCAGACCTTAGAGCACCTCGGCCTCTGCAGGGTGGCATGGCGCGAGGGGGCGCTTTGGGAAACAGTTGGTGGATTATTCGGTCTGGCCCTGCCTCTACCCCTGGCCACCGCACTGCCTCTTGCAACCTGCCCTGCTGATGCCCTTGACTCCCCCTCTGAAGACCTGTCCTCCTGAGTAAGCGTTGCACACCAGGTGGGGTCAGTCACCTCATCATCCTGCTGCTCTTCCTCCGAATCCTCTGTGCGCTGCTCCCTCGGACTTACTGCCCTTACTACTACCTCACTGCAAGACAACTGTGTCTGATCGTCATCGTCCTCCTCACCCACAGAAAGTTGTTGAGACAGTTGGCGGAAGTCCCCAGCCTCTTCCCCCGGACCCCGGGAACTTTCGAATGGTTGGGCATCAGTGACGATAAACTCCTCTGGTGGGAGAGGAACCGCTGCTGCCCAATCTAAGCAGGGGCCCGAGAACAGTTCCTGGGAGTGTTCCCGCTCCTGAGCAGGTGTCATTGTAGTGGAGTGAGGAGGCTGGGAGGAAGGAGGAGCAGCAGACAGAGGATTCGGATTTGCAGCAGTGGACGGCGCAGAACTGCGGGTTGACGATAGGTTGCTCGAAGCACTTTCTGCCATCCAGGACAGGACCTGCTCACACTGCTCATTTTCTAATAACCGTCTCCCGCGTGGACCCATTAATTGGGCGATGAATGTGGGGACGCCAGAAACGTGCCTCTCTCCTAATCGCGCAGCAGTCGGCTGCGACACACCTGGATCAGGAGCTCGGCCTGTGCCCACTCCCTGACTTGACCCTCCGCGTCCTCGGCCGCGTCCACGTCCTCTAGGCCTACCCCTACCCCTCAGCATGCTGTATTACCAGTGATTTGATTTCACAGGCAGCTAATAAATTGGCGCAAGACTGCAGGCCAAATATAATTTTTTCCCTTTTTTGAAAACGAAAGGCCCCACTGCCTCTAGTGAATGTATAATCTAAGTTTAATAACTGTGCTGTTTTCCTGCTAATGTGTCACAGAACGTGAGGGTAGCAGAGTTATTAACTGTGGCAGAGCAGGTATTTTTTTTCCCAATTAAGGAAAGCAAATGGCGAAGCCAGCAGTAAACCGTAGCTGGGTGCGTCTGATTTTTAAAGGTTGCACACGCAGCCAACACGTGTCCACCGCCCTTAGGACGGACAGAGGCAGGACAAATAGAAATATTTTCTGTTTTTTTGCACCAAAAGGCAGCACTGCGTATATTCAATGAACATGAGAAGTTTAATAACTGTGCTGTGTCCCTGCTAATGTGTCACAGAACGTGAGGGTAGCAGAGTTATTAACTGTGGCAGAGCAGGTATTTTTTTTCCCAATTAAGGAAAGCAAATGGCGAAGCCAGCAGTAAACCGTAGCTGGGTGCGTCTGATTTTTAAAGGTTGCACACGCAGCCGACACGTGTCCACCGCCCTTAGGACGGACAGAGGCAGGACAAATAGAATTATTTTCCGTTTTTTTCCACCAAAAGGCAGCACTGCGTATATTCAATGAACATGAGAAGTTTAATAACTGTGCTGTGTCCCTGCTAATGTGTCACAGAACATGAGGGTAGCAGAGTTATTAACTGTGGCAGAGCAGGTATTTTTTTCCCAATTAAGGAAAGCAAATGGCGAAGCCAGCAGTAAACCGTAGCTGGGTGCGTCTGATTTTTAAAGGTTGCACACGCAGCCGACACGTGTCCACCGCCCTTAGGACGGACAGAGGCAGGACAAATAGAAATATTTTCCGTTTTTTTGCACCAAAAGGCAGCACTGTGTATATTCAATGAACATGAGAAGTTTAATAACTGTGCTGTGTCCCTGCTAATGTGTCACAGAACGTGAGGGTAGCAGAGTTATTAACTGTGGCAGAGCAGGTATTTTTTTTCCCAATTAAGGAAAGCAAATGGCGAAGCCAGGAGTAAAACGTAGCTGGGTGCGTCTGATTTTTAAAGGTTGCACACGCAGCCGACACGTGTCCACCGCCCTTAGGACGGACAGAGGCAGGACAAATAGAAATATTTTCTGTTTTTTTCCAACAAAAGGCAGCACTGCGTATATTCAATGAATAATAACTGTGTTGTGGCCCTGCCTACACAATTCTTTCCCTGCAGTATCAATGGAGGGTGCAATGCTCTGCAGAGGCGATTTTGAGAAGTAAAAAAAAATGCAGCACAGCTAACAGCAGCCTGGACAGTACTGCACACGGTTACATATGGCCCTAGAAAGGACCGTTGAGGTTCTTGAAGGCTACACTCACTCCTAACACTCTCCCTGCCTATGCAGCACTTCTGTCCCTAATGCCGGGTGCAACGCTCTGCACTGCTAACAGCAGCCAACACACAGCTATCAGTGGCCCTAATAAGGACCTTTGGGGGGTCTTGAAGCCTACACTAACTACCAATTCTTTCCCTACAGCAGCTCCGGTACAAACAGCACTGTCCCTCATCTAACTCACACGGCATCTGAGGCGAACCGCGGGAGGGGCCGACTTTTATATTTGGCGGACACCTGATCTTCCCAGCCACTCACTGCAGGGGGGTGGTATAGGGCTTGAACGTCACAGGGGGAAGTTGTAATGCCTTCCCTGTCTTTCAATTGGCCAGAAAAGCGCGCTAACGTCTCAGGGAAGGAAGTGAAAGTAACCCGAACACCGCATGGTGTTCGTTACGAATAACGAACATCACGAACACCCTAATATTCGCACGAATATCAAGCTCGGAAGAACACGTTCGCTCATCTCTAGTAATTACCCAAAAAAATCAATCGTGATCCACAAGGTCTTGGAGGACTGGTCAAAATATCACATTTTATGGCTGGGCGTCCTAACTGCCATTAGAATGGTGTTTTTGCCCAAACTGACCTTTCTATTCCGAGTTTCACCTGTTAAAATCTATAATAAAGAATTTCAGCGGATACAGAGATTCATTAGGAAATGTGTCCTGGCAGGCCATAAAGCTCAGGTTTGTAAAATGGTATTGTAGTGGTGGACCACAGGAGTGTAAATTAAGCCTTCCTAATTTGAAGATATATTATCAGGCCACGCAGATAGCACAAACAGCAGCTTGGAATTGTGACCCTTTAATAGTTAAAGTGGGTCTTATTTGAATAAAGGACAATTTAGACACAACGATTATTGCTTAAAAGCCATCTTTTGAGCGATAATCGTTGTGTGTAAATGTGCCCATCTTTCACTGTTCGGCCTAACAATGGAATTCAGTTCTGCCTGAAAACCATCCTTCAGTAGAACAGCTGATAAACACGACCGCACACTGTGTTCTGCCTGGGGTAGAGCTGATAACAGCTGATTGCTTTGTCTCAGCTGTCAGCCCTGACGCAGAACAAAGCGAAAGTAATCAGGGAACAGTGAGTGGTCTAGTCCCTGATTACAGCTCTCAGCAGCTCACACACTGCTACTTGGTACTATAGGCATTAGTACCAAGTATTAGTTCATGCAAAATGATCTCTCAAAAGCCAGCTTTTGAGCGATCATCTTTACAGTGTAAATGCACCTTAACTCACTACCTCTCCTAGCTCCTTAGGGTCTTTGATGCAGTCACCTGAGTTAGATAATCACATCTTGACTGTCTAAAACAAAATAGTCTAGCACTCCTTTTCCATATGGTGCTCCTACCAAGATAGATGTAACCTAATCTCTTCTCCATACCCACTGCAACTGCTTGTGTTTAATGCTGACTTCCTGGGCGATCTCCCTCTGATTTTCTCTGGTGATCCCAAGATGGATTAACTATCCTTGCTAAACACTGTAAAGGGGACAGAATAATATCCTTTAAGACTCTGTAACAAGAACTGGGTATTCCTCTCAGAGAATATTTTTGATACATGCAGATCCACCATTTCCTATCTACTACCAAATTTATACCTTAAAACCTGCAGGTGAAGGGATACAAAATTCCTCAAGGGCGTGCTATCTGACTTATACAGCCAATTCAGATCCTACCTTTTGTGGCCTTGTGTGGTGCAGAGTGCAGTCCTAAACTCTCGCTCACAACCTGAAGGTTGTGAGTTCAGTCACTGCTTGGCTCAGGTAGCCTGCTCAAGGTTGACTCAGCCTTCCATCCTTCCGAGGTCAGTAAAATGAGTACCCAGCTTGCTGGGGATAATAAATTCAATTAATTACCAGAAAGCACTGTGGAATAAGTTGGTGCTATAAAAATAACAAGTCCCATCCCCCTTTCCCTTAACAGGTCCTACCTCCTTCACACAAACATGAGAACACAAACTAGGCCCTATTCCAAGGGAAAGGCAACAGATATTTGATAACACTAGCTCTATTTTTTGATCCAATAATATTAAAGTAAGTAGTGCTTACTCCTGAACAGCTTTCCAATATGTTTCCTTCTCATTTGAAGGAAAACATCGGGACCTTGGTTCACATTTTGTGGTTCGACCCAGTTGCCTAATCACACTGAAAAAGAGTTGTGAGACTCCTAAACTCCAAACTCGGAGTCAGGATCCAACTCTTCCTTTGGTCTACATTTTTGAACTCTAATATAATAGACTTACCCAGAAAATATTGACAGGTATCTACACATATTTTGTTGGCTCTAAATGAACTACTGTAGTTGGAAATCTCTAACTATCCCCTTTCCCAAGACCTTTGCCAAAATTAACGAGATTCAATGTTTTGAAAGGTTTACTAGCGTTATTGAAAAGAAATTGCCTAGATTTGAGACCATATGGTCTAAGTGGAACTCTAAATGATCTATTTATGCACACATACCCGGGCCATGTAACCCAGGCATCTTTGCCAAAGTCTTTGGTTAAATGGTTTACATAACTCACTGTTTTATGTTGTCTGCTTTCTTTTAAGTTACTGATTAATACAACCTGTGTTTCCTATTGGATGGTCATTCCTGTCTCATCAGTACTTTACACTGTACTGCAGTTTTTTTTCACTTAAGTAACGACTCTGTGTAGTCAACCATTCCTGAGATGTGGGATTTCCTCCATTTCTGTGTTTTATATTTTAAAAATTAAATGAAGAGTTTGAAAAAAAATCGATAACATTTTAAAAAACAAACCTCAACTTTACACCAATGGATCCATTTTTGTTCGTTTTCTTATGTTTACTGCTACCATTGTGTAACCTTAATGATTAAAGGCCCTTTTACATATGATGATTATCGTTCTCCAGCGGAGTCCTGTGTAAAAGAATGCTGAATCTGAACGGCTTTTAAGCAACTTAAAGGGGTTCTGACACGAATCAGATTTTTATGCTTTAGCAGCCATTGTTCCCTAGTCTGCCTAATGGACACAGGGAACGCTCGATCAATGGCTGCTAAAGCATAAAAATCTTACACTTACCTTTGTTCCTGATGTTGTTCTGCAACAGGAGCATCTCATTTTCATCCTCCAACGAGCCCCCCCCCCCCCCCCCAGGGAATCCACGCATGCGCAGTGGAGAGCTTCCCTCTGACAGGAGTCAGGATGGGCCGTATCTACACTGCGCACGCGCAGAATCTCGGAGTTCAGCCAGGACGGATGGGCCACCCACAGCAAGCACTGCTTGTGACGTGCTTGCTGTGGGCGGCCCATCCATTCACCTCGGAAGTGGCTGATGGACGGAGCAGAGCAGGAAGCGGTCATTTTGACCGCTCCTGCTCTGCTTCTAGAAGCCAACGAAGAAGATGCCAGACGGAGGGGACATGCCTGGCGATCGGTCCTCGTCAGGCAAGGTGAGTAAATTTTTTTTTTTTCATGTCAGAACCCCTTAAAAAGATGAACGAATATCGTTTCTTGCAAGCAGCAGTAGTCGTTCAGTACTGAACGGCCATTGCTTACTGGAAATGGAGATGGCCGGGGAAAGAGCGGGGAGAGAACTCTCCTCCCGCCACCCAGCCTCCCTGCTGGCCGTTCTGTCAGTGATATTCGCTCCTGTGCAGAGCGAGCATCACAGGGACGAGTGCTGAGCATCGTTTGCCCGGCACTCAATGTATGTAAAAGGACCCTAAGGCAGAAGTCCAGAAGATGATTGTCGCATGAAGTTTCCCTCATAGAGAATCACAATGGTTGCAATAACTTCCAATTTTAGAGAGAAACTGTCAGCTACTTTGAGGCTATGGTTATGGTCTCAAAGAAGCTGAATCCGGGGGTTGTAAGTTTTATACTGGCCCTCCCTGCTGTTCCCTCAGTGTCAGTTGTCAAACCCACCACTGAATGCTTCTGGCACACTACATGGCATGCCAATAGAGTGAGAAGACTACATTACACACACCTTTGTAGTCTGCAGAATGCCTGCAGTGGTATAAAACTTACATCCCCGAAATAGCATGTCAGCTGCTTTGGACTAGGTGGTGGCTGATCTCCCAAATGTTGTGTCTTCAGGCTGCACTAAACATCATACAGTTACAGACTCAACAAGCCGGGGTAATCAAGTTGAAAGAAATTCCCTTGTTTCATGTGAATTAGCTGGGTGGAACTTTAGTTATAAAAAAAAGCCTACACCCATAGAAAATTAAGCAGATAACTAATACAGATAAAGCAAGTACTGAAATTACTGTGCTGCTGGAAATCACTTTCTGTGTTTGGGACAGGAATGTCTTCAGGGTCCTGTACAGAACACAGCGTACCAAAAAATAACACAGAGCCATCCTCACTTCCTGCTAAAGGAGCAGCTCATCCTGGCACAGATAAAGACAAGAACAGGACAGCTAATATCATCCTAAACTAGAGAGAGGTTCTACTAGGCAGCCAATCAGTGCATGCAGTTCAGTAATACAAGTGTTTTGTCAGTGAAATGCCCATGCTCATTTGCTAGATTTTCCAGTAACGTTCATATACCATTGATTCAGACTGTGGCATTGTTTGTGGAATTTGGGCTCAAGTTACAAGGGCCAGGAGAAGACCATTAATTATATAATGAAAATATAGCATATACATACAATTGGACCCAACTGCTGATATACTAAATACATATTTAATATGTTATTTCAATAAGATAATAATGTCAGAAAGTCCACTACATTTCAAGATGTTTCAAAGAAGGAAACAGATATGGAGACAACATTAGGCCAAATAATAAATACAAAGGTAAAAACAAGGATAAGAACCCAGAGCACTATTGGGTATGAGGCAATTGAAGCGTCCAACAGCGGAGTAGAAAAAGACCTTGTCACGGGGCTCTACCATCTCCTCCCCTGCAGGTAGTTTGGGACCCGACCACGTTACTGCTGAAGGAGATCAAGGGATAGTAACCGGGGGTTACCCTAAGTCCAATTGTCACTCGTGACGCCACTGTTCCATCCTCTGCGGCGGATCTCCAGATGTAATAAAGTAGTCCACACACAGTGTAGCTTTTTAAACAAGAACCTGGGAACGGTTGATTCTGTTCGTTTACTAAACACTGTTGAACTCCAATTCAAATAAACAGTCTTTGTACAAACAATAAATGATAGTGGTGCAGCAGGGAGGACTCACAGGATATTCGGATCACTCACAGTCCACGTTATCTGTTAACTTCTTTTTTAGGCAAACACTCTCTCTCTACCGGCAAACACTCACTCTCTCTTCTTCTTGCTGTCTAGTGATTGTTCCTTCCTTCAGTGATCAACAGAAGCGCCGAAGCCTCCTGGGTAGTATGGACCAAGGAGTCGCTCGGATTCCTCCATGTCCTACACACGGACCGACTTGCTCCTATCAGGCTCTTGCACTCTGCCAGTCCTCTGACTTTCTCCCTTCTCTTTCTTTCTGTATTCAGCAAAGACATATATATATATATATATATATATATATATATATATATATATATATATATATATATATATATATCCACATCACATGACACACACAAAAAGATACATTTCTCAGACAGGACAGTACATACCAGACATTAACACTTTCAGTCCCGCAGCCATGCAATACACATAGTAAATCAAATGCATTCCACAAGCAAGACATAGGAACAAGACAGACACAGAACATTATGGAGGGGCCCTAATAACTCTGGGCCACAACACAATAACATGGTAAACTACTGAATACTACCAGGAACAAATAGTGAAATGGTACAGGAAGGGAGAATTCTCCTGGGAGAATACTACAGAAGAAACTGTTCCGTGGATAAATCATATCACAGAGTTCAAGTTTCTTCATTGTGTCATTGCTTCTCAGACAAGTTCTTGAATAGTGAAAGAGTTCTCAAAGGAATTTCAGCACACTGCAATGTTCTCCACGTCATGTCAAGCAAGTCACTGAGGTCCCCAAGAAAAAAACTTGAATAATTACATATACTCGCAAGATAGCTTCCTTGCTTTCAAGGTAACGTACATTGTAGAATACAGGGGCCTATATTCTGCACAGCAATTCAGTTGGGTGGGGGGGGGTCTATCCACTTTTAATAAAGTAAATAAGGAGTCTGAATATTGCCCTAAAACAGCGATGAAGAAAGCAGCAAGTCTCAAAATCACCATTTTGCTGAAAAAAATTTTCACAACTAAAATAAAGAAAGGCCCAACTCTGTGCAGGGTTTGCAGAATAATAGAGATGAATTGTGTATATGTTTTACTCCTGAATAATGGTTTAACCCCTTAAGGATATGGATTTCCATAGTTTGGGCAACAATACATTAATGTGTACCAGTTCAGGAGTTGCTCCAAGGGAGTAGTGCTCACCCCCACTCCTTACTGTAGATAGCGGCTTACAGCCACTATGACAAGCAACTCCGAGGGGGAGTGGGGAGGAGGAGAGGATTGGCATTTGCCAGCACCTGTCTGGTGACAGCACCAGTCTGTGCTAAATGACCCCCTCCAATGAGCAGCACAAAGGAAAGATGGCAGAAAGGGCCTGATGACTGGGGGTTGAAATTGGACATCAAAAGGGCCCTGATAATCCAGGAACCAAAAACAATATTGCGCTATTTGGAAGGAGAGGGAGTGTCCCTTCCCACAGAAGATTTGGTCCCCTAAAAAGATGACATCACCATGGCTGCGGCAAAGCAGCCAGACATATAAGACCCATCCAATGACTAATTAGTGTGAACACACTAGAGAAAATGACAGAATCTCCCCAGAAAGGACTATGATGCAAAGGCTGTGACGCAATGTTTATGGTTGACAGTTAACTATGTTAGTGACACCTTGTGTAGTACAGTTAGTGAACAATGTGATGTGTAAATATGCAGAATGAAAAATTAATTTCAACAAGGGTTAGTATATAAATGAGGATGGCGCGGGACTCTGAAATTGTACTCTAGTACCTACAGTGTGTGAGACTATGATGTATTATGAACTACACCTATAAGTATGGAGTATTATAAGAATAGTGGTTAGTCATAATAGAAAATCAAAGTCCCTTTTCTCTTCAAGGTAATCTCATGATTTGGATAGGTCGCCCTATTGTGCCGGAGCATGTACATGTCATTTTGAGACTTTTGCTTTAAAATGAACAATATAGGGTTATGTTATGCAAAGTTCAAAATACCAATACCCTCCTACGGAGCATATCAGTTAACCCTTTGCCTTCATTTAGTAAAAGTTATACTTTTATAAAAAGATGCTGTCTCTACTTCCATCTGCCACGCCATACACAACATCACCACCACATGCTTCATTAGTAAGATCTGCAAAATGGCCTAGGAACACATGCAGTAAAGCAGAAAGCGTAGAGCATTGGCTGCGGTCTTGTCATTTTGCACAAAAAGTGTGGTCAACTACGAGTACATTCATTAAACTAGTTGGAAAGATTCAGGTTCTTGGTTTTGAGAAAATGTTGTATGGGTTTTCACTAAACTTGAAAATAAATGAAAACAGTAGTCTGGCAACTAATTAACGCAATAAAGGAAGAAATTACTCCTAGTGAATGTAGAATACTGATCTTGGCAAATATCTACATGTATTACTTGTTGGAGTGTAGAACTTTTATAGAGTCTGCAAAGTTATTGTGGCAAATTGAAAAGTGGTCGGATGTTTTGAAATAATTATTTTATTTCTTTTCACAGATCGGCCTAAGGAAAACAGAAGGAATAGAAACACAGGCGTAACTTGAAGCTCCTGGGCCCCAATGCAAAACCTGTAACAGGGCCCCCAACTATAATGCTTTATTCATAGTACTGGGCTCCCTATATGGAGAGGAGAGGCCTTATGGGTTCCTTAAGGCTCCTGGGCCTGGGTGCAACCGCGTCCCCTGCACCCTCTATAGTTACGCCCCTGAATCGAAACATTGTAGAAGGGAAATAACGGTGAAACGTATTTCATAGTCTTTTTTTATAGTAGGATTGTTTTCATGTTAGGCCTTAGTCACATGGAGCCGGTCACATGTTCTTTCCTCCAGCGCTGCAGAGAGACGGCCGTCTGCAGGTACGTCCGTCTTCTCACTGACAGTCAGACGGGCGCATCGGCGCCGGTGTACGGGTGCCGATGCGCCCGTGTGACTAAGGCCTTAATATGTAAAATTTTGGTAGATTATTTTCTGTTAAACATTTTAGGGTGTTTTTGATTGACATACGTTTTTGCTTTTATTGTTCTGTGTTTTTCAATTAAACTGAAAAAACTGTCCTTATTAGTTTAATATCTGATATGTTTCCTATCTTTGGACCATATGTTAAACAGATTTTTAGGAAGTTGTCCAGTCTGCGCATTGACCTGGTGTTGCAGTCCTTCCTGGACCGGTGCACCCCCTTTCTCAATTCAGCATCCAAAAGCAGAGACTAGAAGAAAGCATCCTCTGTTTTGCATATGCCCAAAGCATTTGGACTGTATCTGTCATGGCTTTTTCTATGCATCTCTCCTCTCAGCTCCCTGTTCTAAAAATCTATTCAACATATAGACCCCAGATAGTCACATTAGGGGGTATTAAATTGACAGAGAACAGAATATTTTTATCTTTATTATACAAAATTCAAAATACAATTTGTTCCAGAAAATAAGCAACATGGAAAATTTCAAACCATTCATAAAAAATTGTACATAAGAAAATGAAGTATAAAATATACCGATACAGTACATAGACAGTTTTTACAATCTATCCCTTCAGCTTCTATCCCTATCATTCTCCCAAAGAAAGAAACAAGCGGACCTTTTCCTTTCCCTCCGTATTTTCCATCTTCTCATTTTCTCCCTCCAGAAAAAAAAGTCCAAATCTGAAAATGAAAGAAAGTAAAATTAGTTCTCATCATTAATCCATGCTTTCCATTTTTTGTATTTGCATATACCTTCTGTATCATCTTTGCCATTTTTTTGCGATCACAATGTATATAAGGAAAGTCTTCCATGGATCATGCCAAGGCATTCACACATCTCAATATTATAGTTCTTTAACATCAGAATATGTCTCACATCGCACAAAACTTCTTTAACACAATTTACTGTTAACTGTAAACCCTTGCTTCCTCTATATTTAAATCAGAGCAAACATTATCATATTAAGGGCTTAGTCACACGGGCGCATCGGCGCCCGTGTTACTGCACTAAAAAACGGCCACACTGCAGATGCAGGCGAATCTCTGCACCACCAGAGGAAAGAACATGTGACCGGCTCTATTGCCGGTGATGTGTTCTTTCTTCGGCGCTGCGGGGAGTCGTCCGTCCTGAAGTGTGGCCGTCTTCTTCGTGCAGTATGGGCTCAGTCACACGGGCGCATCGGCGCCCGTGTGACTAAGCCCTAAGGGTTGGCATTAATCAAACCCTTAGTAAAGTTGCCCATCCCTTTCCACACAGCTTTTGTATAGTCACATTCCCGAAAGATTTGTATTGTACACAACTTTCATGACCCCCATAACCCTCTCTTGGGCAGATCCCAATATCAACCATTATTCTTCTCCTTTCAAACTCACGAGTTGGCAAACATCTATGTACTGTCATCCAAGTTATGTATTTTTGCCTATTTATTAAATCTTTATTATGGACATTCTTCCATACTATAGTGCAGCTGATAGCAGCGGCATTGAGTGAATCACTCCCCCATTTGTGGTTGGGGATTGTCCACCTGTCCTCTCCTCGCCTCTCCTCTAATCAACAGAGATGGTCACATAATCAGAAGCAGTGACGTTTGTCACAGGTGGACAATCCCCAACCACAAACGTCCGAGTGATACTGTATTCACTTTGTGAGAGATTTTATTTTGCCCGTTTGTTAAATCTTTATTATCATTCTTTCGTACTATAGTCTGTCTGACGAAGAGAATATATCTTACATGAGTTTTTGCTACATCTCCCATATTCTCCACACACTCTCTTACCTTGATAATCCACATAACCTTTTTACTATCACATCATTCTCACACAGTCACACTTTCTATGTGATTTCTTCTAATACACCTCTCAATTCACATATAAAACCAAGGGGAACAGAAACTAATTGGTACTCTTAAATCTCTTTTGTTTAAACTAGACTTTCCCAACACATTTCCTGCAAGATATTTCAACATGCAACCATATGTATACCCTTTCTTTCTAATCTTCATACAGAAACTAACATACTTTACAGCCACAAACAATTCAATATCCATCAAACCTAGATTTCAAGTTTCAATTTTTAATGGCGATAGATAGATAGAAAGATAGATAGATAGATACATAGATAGATAGGAAATAGATAGGAGATAGATAGATAGATAGATAGATAGATAGATAGATAGATAGATAGGAGATAGATAGATAGATAGATAGATATGAGATAGATAGATTATGAGATAGATAGATATGAAATAGATAGATAGAATTAGATATATATGAGATAGATAGATAGGAGATAGATAGATAGATAGATAGATAGATAGATAGATAGATAGATAGATAGATAGATAGATAGATTGCAACTTGGCGGTTGTTAGCTCATCAGATCACCATCTTTCCTCCACCAGATGGAAGGTTACACACCAGTTAACCACATCCAAGCCAGAAGTTTGGTACAAACTCAGTAAACCCATCTATCTATTCATCATAGCGTACATAAACATATGCAAGTCTCTGGCTGTTTGGCGGCTAAATAACAGCTTATCGTATAGGCCTAGTGCCTCAAACACGAACAATACTTTACTGAGGCAGAAAGAAGTCTATTATCATGAATTAGCCCTTCACAGTAAAGACAATTATTAAAACTGAAGTTTATTGGTAAAATTAAAATTAGGGCTCAGACGGACAAATAAGAGTGACACGTCAGTCCCCAATCTCTGAACGAGACTAGGTATGATGGTAATTCTGTGGTGATGACGTGCTCACAAGGACAAACAAACAGGGTGAAGAAGGGGACTCTGATAAAAGAAAGTGCTGCTGAATAGCCAGAGGTTCCTTATGGGTAAGTACATTTCTATAAGTCAATTCTCGGTTCTAGAGGTTCCCTATGGGTAGGTAAATTCATCAAGTTCTCAGTTCAAAGCATTTCTCTGGAGGGTGCAGATAATTAGGAACAGAATACTTTTTTTTTCTTTTTTTCTATTGGAAAAAGCTCAATGACTAATCCCTAAAGAATATATAGGTCCATCATCCGACAAAAATACAATTACCCCCAAAATATATAAAACTATCAGCTACTAAGTCCTACAAAGAGGGTCAGGAGACAGGGGAACATCTAGTCACCCTGCCTACAGAGCTACAATAAAGCTCAATAAAGGTTCAAGGTAGGGGGGATGTATAATGATACTTCTATAAACCTATCAGCTACATGGTCCTACAATGAGGGCTCATTAGAGTAACATCTAATCACCTTTCCTACATAGCTAGAATAAAGCTCACTGAAGGCTTACGGTGCAAGAAGAGTACAAAACCCTGCCTACCTAGCTGCTATTATAAGCTGAAAAATAACAAATGTAGCATAGCCAACAGCCCTGATGGTAGACTGCTGGAGAGTCACCAGCACTCATGTAAAAAGCCAAAATTTCCATGCACTTAAAGGGGTTGTCTCGCGCCAAAACGTTTTTTTTTTTTTTGCATAGGCCCCCCGTTCGGCGCAGGACAAACCCAAGGGATGTGTTAAAAAAAAAAATATATATATATATTACTTACCCGAATCCCCGCTCTGCGACTTCTTTCTTCTTCCTACGTCTTCCTTCACCAAGATGGCCGCCGGGATCTTCACCCACGATGCACCGTGGATCTTCTCCCATGGTGCACCGTGGGCTCTCTGCGGTCCATTGCCGATTCCAGCCTCCTGATTGTCTGGAATCGGCACACGTGACGGGGCGGAGCTACGCGATGACGCGTAGAAGGGGCGGAGCCAGAACGCCGCTCGTGCCCGGACCGAGCAGAAGGGGAGAAGACTGCACAGCGCAAGCGCATCTAAAAAAGCAAGAAGACAGCAAAATTAGACGGAGCCATGGAGACGGGGACGCCAGCAACGGAGCAGGTAAGTGAATAACTTCTGTATGGCCAATATTTAATGCACGATTTATATTACAAAGTCCATTAATATGGCCATACAGAAGTGCTGAACCCCACTTGCTGCCGCGAGACAACCCCTTTAATTCTATTTAAAGGTTTTCATTAGATTTTTCAGTGCCTTAAATGGTATGTTAAAAAAAGTATAACTTACCTTGCAAAAGGGGTTAATGATCACACAAGATTTTGGTAAAAATACGACTCCCAGCATGCCCTGAATGTCTGCAAATATCAGGGCACATTGGAAGTTGTAGTTCTGTTAAAATCTCAAGAGATGGAGGACCATCATTTTCATAGTACTACAACTCCCAGCATGTTCTGACAACTGCAGTCTCATGGTGGAAGTTTTAGTACTGCTGGGCTTTACAAAATCGACTCTTTATTGCCATTTCAGCAATTAAAGAATCTGCGTGTTTAATTTTTTTTAAATTTTTAACATGACATCCCAAACTCAGGGGCCGGCATCCAGACAGTCCAAATAAGATGCAGCGGTAGTGGTGTTGCCCCAGACAGGGGAAGACACATAAAAGAGTCTTTGCAGGACCAGCCAAAGGGGACACATAGGGGGACTCGGGGCAGAGCAGTGTGAGTCAACATAGCATATGACTCACACTGCTAGGGGAGTGGAGCAGTAGCAGTGATTGAATCACACTGGACACAGGATGTGGGGGTGTGGCCAGGCAGATGGAAGTAAATCACACTGCCAGGACATACAGTAGACCACTTGGGATGGCGGACAGCGGTTCAAAACCGGGATTGTTCCACCGGATCTGGGAAGGTTGGGGGCTATGTGCAATGTGCAGTGTTTTTTAAGAACTTACAGCTTGCTTCTGCAGCTGTCAGCAAGACACATGCCCAGTTAATTTGCGGAGTGCTGCTAGCCCAACCCATTCACGCTGACTAACAGCTTACTAGCAATTACACTACATACTTAGAAAACTGCCAAATTAAGGTAAGCGGGTGGGGTTACTAGGTCCTCATTAATTAATTGGACTCATCTCTTGCTGGGTGCTGCAGAAACAAGCTGAAATTAGCACGTTTGTCACTACTTTATATGGCCCTCAGTGAGGACAGCATAAGGGCTTATTCAGACGACCGTGTATCGGCTGGGTTTTCATGCCCAGCCGATATACGGTGTCTCTCTCTGCAGGGAGAGGAGGCTGGAAGAGCTGGGAGTAGTGCTCTGAGCTCCCGCCCCCTCTTTGCCTCCTCTCCGCCCCTCTGCACTATTTGCAATGAGAGGAGGGGGAACGGTGGCGGGTCTAAGTTCCGGGAATTAGCTCTGCCCCCGTCCCGCCTCTCCTCATTGAAAATAGTGCAGGGAGGTGGAGAGGGGGTGGAGAGGAGGCAGAGAGGGGGCGGGAGCTCAGTGCACTGCTCCCGACTCTTCCAGCCTCCTCCCCCTGCAGAGAGAGACGCCGTATATCGGCTGGGCGTGAAAACCCAGCCGATATACGGTCGTCTGTATGCACCCTAAAGTACATGACAAGTTCCCTTTAAATAAATTTTGTATGCATTTTGTAGCAATCCTGAAAATTTGAAGGAAATATATTTAAGGATGAAATCACAGCAAGGGGTGAATCTGCAGCAAGCTCCTGGGTAAATCTGTATTAAAATTTGCATGTCGCTGCGGATCCGTCAGTAGCGGAATGAATGAACCCTAATACATATCTTATTGTTCGACAAACATGGGTGTATATGTTCTATTCAAACTGACCGATTTATCAAAATTGGTGGTAGACAGGAATGTGTTGTAATACAAAGAAGGAATCTCATTATTAGTAAAGTATGTGATTTATCACTTGTGGGAACACAGACGCTGATGAGACAGATACTGTCCTAACCTATTGACTCATTAAATATATAGTATGTGGTTACTCAATTCGTGATCACATTATTCTGTAAATAGCTTTTGAAAACTGGAAGCATGCTAAGAGTCACCAATGAATAATTGGCATACCGCATCCCATTTATCTCTGTATCTCAGCAGGGTCACACTGTGCTCATTATTTTTATTTACTGATTTTTTTTAACATTCTGTATACACACACATAGAAGGCTACAATGCCTGCGGTAAATGCATGTGTACTTAAAACCAGTATAAGGCAATAAATATTCGGGATGGCAGAAATGTGAGCTCCATTGTATTGAGTGAAGGAATCATTACATTCAGTATAATGCATTATTTAAGCAGTGTTACTGACAGGGTCAGCTATAAAATTACCATCCTGTTATAGAGAAACAGAGAGAATCGGAAATTCATACTCTGCTGTTCAACCTACGATGCACATTAAACACAGTCAATGTTACCTAAAAATATTCCAAAGTGGGATAAATACGGACATGCATGACATTACTGTAGATTGTGATGACAAACAGACAGACATAAGACAGACAAACAGACAGGAGATAGACAGACAACAGATTGATAGATATGAGATAGATAGATAGATAGATAGATAGATAGATAGATAGATAGATATGTGATAGATAGATAGATAGATAGATAGATATGAGATAGATAGATAGATATGAGATAGATAGATATGTGATAGATAGATAGATATGAGATAGATAGATAGATAGATATGAGATAGATAGATATGAGATAGATAGATAGATAGATAGATAGATAGATAGATAGATAGATAGATAGATAGATAGATAGATAGATAGATAGATAGATAGATGCAAGTGACAATTTAGTGTAGTACACGTTGGGTTGGACCCCCTTTGTCTAGGCTGTGCAGGACATTTGTTTACACTTAATCAATTTTTCTGTTCATAGAACTACACAAAGGTAACAAAATAGTTGGAATGAATATTTAGACAGAATCTTTTAGGCTATTCGGTTAAAATGTGGAAAGAAAACATTCACCACTCCATCCCACCACCAATGCCTTGAAATATCAATACAAGGCAAGATGGATCTATGAACTCATGTGGTTCTACTTCACTCACTATGCAAGTGATGAAGAAGAAATCAAAAGTTATCAGACCAGGCTGTACTTTTCCACTGTTCAGTGGTGTATGTTTGGTGGACCTGTATCCAAGGTAGCTTCCTGTTCTTAGGAAACTATGATTCTATGAACTATTTTGGCTGGACAGACATCTGTCTAGAATGATTAAGTGAATCCTGAATTGAGCAGGGCGTTGGACCCGATGACCCTGGAGGTCCTTTCCAACTCTACCATTCTATGATTCTAAAGGGGAGAGGGGCTTAGGGCAGTCTTCTTTAGCTGTTGCCCATCCACATATAGTGAAAACTTGTGATGTGTTCACAGCTTCAATGAAAACTATCCTGTAGCTCTAAATCAGCACACACACACCACAGTAGGTAGGTATTCAGAATGCTTTTGTTCCTGGTAGCTGAGACAATATAACATGTTTCCAGGGTTAGACAAGCCTCTTCCTCAGATAAGTCACCACCACCACTTCAGAGATGCTCTTCTTTATACCACTATTATAATACACAATTATTTGCGTTACTTGTCAGCATGAACCAGTCTGGTCATTCTCCTCTTATTAACAAGTTGTTAAACACATTAATAGTGCTTTCCAGATGTTTTAGCTTTGCACATCATTCTCTGACCGGCATATGTTGTAATCCCAGAAGATCAGGAATTTGTGAGATTCCCAAACCTCCACATCTGGCAACAACAATCATTCCATGATCAAAGTCACTTGGAAGTCATTTCATCACATTCTAGTGTTTGGCCTGAGCTACAACTAAACCTCTTGACCATTGTTCAATGCTTTGAAATTCCACATTTTTTCAGAACTGCACCCTTTACTTGATTGACTGTCACACTTTGGAGATTTCCTATGTATACTGCAATTACTTCCATGCAGTGCAGCCTCCTGTCTGATGCTGCTTTCACTGTTCTATGCTGTCAATTCCATGATGCATCACTACAGAATTACATGAGTAGCTATAGACTGTATCATCTCTGCTGCAGGGAAAACATTGCCATTACATTCTGCATTCACCTAAATAAGCTACAGACCATAAGTATATAGTCTGGAGGATGAGCTTTGATCTCCTCTATTATACCTGTGTGACAGGAGCTATCTTATCATCAGTAACTCTGTCCCCTTCTGAAGAGCATATGTGGTGCACTCCATGTCATATCATCACACAGAAGTTATGCTTACTAAAAAACTGACTAGTTTGAGAACATACAAACCCAAGGAAACCTGAGCTGGTCAGAACTGAGAAAGGACTAACCAAGGTAACACTAGCTGATTTATATATACTGTAGGATAGCTACATAATGCATTAAAAACATTTCACTGGGGCGGTCCAAGGGTTTTCCCATAACAAAAAAATTGCTTCACAACCACTCTGTACTTCCTGCTGACCAGGACATGTGACTGCTGCAGCCAATCACTGGCCACAGCAGTGACCTACAGCCAACGATTGGCTGAAGCAGTAACATGCCCTGTTCAACAGCAACAAGGCAGTACAGAGTGGGAAACCCCCTTTAATGTACTGAATTCATGGCAGGTTGGTTAAATATTTGCATTAAAGTGGTTATCCCATTACATAAAACGATGGCATATTCCTGGGTACCCGATCACTTGGGGGTTAGACTACAAGGGGCTCCACAATGCTAAGTATGAAGTGACCACACAGCCTCAGTTGTGTAGAGAGCCACAGCAAGACCATAATGAATTATAACGATTATAAGTGATACAAGTGCACAGCCCCTAATATCGATACTACGGTAACATTAATGAAGGTATTAGTAGTATTTACTGTAAACTACAAAATGCTGATAAAACCATATTTTATCATAAACCAAATAATGCCAATTTAAAATTTCTTAAAAGTTATGGACAATTGAAATCAAACATCAAGAGCTAAATATTTGCATAAGCAAAGCCGATGTATTTCGACTGCTTATAATATGGAAGGATCAAGAAAGTCTTTCAGATAAAGTTAGAAAAAGAAAGTTCCAAAACAGTCAAATAGACAGAATTATTAAAATCAAGTCAAACTTAGATGGCAAGATGATTACTGTTATCGCTTTTCTTAGAAATTAGAGTCACACACATGGCCGATAACCATATGTAAATTCATAGACAAGCTGTAAAAAAGGGGCTTTTTGACTAGTGTCCATTATTTTAAAAAATAGCTACACCCATATGTTTATGTTCGTAGTCTGAGTTATGTCATAGCAGCGATGAAGTTCAGGCACATGCACAACTCCAGTGGGATGTCACAGCATCAGCGCCAGGCCACATGATAAGCTCACCGACACATGTGCAATGGCATTTGGCAGTGGAAGTCAATGGAGAAACATTTCCCTTATAGCACTGGTAGACTGGCTGAGCTGTCTGTCATCCCAGTTAGCCTATAAGTGTCTTTCTTGGGGCTCCCACCCACTAGCGTTTTTTTCTCCACTGCGCTGCAAGAGTAAGTGAAAACTCTCGCAGAGCAGTGTGAGAAATCGCAGCGATATCGCTGCGACAGTCTTTTCAATGGGGCTAGCGATAGCTAAGATATTGCTATTCATGAATGAATAGCTAAGAGCTATCTGCCATTGGCTGAGCGCTCAGCCAATAGCTAAGCAGTAGCTGCTATTGGCTGAGCCCTCAGCCAATCTGCACAGCCCTTTCAGGAGGCGGGGATTTTAAAATCCCCGTCTGCTGAAAGAGCTCAGTAGCAGTGCCGGGGAGCCAGCAGGAGGACGCGGCTGACAGCAGGAGAGGTGAGTAACTTTTTTATTATTTTTTTAACCACTTTTTTATGATTATCGGGGAAGGGCTTATATTTCAAGCCCTTCTCCGATAATCATTCTGCAGGGCTTGTCAGAAACCACTGCTTTCAATGGGATCGGCAGTAGTGTAGATCCCATTGAAAGCAATGGAATAGCATGCCGCTGACTTCTGCCACAGCTGTGACAGCTGTCACAGCTGTGGCAGAAGTCAGCGGCATTCTCCCTATCTTTTCAATGGGGCTAGCGCTGTTGCCGCTGGCCCCATTGAAAAGACTGGTGTTGTCTCAGCGATATCCCAGCGATTCTGGGATATCTGCCTGCGTTTTTCTTGCACTGCGATGCGAAACTTTAACTTTAGAATCGCATAGCAGTGGAGAAAAAAACGACAGTGGGTGGGAGCCCTTAGGGTATTTATTTCTGCTTCTCTTTGCAGGGGATGCTCAGAATTTTGTATACTTGTCTGATGTTCCTTTTACATGGGACGATAGTCGCCTAAATGATTGCACTAGTGCTGACGTCACCACTAAGGTCGTCAGCGCTCGTGCAGAGTGTTTAGACTGTCAGACTTCACCACTGTATTGCAGAATTCTCGCTGAATTCTCATTCAGCGCTTCGCCTTCTATGTGAAGTGCTGAGCAGAGAGCGTTTACACATAATGAGAAGCCATCGATCGAGTGATAGTCAGCGATAAAGAATAGTGAACGAATAGTAAATGATCTTTTTGTATTTACACAAGCGATTATCGTTCAATTTTGTTCCTTTGAATGAATTTTGAGCGATAATCGTCCCATGTAAATGGCCCTTTACGCAGTGGTTAGCAACTATTGCCTTGGAGCTTCTGAGTGTCTCTTTTGTGCCTTCCTTTTATGTACTTTCGACTGTGACTGTTCAGATTATTGTTGCTCTCCAACTCTGACCTCATCTTGTTCATTTGTCATCTCTGTTCTCACATATTCCCTTCTCTTCATTTTACACTAGGGACATATAGAAAATCTGCTGAGGTTCCAGAAGTAGAGTCACCTTTTTCAGAGTGGGAGCTCCACTTTATTGGCAGGTGAAGTCAGGAAAGACCAGGGAAAGATCTTAGCTTTGACCTCCGATTCTATCAACATCACACATATTGTCCTGCACGTATAGTAAAAAAGTAACCACCTGTGTTCTACATGTCATTCAAGCTGTCCATGTACCCCATCCCAGAGCCCGTTGGTCAGTTTCCTTGCCAGGATTGTACAGACATGACAGCTATGACAAATACCCCATTTAATCCTTATGCTTGATTTTTGGTTTTCTAATGTATTTATTAAATTATTAGCCATCTGTGATTTTTGATTAGGCTGTCTAGAAAAAAACAAAAATAAAGATGTTGGCAACCCTGGGCACATTGTACCGATGAAAATTATTGGAGTTCCATTGATGAATAAGTGTGTGGTCAATCAACAAACAAACAGGTCAATCTGAAAATCATAAAGACTTGTATGTCTGTGTGGTTCTCTGTCACATTGCAGCCACTATGTGGGTCCATACCCTAACTCCTTCAATATATTAATCAGCTCATCTAGCCTGAAGACTCTGGCTTGAAGATTTGCGGATGACGACGGGGGAGTCATATTCCTTATACACAAAGCAGTTCCCTAAGAGCGTTTTTATTTACTACTTTTCAGGGCACCTGTATCAGGAGGACATTCTTAGGCCTCGGTCAGACGACCGTTTTTTGCCGCGATTTGCGGATCGCATGACAGATGCGCATCCGCAAATCGCGTGACCGGGGCCGAAAAATCTGCAGCTAGCAGCGTTTTTGGCGAAACGGGCCAGACACGAGGAATCGCAGATCGCGCCTATCTGCGATTCCTTGTGTTTTATATATGCGCTCAATGGGGCCGGCGGCAGCAGTGCCGACCCCATTGAGAACATATACTACAAAGATCATTCTCCTCTGCCACAGCTGTAACAGCTGTGGCAGAGAAGAACGATGTTCGCCCATTGAATTCAATGGAGCCGGCAATACAGCCGGCTCCATTAAAAGCAATGGGCTGCCTGCGAGCGCGGGATGAATTTTCGGGAAGGGCTTAAAAATATAAGCTCTTCCCTGAAAATCATCCTAAAATGTGTAAAAATAAAAAAATATATATATTATATTTTTAAGCCCTTCCCGAAAATTCATCCCGCACTCGCCGGCAGCCCATTGCTTTCAATGGAGCCGGCTGTATTGCCGGCTCCATTGAATTCAATGGGCGAACATCGTTCTTCTCTGCCACAGCTGTTACAGCTGTTACAGCTGTGGCAGTGGAGAATGATCTTTGTAGTATATGTTCTCAATGGCGTCGGCGCTGCTGCCGCCGGCCCCATTGAGCGCATATATAGAACACAAGGAATCGCAGATCGCAGATAGGCGCGATCTGCGATTACTCATGTCCTATAATTTATCGGACATCGGCATAAAAAGCGGCCATGTGACCGATCCCATTGCAAAGCAATAGTTCTATATATGCGCAGATCGCATGCGCAAATCACGCGAAAAAATGCCCGTCTGACCGAGGCCTTACAGTGTATTTTTCCCATGCTGTGGTGGAACATTTATTCAGAAAACCAGCACTACATAATTAGGACTTAATGGGATACGGTATCCTAGATTGAGTCATAAAAAGGCAATTTCTGTCCTAAAAAGTGCTAATGCATTCCATAATAGTTATAATAACAGTTGAAACTTAGCATGTTAAAACTATCAATGAAATGTGTGGTACATATACTAAATAGATAGTAAATACATAGGAAGTAAAAACTTGAAATACATAAAAAGAAGGAATAAGACAAAATGAGGGAAAATTAAGAGAAAATTAAAATGAGAAACAGCAGCCATATGAACGAAGGATAAAAATGGACTGAGAAGCATGTTAGTTAGAAACACGGTGTGATTGTTCTCAGTAATAGAAGCCAAGTAATCTTGTATATACTATACCTTTTAATGGCTAACAAAAATACATAATGTTATAGCAAGCTTTCTGATCGTTTATGGACCCTTCATCAGGTTAAATGAAACTAATTTGGATGGGATATATATATATATATATATATATATATATATATATATATATATATATATATATACATATATATATATATATATACATATATATATACATATATATATATATATATATATATATATATATGTATATACACACACAAATGCAGAGATGAAAACCCTCTTGACCTAAATACAACTGTTGACACACACAAATTTAAGACTGATTTGAACTTAAAACAATACCAGACAAGCTGAGCAGAGAAATAAATACTAAGGCCGGCTTCACACGAGCGTGACGGACTCCGCCGCGGAATATTCCACAGTGAAGCCCGTCACGGCGCCCCCCAGAGACCCCATACTTACCAGCGGAAGATAGCGTGAAGACGCTTCCCCGCCCACCGCCGTCGCATCATGTGACACGCCCACCGCATCACATGACGCGGCCGGCCGCGTCATATGACGCGGCGGCGGTAGGCGGGAAAGCATTTTCACGCTATCTTCCGCTGTGTTACAGCGGGACATAGCGTGAACGGATGGCTTCCATTGACTGCAATGGAAGCCGTCAGCGCGTACACCCGCGGCAAATAGAGCATGCTGCGGGTGAGGACGGGAGATTTCACGGTGCGAAATTCCGCGGTGGAATTCCGCATCGTGAGCATTGTGCTATTAGGTTCAATAGAACCTAATAGCAGTGGGCAACGCAGCGGATTTTTGCCGCGAATTTACGTGGCGTAAATCCGTTCGTGGGAAGGAGGCCTTAATCAGTCCACTAAGCTAAGGAATGTGACAGTTTTATGACATGTTATCTCTCCTTCAAACCTGCACAAAAAAGAGATGGAACAATACTTCTGCAGCACAACATATTGGATGGCAGCATCCTTTAAAATCAATTTTTGAATTTTTATGAAGTTTTTAAACAAGCAATGATTGGGAAGATTACATTCCTCTTGACCTCCTTCAGACCTTTCATATTCTCCACTTATACAAGTGACCTGCTCTGAGGTTCATTCCATTCTCGAGGGGATCAAAAATGGCCATAAATTTATGCTCCCAAATTCTTCTGTGACACTGTGACTTGAAGTTGCCCTTCAGTATAATAACTCTCATCTGCTCTATGCTGTGTCCGTGACCACAAAAATTTTTTGCCACAGGTAATTCCGTCTTCTCCTCTCTAATTGAGTGGTGATGAGATCTCATCCTGGCTCTCAGTTTATGTCCTGTTTCGGCAATATAAAGCCCCTCCCAACAGGACATTCACTGCACAGGATCAGTTACACAACAGTTGATGTGGAACATGTGAATGTTCCAGGGATCTTATTGTCCTGCTGTGTCTTGGGGATCTGTATCCTATCTGCAGTCAGTATATGTGAGATAGTCTTGCAGCTCCTTACCTTACAGGGATAAGTTCCTCTTTGTGTGTCAGAGGGCAATACACTACTGATTATAAAGTTGCTCAGATTTGGAGGTTGCCTGTAACACAGAAGGAGAGAGTCCAGGAATATGGTTCTCAGGTGATCATCCTTGTGTAGAGTATGAAGGAGTTTCTTTGCAGTCTTCCTTAGTACCTCTAACTGTGAATTGTCGGTCACTACTAAAGGCACACATCTATTTTTTTTCTCTGTGTATTGGAGTAGTTGATTTCTGGATATCCTGGTTGCTCTGGTGATTTGTTCATCAATTGAGGTGGGATGGTAGCCCTAATTCAAAAATGTCTTTTTGAGATTGTGTAAATGTTCCTCTCTGTCTGCTGGGTTGGAGCAGATCTGATTATATCTTATGGCCTGGCTGTAGATGATGGACTTTTTGATGTGCTTAGGATGGGAACTGTCCCATCTGAGGTATGTGGGTCGATCAATTGGTTTTCGGTATAGGGATGTTTGTATTGAGTTGTTTGAAATTGTTATGGTGGTGTCCAAAAAGTTTGTTTTTCTGTATATGAGTAGCCTAATGTCAGGTTTATGGTGGGGTGAAATGCATTGAATTTTATCAGTTCTTGCTCAGTGTTGGTCTAGATGATTATGATGTCATCAATGTAGAGGAAGTAGACCAATAGTTTGTTTGATCAGGAGGCCAGAAAGTCGCTCTCCAGTTTTACCATGAAAAGGTTGGCATATTGCGGTGCCATTTTGCTGCCCATCGCGGTTCCGGTGAGTTGCAGGAATATCTCTTTGCCAAAAGAGAAATAATTGTGTGTGATGATGAATCATGTGAGTTGTAACAATGATTAAGAGGCAACTCCATTGGCCTCAAGGTGTGCCTGGAAGGCGGTCAGTCCATCTTTGTGTGGAATGTTAGAGTATAAGGACTCCACAGCCATGGTGGCCCGGATTGCGCTATCTGGGATGGGACCTACGGTTGACAGTTTGTTCAGTAGGTCCATGGTGTCCTTCAAGTAGCTGGTAGTATTCCTCCTTAGTGATTTGAGGACACCTTCCACCCATCCTGAGATTTTTTTCAGTGAGGGTTCCCACACCTGTGATAATTGGCCTGGGTCGCCAGCTTTGTGCATTTGGGAAGCATGTAGAATACTCCAACCCTGTGGTTCTCTGGTATCAAGTGCAATGTTTGTGGACCCCACAGACAGGCTTCTGATGACCCTTCTTAATTCCCTCACATATTTCTGAGTTGGGTCTTGATCCAGTTTGGTGTAGTATCTGGTGTCCATCAGCTGTCATCTTCTTTCATCTAGTCTGATGTATTCATGAGGACTATAGCGCCACCTTTATCTGCAAGCTTAATGGTAATCTCCTTGGGTTTTTTGAGTGTATAGATGGCCCTTTTTTTCTACATAATAATATTAAATGCTTCCTTTTTTTGCTTGTCCAGTTTAGTAGAATGAACCAGATGTCTAAAGGAGTCTATATATTTATCCAAAGTGGGATTGCGGCCAGTAGGGGGTGTCCAATCAGACTTCTTACTGCCCGCTAGTTTCTACTGTGTTTGAGTCCTGTGTCCTTTTTGTCATGGAAGAATTCTTTTCCCTGTTATCAGCTGCTAGAAAGGTATCGTTCTCTAGAAACATTTTCAGGAGACCAAAGCACAGTTTACACCACCAATGTGGCTCCAGCAAATTACTGACTGCCCATGCCTGAATCACACAGTGGGAAACCCAAGACAGGAGGAAATTACACCAGAGGATAAGCCCTGGTGCTGACCCCTTTACACCACACTAACTATGCCTCAGCTCTCATGGTAGGTGATGGACTTTGTTGTTCTTTTTTATATGCTATAACCCATCTTAGACCCAAAAGTATGCAAATAAGGAAAATGGAGCAATACCTCTGCAGCACCACCTATTCAATGGCAGCATTCCCGCAAATCAATGTACAATTCTTTAAACAAGTCTTTAAAATAATGAAATAATGATTTGGAATAAGAAACCAAGCCAGAATCCATACACAGATAGCTGTTTCGGGGGGGTTGCCCCTCATCAGTATGCAATAGGTTTCTGGCTTGGCTGGTGAGAGGCTTGTGACTTGGGTCGGGAGGGATGTTGTTTCTGCAAGGAGAGCAGTCAGAAGGTGTCAGGAGACACCTAGGAGGTGAGTGGGTCAGGGGGACCAGGTTTTTTGGTCCCATAGGATGAGATTACAGAGATAAATAAGTACCATGAATGCTGCACCTATTCACACCATTCACTCCAGTACATTAGCCAAGAGAGAACATGCCTTCTCCTTTCTCCAGAGTGACATAAAAAGCCACAGAGGCACAAAGACCCAAAAGCACTTCCGTCACACAAGAAGAGACCAGTATTATAAATGGCACATGAAAGGTGTGAGCCCTTTTACAGATTTTGCTTTGAGGCACAGGAGCTACGTTCCTTAGAGAACAGAAGGATCATTAATCCACCTCAAAATATTGGTAAGGTGTCCAGCAACGAGGTGCAATTCCTCAAATATATTAATTGAAAATGGTGGAACTCAACTGTTTGTAGTGTCATGTAAAAAAATAAGGAGAACACCCAATGTGCATTTTTCTTTTTACCATAATTTGACTTCACTATAGCCCAAATCAAATGAAAAACCCACAAATATGCCATTTCCATGTAGAGGAGATTTTAAGCAACTGCCTTTTTGTACAGGCCAGACAATCTCAGCAAGTTCAGAATGAAACTTTTGCTGTCCAGAAAAAACATCAAGGCAAGACTAAAGTTTACCCAAGAACACTTAGGCAAACAAAAGGCTTCTGGAACAAACTGTGTTGTACAGAAGAGTCTCCAATTGACTTTGGCTGTAACAGAAGAAATGTGATACAATGATAAAAGATGAAAGCGCAGCCAAATGTGAACTATGCAACATAACAATGATCCTGAACATACCAGTAAATCAACCAAAACTGAAAAGGGAATTGGAAAGTTCTCGACTGGCCAAGTTAAAGGCAGGATCTAAATCCCATGTTGATGCCGTGGAGGTTTTGGACAAGGGTTGTATATGGAGAAAAAACATCTCAAACATTGTAAAAACAATTCTCCGTGGAGAAGTGGTACTGTACGAGCTAGTAAAACCTATGTGAGTATTATTCTCCAGTCAATGTCAAGGACTATTAATTAGATGGTTAAAAACTCATCTGCTGCAGTTTTTTCCTGCCATAGGGAGCAATAACATGACTTACTTTTTCCATAGATGGAAGTGGCATATCAGAAGTGTTTGGTTTATTAATGATCTGCTATTGTGTTTTTCTCAATGATATCATCTTTGTCTTTATATACTGTATGAATACATATCAAACATTGATATGCCCACATATGTTAAAAAAAAGAAGAAAAAAAATATATATAAATATATATATATTTGTATATATATGAGGATGTCTTCATTTTTCATATCCAGTGCCTAGTAATTGTTCAATAGTCTGTGCCTCAGAGATTGAGTTCTCCCTTTAGAATAGAACCTTAGAAATGTTAGTATATAGCATATGGCAGGTAATTGAGCAGTGTGTTCATCTGGTTGTCTCTGATTGAGATGCATCTGGTAGTAGATGTAAAATATATGCTAAGTAATGACATTGAAATGATAACATTTGCAAGTCTAGAGAATGAAAATTACGTGCTTTGCTGAATACCGAAACAGGGCTATATTAAAAAAAAAAACACAGACTAAGGGCTCGTTCACATCGGCGCTTTTGCGTTCCGTTTTCCTGCTGTTATGAAATGGAACCCAGTATGTGAACATAACTGTCATATGATGGAACTGAACAGCACCAAGCAGACCCCATTGTCTGAAATGGGGTCCATTTGGTTTCCATCCGGGCTTCCAGCATTCTACAGGATGGAGTGCTGCAGCATGCTGGGCTATTTTGTCCTGCCTTTTAAAGAAATTCAACAATGGAGGTTCTGAACGGAACCTCCAATGCTTATGTGAATGAGCCTTAAGGTTTATTAACATGGACGTATTTTTCGTCCATGTGTTATCATTGTATTTCATGGATGGGACACAGACCAATTATAACCTATAAGGTTATAGACACAACCGATTTTCATACACACTGAGGGTTCCTGTGAAAAACGTTGCCGCATGTACTATTCTTGTTCATATCACTGATGAGAATAGGCCATAGAATTTGCGCTGTCCATGCAGATTCCAGGGCGAAACACACTCGCCCGTCTCAATAAAACCTACGGCTACAAAGACGAAATAAGACCCCATTTTACGACTTGCAACACCTGGTTCTACAAACTATAAGAACATAACATTGACTTACTTCACTGTTTAATCGGCTACAATCCTTTTGTTGTCCATCACATACCTAGGAAATACACCTTAATACCGAAAACTATTTTTTTCCAATTTAGAAAAATACTGGGAATTAGATATTAACATCACATATACAGCATAGTAGGCTTGATTTAGACTCAACTAAAACTGCGTAGCACTCAATCTTATTCTCAGTTCCAAAAGCAGTGTTTTTCACAAAGATTGTTTAAAACATAAGAAAGAGATCTAAATGGCGTACATAGCCTGAATTCAGACAACCTTATATGTGTCCCAGTTCATATCATCTATGCATGGTTTTGAATACTTATGAAGTATTAGTAGCTGAGAGAGACATGGAGGTTGGAAGTGTCAGACTCTGAATTTTTAAGTAATATTTATTCCAGAGCACCAGGACTGTTACTGGCATCGAAATCTAGTAGAAAAGAAATGAGACTAAATCATCCAATTCAAAGCTATAAAGAGGTAATTGGTGTATTGCTATTGTCTTTCATGTTCATTTTAGCTTCTCTATTACTATTCTGAAAATAATTATTCTGGACATTAAGCGGATTTTCCAGTCTTGTCAAAAAATTGAAATGGAAATGTTCCAGGCAGGGGATGCATAGGGGATGCATGTAGTAATTGTTGGTGACGTCTAATGCGGGCCCAGGAGCCTTAGGGGACCCATAACGCCTCTCTTCTCTATATAGGGAGCCCAGTGCTATGAATAAGGCATTACAATTGGGGGTCCCATTACAGATTTTGTATTAGAGCCCATCGTGGGCTCCAGGCAAATATTCTGAACAGGTGCAATGGCCCCTATTGATGCAATGACATGCCAAAAGAATGTCCTTTTTTCACATGCCATTCTATGTTGGCATAGCTTTTATTTTAATGTATAGAAAAGGGTAGTCTGCTGGGCAGGAGCAGGTTGGGCTAAGGGGTAGATGAGCATTTTCCCCAGGCAGCACTGGAGACGGAGTTTCTGCAAGCTATGCTGTGCCTGCAGAGGCCGGAATGGCTAGGCATTGGCAACAGTATGAGACATCACTAGCACAGTCAGCCAATGAGCAGCTTGTTCTGGTGATGTCTATGGCTATGTTCACACCTGGGTTGGGGTGTTCCAGAGGAATTCCCTGGCCAAACAGATCCGTCTTATGGCGGAACTGAACAGCACCAAACGGACCCCATTGACTTTAATGAAATTGTTGTATATGTGTGATGTACTGTATGTGTATACAGAGATGCTTGCTCTGTCACTCTTTCTGGCACAAGACCCAAACAACAAAAATAAGACGGACTGATTTGCAGCAGAATATCCACAGCGGGCATTGCACATTAGAGCAACAGCGGAAAGCCTGCCTCCAAACCCGCAGCATACACAGCGTCTACAATAATGCTGTGTGAACGCTCCCTAAGTGATTATAGGCGAACAGGGGTGGGAGCAGCTTACCATATCTATCTAGTAAGCTTGGTTCTGTTTTTATATCCATGTATTTGTTATGAGCTTGGTTCTGTGACTGTATTTATGTACTGTGCATTGTTTTGGTGCTGTATATATGTTATAGAATGCCCACTACCCATGGGCCAGTGCTGTGTGCTTGCCCCCCATCCTAAAATTTGACAGCCAGCCTCAGCTGCTGGGCCTTCCTATAGCTGGCCAACGCATAAAACATACTGCACAGTAAATTTTTATGAACCATGTTTTAGGCAGGTATACCTTGAAAGGGTGGAACCTTGCACTCAATAAAGTGAAGTGGGTAGTCTAAGGTATACTTCCATTCTTCATCAAAGACCCCCACAAGTAGGTTTGGACTTAATCAGTTGGATCTTCAGGTTGTGGTAGTTAGAACAGCTCTTCAGTAGTGAAAAGGCATGTAACAATACATATGGTATACGGTTGCAATCGTTGTGACTTTATGTACAACACATAAAGTATGCTAGGATATTTTCCCTGCGTATGCATTGAGCATAAAGCAAAGACCTGATATGGACATAAACTAAGGGAAACATATTACCACTATTAGCAATCATTGTCTGTTGCGGGAATGTGTTAGGACTGAAAACTGCAAGGTTTTATTCCAAATTGTACAAATTCAATGTGGCCCCAAGAAAGCACCTTAAGAGTTAAAAAAAATAGGAGGTCACCTACTAGTTTATGTTGTAGAATCCAATACATTACAATTGAACTGTAATTATAATATAAGCAATTTCCCTGGATGTCTCTCACTATTTGGTGTCCTCCATATTGGACAAAGTCCGGAGATCCTTGACAGAACCTTGGGCCTAGACATCTAGTTTAAGAGACCCTGCTTCATAAGTTTGCTCTTCTTTTCGCATTAGACACTTTCAACAAGTATCATTACTTTCTGTTCTTAACCTCCTGAAACTTGGCCTCTTTACAACTAAGTTTCAGCTATGTGGAAGCCAATTACACTGCCTGCATGAGGTCTACTGCTCCCTAAGATACTGTACCTGAATGGCACAATTTGGACATCCACTGTTAAGTTTTATCAACCTCTTCCCTTTCTTACTGACTACATTCAGCAATAAAGCAGATCATTTAGCACAACCAGGCTAGACACAGCAAAAAGTTTCGTATTTTACTAGGTTCCTTCGATGGCATATGGAATCAGGATTAATTTATTACTTTCCCAAGTAATCATGGTGGTGTATGGCAACTTTACACCTGAAGTTTGCTTCAAGTTACGAAGAGCAAGAACATCCAGTAATACTCATAAGACTACGACCATATAAACAAGATGTAACGTGAAGCACCGTGATAATAGCCCGTCCCTGGCATCAACCATCAGGACCACAAATGTGAGACTGACTTTAGCCTTCAAAAGTGTTTCCACTTTATTATTTTCTTTCTACTTTGTGTACTTCAATCCAACCTGAACCAGAATGGATTTCTCGCAGGATTTGGCTGCTTCCGAACCATACACTCATCTCCTGACCTGCAGGCAAATTAAGCCATCCAAATATTTGCTTATCTTGTCATCTGTTCTCATCAGACCTTGCAATTCCTGTCATGCCCCACATGTCAGTTTAAAACATAACGTCATTAATACCTCCAGAACTCTAATGGATGCTTCACACATGAATGCATTAATGAAATGTGTTATTGTTTCCCTTCACAGGACATTAACAATCTCGCTCACGCTGAGCCCCTGAAACCCTGCAGTGCAGCTAGAAACCGCTAGCTATCAAATGAACCCTCAGTTCCGCCTCAGTAAATTTAAGTTCAAGTTTATCACTGAATTGTCATTCATGTGAGGAGAAGATACAAACCTCAGAGGCCTTTTGGGCCTAGCTTCAATTACCATAAAGAGTAACGAGAGGCAATCGCTGCAGGGAAAAAAAACACCATGCTATAAACGAATTCCTGTCAAGATAAAATAAAAGAGATTTCAGCGTCATTGTAATCATTTGTTTTTGGTTTTTTTTCCTTGTTGCCTACTGACTTACAGCTTGAATTCGGAGGTCTCTATTGGCTTTTGCTTGCAGTTCCCAAGCACGGGTGGCCTAATTTCCCGACGGCGGACACATAGGTTAAATGTGTCTTACATTTTGCTACAGGGTCTATGATTATATCCGTTCTGTGGAATCAAAGGTAAATAGTCACGGCGCGTTTTGTAAATTGTTTTTAGCCAAATAGTAGGAAATACCTGATGTCCTACGGCTGGATTCAGGCATCTTATTCTTTGCTTATAGATCTTGTTAGGAACTTGGATTTAATACAGCAGTTGCAAGTAGAATGAATTTTCTCAGTGGGTTAAAAATTAATATATTTAGATGAGCCGGTCAGAAGGTGCAAGCATGATTACTTGCTAAAGTGTATTTAGTGTTTCTCCTTTCTTAGCCATACTCCTCAGCAACGGAGATGAAGGGTCCAAACCGAACAACACCTATTAGAGCTCACTGAAACCAACATCTACATTTGGTTCGAAGTTCACTGTGTTTCATATCCAAAAGGTCTAATCCACAAGAAATTAAATGTTCCCTTTTCCCAAGGAAATAAAGCTATAATAGAATGTTTCACGTTATCTTGTGGGAGATGTTTGTAGGGGGGATCACATGTTTTTAACATGGCTGCCTAATGATGTGTTTTTCACACCAATGGTTGGTCATGTAATAATAACAGGTATCCTCAATAAGTGGTACGGTAAAGGTAAAGTCCCCTGGTGCAAGCACAGAGTCATAACTGACTCCTAGGTTGATGTCACAATGTGATGCTTTCTTGGCAGACTGTTTTTGCGGGGTGTTTTGCCATTGCCTTCCCCAGTCATCTTTTACCCCCCAGCAAGCTGGGTACTCATTTTACCAACCTCAGAAGGATGGATGAGTCAACCTTGAGCTGGCTACCTGAACCATGCAGGGTTTGAAACCGCAACCTTCAGTCCGTGAGCGAGAGCTTATAACTGCATTTCTGCTGCCTTAACAGTCTGCACCACACAAGGCTCTATCTCAATAAGTAGACCTATCAGCAAAAACTTGAATAAAAAGTTAAAAACTAGGAATCCAATGAGAACAACCAATAGATCACCCCGATTTACTCCCTTCTTTATAATGTTCTATCAAAGCTGAACTAAAGGTATAATAAGGAAATAATCCTTTAAAATGTAAGATTAAAGCCGGGCTTACACGATCGTTTGTGTAAAACCCTGCGTGAGTCATGCAGGGTTTTACCTCTGTGGAGCCAGCGGTGAGCCGGCCTATCACGCACGCTGCCACACGCAGAATTCCTGTTGTTGTTTTTCTTATTTTCCATGTTGTGGCTTTGCAAAGGTGCATATATACACCATCCATACGCAATATAATTTCATATGGATGGCGTTGTTTACACACCCATAGAGAACAATAGACTCTCTCTGGCGTAATACGTGGCAAAGTAGAATATGATGCGTTCATTTTTGCTCTTGCATATTACACAATGCTTACCCGCAAATATGAGTGAAACATCGTAAGACAATGTATTTGATTGCCTGCTAATTACTGCAAGTCACATGCGTGGTCATTGAGTGCGTGATACGCGGTGATCTTATGCTTGTGTGAGCCTGGCCTTAGGGTTCATTCACATAGCATTATTCTCTACATTGTGGGCTCCCGTTCCAGGGTTCCATCTGAATCGCTGAAAATGGTATTCAGACGGAACCCCCAACAGTAGCGTAGACTTTAATTATTTTTGTTGCACAGAATAATGTAATAAGAATGGAAACCATGAAAAATGGAGACACATTTAGTCTTCGTTTGACTAATTAAAGTCTATGCCACCTTGTAGGGTTTCATCTCAATGCTGTTTCCGGGGATTCAGATGGAACCCCAGGACAGAAACGGTACCACCGGTAATACAGTCCTGCTGGATGTATGAATCCATGGAGGTGAGCATGTTTACCAAAATATCACAGTTTGCATCACAAATTTACAATATGAGCAGAACATCGCCTTAATGATAAATCTGGACTTTTATCAGTACGCCAATTTAGTGCCATAAAAGAAAACTTTTATTATACATTATAAACAATTTGTATATTAAAATAATTGTTTCAACCCAAAATGTTTCCTGACAATTTCATTTATAAATATTTAAATACCTAGAATAGACTGCAATATTTTGACTGTATCGTATCAGGAAATCAGTGAGGCGCGAGGGCTGTATAATCAGTGAAGCAGAAGGCCATGCTATTACATGGATAAATGCTCTAGAGTTACTGAAGCAACACAAAACAATCATATGAACATGACTTTCTAAAGCAGACTTATTCTTTCAGAAGGACCATAAAGCAGACTAAAACATTAAGGACACAGCATTTCCCTTATCAAATCTGAACATACATGCTGCACATATATCACGCATGGAAGCTTATTTCATAATATGGCGAAAATAACATAAATGGGCTGTTTCCTAGCAACCAATGAGATAGCGGATGTAGACTCAATGCAAATGATATGACGGGAAGGTAAATTACGGATTGGCGGTCTTGTGTTAGAGTGATCTTATTTTACATTCAAAGTGTTAATAACCAGTTTATCTAATAGTCCTTTTAGTCGAGACGATTCTTGTTTGAACAAGCCAGTGACATCATCGGTAACTCGTTTGCTCCAGTACGGACTGTTTAAACAGGCAGATCATCGTTGCCTTGTTCAAACAAGAATCGTTCAGTTCCCGTATAAGTGGATGAGAACAGCTAAACGAGCGCAGTTTAGACCAAACGAGCCAACAATGATTTTTATGCCCTAATTAACTTAAATGAGTGACGAACAAGAATGAACGATTCTCGTTCCCCGTCCAGTCTTTGGCTTGCGTTTAGGCCGAACGAATAAGCACCTTAAGGCCTCATTCACACAGGAGATTTTACGCGGCTATTTAGCCGCGGTAAAACATTGGCCGAAAACCGTGACCGTGTGAAGCATTGGATTCCAATGTATTCATTCACATGGGCGATTTTCGAGTTTGTGAAAAAATAGCACCCTCAAAATGTCAAATTGGCGACCGAAAACGGTCGCCGATTTGTCATGCTGCATCAAAAGATAGGTCTTGCCCTATCTTTTGACGAAAAATGCCGGAAACTCCCATAGACTTCTATGGGAGCTAAAAAAAAGGGAGGGGGAGGGATTTTACCTGCATCCAACCCTGGGAAAAGAAGACAGCTGGCTCTATTTAACCATTAGAAGTCATTCCAAGGATTTCTGCTGACCGAAGGAATTCTGCGCTGCAGTGTATTTTTCACACAATACGTCTGTGTGAATGGACCGAAAAATGTGAATTAATCTCAGGAGTCGATTTTGGCTATTCTTCATTGATGCGATTTTCAGCCGCGATGCGGATCGCCTGTGTGGATGGAACCTCAGTCAGAAAGGTATAGTATGATCATGTAACCCTGAACCAGTGTGCAGTACACACATGAACATGCAGTGGAGAGGTCTGCAGCCTTGTCATTAATAAGGAGATTCATTTCGAAGCACACATAAGTAAATCATTCCCAAAGGGAAGCGTCAATTACGGAAGAAGATGCATATAATTACCCAGCTCTGCGTAATCATTTATTTACAATTAGGATCATAGCTCACAATCTCTTGTCAGTGACAAACACAAATCCACTAAGTAAAAATATAATAATTGTGACATATCTGTCATTTGTTGATCATCAGTCTATATCTGATCAGAGCGGCTAGAAAGTCTTGTAGTTTTATTTATTATTATTAAAAGAATAGAACCAAACTGAGCGGAGGCGTACATAGCAATCATGGGGTCCCTTAGCAGAACTCAGAATTGCCTCCCGCCCCCCAAAAAATTATATTCGAGGGAGCATATCTATAACATATGAAATAAATGTAAAGAGCTGCTGTTCTTGAAGTAGAAATCCAAAAAAGCCTTTATTATAAGAAGTGCTACATAAAAAAGGTCAGATGCTACACAGACATAGGACGCGTTTCGACTCTGTAAAAAAAGAGTCTTGATCACCAGAGCTGATGAATTCATGAACAGGTGAGTGCTGCCTCAGCTATTGAATGACAGCACTAAGCCATTCATGAATTCATGAATGGCTAAGTGCTGCCTCTGATTGGCTGAGCGCAGGGACCAATCAGAGGCAGCTCTCATTCAATAGCTGAGAGCTGCCTCTGATTGGTTACAGTGCTCAGCCAATCAGAGGCAGCCCATTCAGCAGGCGGGGATTTTCAATCCTCGCCTGCTGAATACTACTCAGAGCAGTGCAGAAAGGTGAGTATTCTTTTTTTTCCTTTAATCCCCATTTTTTCTTGTTTTTCAGGAAAGGGCTTATATTTAAAGCCCTTTCCTGAAAAACAATTACAGGGTGCCGGCAGCTGGATCCCCTACCGCAACTGTCATCTGTGACAGCTGTGTTAGGTAATTCTTTATTCCCCGCAGGGATGAAGAATTCCTTTGCTGAATCTGTCACAGATGTGACAGGTGCAGCAGGGAATTCTTTTTACTAGCGGGGATGAAGGAAACATCTGCCGCATGCGACAGGTGTGTTCTTCATCCCTGCGGGGACATGGCAGTGGCGGACAGGTAAGTATTTTTTTTTTTTTTTATTTATTTTTTACACTAAAATTCTTGTTTTTCATAGAAGGGCTTATATGTAAAGCCCTTCCATGAAAAACAATTTAGGGGTACCGGCAGCAGCCGTGGCTCCATTGAAGGCAATACACGGACCTTCATACATGCGTGTTTTTGCACGTATATAGGTGCGCACCTATGTATGCACCTATGTACACACAAAAACATGCTCGTGTGAAGCCATGCTGAATTCTATCACCTATTCAAAGACAAGGCAATAAAAGAATGGTTTACTTTTATTGCCTAGTATCCTGTAGATAAGTCAATTGTGGGAACACCCCTTTAATCCAGTTTAAGCTAGCCTAGATGAATTGGAAAGCCGTAGTGTCAAGATAGCAGACACGAATTTGCCATGCCTCAAAGCCGATTTGACTTAGGGCTAGACCCAGGGGCTGCACCTGGGGGTTCCCAGTTTTCATCCTTTAACCCCACTAATCGGAATCTGGTCTTCACTTCAGGAGATCCCAGATTGTTATCCCAGAAATAGTCTCAGTTATAGCAACTCTTTAAATCTGAATAAACAAAGATGGCTTCACCACTTCTCTGACTACCGATGCACACAGTGCATTATTATGCATTATTAGTCTAGAGACAATACAACTACTTTGATTGGCCAGTGTTGCCCATGTGAACAGTGCTGGCCAGTTACAGCAGCAAGTAGTATCTTAGGCTATCGATAGATACTAATGCACAATCTGCATCAGGTGCTTAGAGAAGCAGTGTGGCCATGATTGTTTTTCCAAAACCAAACAGTTGCTTTAAGAGGCATGCAGATTGGTCAGGTTTACTGTGATGAAGGGTGTAGACAGAGATATTGTTGTGGAGCAGAGCTGAGGTCAGGATAGGCAAAGTACTTTCATAATGATTAATCAGGCCTAGGATAAGAGCAGGCAGCAGACAGAGTAAGCATGGTTAATTAACAAGCTGAGGTCAGGAGAGTAGAAGTCGGGAAAGCTGAGTAGAACACACACATATTAAAACCAGGAGAGCAGCCAGAACACTAGAACACCTTTGCACACTAGAAGACTAATTGTTTGGAAACCTGCTAGTAGGGGGTGAGTGCCTTAAATAGCCTAATGTTTGTCTGGATTGGCCGAGGATGGTAAACCTGGGTGCACATGCTGTCCCATTAAGAGGCAGGCTGGCTGCATGGCTGCACACTAAGGAGACCAAGAAACTGACTGGAAATGTGGTGTTTGTCACAAACAACATTGGGGATACAGTGCTGGCCATGACTTATAGCAGAAGGTGGTTGGGGACACTGATGGCCATGACCAGCTGTCATAAGGCTTAGAACTGTATGTTAGGAATTTGGAGTGAAGTTGTAATTCTGTTATAATAATGAAGTAACAATAGCCTTTACTATAGCATACAGAGGCCACAACACAAAATTGAAATCCATATTCCGGGGGCCCTCAGGGGCTTGCGCACTATACCATCATGTAGCACATCCATACCTTCCTATTCAAGTAGGACACCTATAAGATACCAGTATTGAGATATAGCGCTGAATCAGTCTTTTTGACTGCACCTTGCATAAAGCTCCTATTGAACTATGTATGTAATACACCTTGTATAGACTTCCCTGTTGTGTGTGAGAAGGCAGTAGGTGTAAATGTCCTTCTAAAGCTCAACTTGCTAAAGCTTAACAAAAGGTCATTGGCTACTCTTTACTTACTATGTTAAATAATGCCAATGAAGGATTGAAACAAGCTGGACCTGGCAGCACCAAAAACCATAATGATCTCTGAAAATGTACAGTAGGCCTAGATGAATATGTTCTGTCCTATTTAAAAATCTTAAAGGCTAAAATGTTTTTTTTGTTTTTTTTTTAAATGAAGACTTTGTAATTGGTTTATTTGATTTCAATGTTTGTATTGTTTTTTCAGGCACTGCAGACTAGAGGACTGAAATCTTACCAAATTCTATCAGTCAGAGTAAACTTACTCCTCCTCTGGCCTGCTCCCCTGTTGTAAACATGCATTTACTGCCTTTCCACTGAGCTATTACAGAGGTTTGTATGACATTGCTGGAGGATGGTGGTGGAGATCAGGAGGACAAAGAGAACTGCAGAGAAAGCTACTATTATAGAGGGCAGTAATTCATCCTAGGTGAATTTTCTGTATTTATCAGCAGTGTGGCAGAAAGGTCCAGCAGCTACTCAGAGACAGGATTATAAATAGCTGTGTAGTATTGAGTGGGTGTGGTTATACTGCACAGCCTCTGTAAGAGAAGAAGGGAAGGGGAACTCAGCTCTTTATTAGAGAGACCAGCTCATCAGTGCTGGAAATGCCCCCAATCCAGAAACTTGAATACAGGAGGGCCTGCAAACCAAGTAAGAAGCTTTCCAAATGGATGAGAAGGAAAACTCAATGCATAAAAAAGAAGATAGGTTCATTATTTTTCCTGCAAGGACTTAGTAAGAAATGTGTGTGTTGATGTTTCATGCACAAAGGTTTCCATATGCTCTCTAAAAAAAAAGTTCTGGAGCTATAGTAGGCTAGCAGTTTGAATTTTCACATAACTATTGTTCAAGATTGTGCAGTACATTTAAAGCATACCATATCTATCAACTGTGAATGAAGCAGCAAGTGGACATCTCCCATAGAGCACCATATGGCATAGAGAATTAGAATATTGCTACTGAGCTCTCTGTGTATAACCTATCACTCAGTGATACTCTGCTATTGGATTGCAATGTGCAAGGCATGCCACTTTGTTTTTCTGTTACTTAGGCTTTAGAACTCATTGAAAATGGGATTCCAAAACTGGCATTTTGGGGTCCTCGTCTGCTTTTTAAAGCAATTTGTCCTGTGGTAGGCTCCATTAAAGGGCTTCTCCAGTAAAAACGCTGCCCCCCCCCCCTTACCTGATTGTATGCTACACTTTAGTTGTCTCTTATGCATATTGCATTTATTTCCATGTAGCGTAGCCTCCTGCCTGATGCTCCTCCAGCATCATATTGATGCTGAGATTTGTCCTTGCTCACTTTTTTACTATTATGCGCTAACAAATCCCATAATATATCAGTGCAGCATCAGATGACCAACTAGAGCCAGTACCATCTCTGCTTGCTGGGAAGAAGCTGCCATTACCTTCTATATTCTCGTAAATTAGCCAAAGATCATAAGTATACAATCAGGAAGCTGCTATCATATCCTTCATTGTACCTGTGTGTCAGGAGCCTCTAACCATGAGCAGTAACTGAAAGGAGTTTCAATGACCCCCCTAATAAGCTTGTGCGGCAGGGTCCATCACACAGGAATCATGCTAACTGAAAAACTGACTAATCTGAGAGAACATAAAGCCAAATAAATCTCAGGTGGTCAGAATGACCCACCTGAGGAGAAGGACTCCAGGAAGTTTGAGATAGTAAGGAATAACTAACAAGGCAGTACTAGCTCATATATATATATATATATATATATATATATATATATATATATATATATATATATATATATATATATATATATACAAATTTCATTGGAGTGCCTCTTTAATATTTGCCAGTTCAATAATTAATGTTCACACCCATAAGCTAGAAAACCTGACAAAAACTAGTTTACGCAAATATATTGCTACTTTATAGCTTTGTAACATTTCTAATATATTTTAACATTGGGAGTTCATTTACTGTCTTTCAAATTTTATCCAGAGTATATTTAATCAACATGTTTTTCCTGATTGATTTGACAATGTATCCTACACTTTATGTGCTGTCAGACCGTCCCATTAAACCATTAGCGAATAGAGCTGTGAGGAAGAAACTTTGTTTAGACATTGCTGCCCTCTGGTGGTCATAGGTGGTTTCACAGTCTATTGACAATCTTAAATAGTGTCAAAAAGTTCACGCTGACCAATTACAAAATAAAATGTATTTCCAAGTCGCTGTTGTTTTCATGTCAGGTGCTTAAAACCTGAGAAAAATGCACTGTTCAGGTAATTAGGCGAAATATTTTCCATTTCCTTGAAAGATTAATCCATTCAGCACCACATCATGCCTCTGTGCCTCTTTTCATTAAGTGCTCAAGGTCAGGTTTGATTTGCAGCTTGAATGACAATGACATAAAATCATTTCCAATTGATTGGTACACAAGATGAACATTGCACAGGATGTGACCTGTACTTACGGAAGGAAAGCACGTCCCTGGAAATCTGATAGAGATGTAGAAATGTTAAAAAAAAAAAATCTGGGAAAACTAATGATGAAAAGTGAAGAAGAATTTCGAAATAATTATAGAGCAAGGAGACTGAAAGGTTAAAAAAAAAGAAGCAAAAGAAGAAAAAGTGAGAGACGGATTTAATAGAGTTACCATTTAAAATGCATTACCCTCACAGGCGAGTGTCCTTAGCTGCCAAACTGGGTGTTTGATTATTTCTGGTTCCATTGTGTTATTAATGGCCAGGAGTACACTCATAAATAACAATCTGAAGCCACCTGTGCTGCGCCGTTCTCATCAGCCACAGTAAATGTGCAAACACAACCTTGTTAAAACTCAGATGGGAAAGTGAGGCACAGGATTGGAAGCAAATAGCCCTTAACCGACCATGATAAAGTGATGTTATCAGAGTATGCAATTTGAAAAATAACATGAAAAATGAGGGCCAATCCAAACTTGCTTGTTAAGGACTCCATATTCTCCAGGCAGCCTGCATAAACTATTTACTCTCGTAGAAGAAGAAAAAACCTAGCAATGCAATTTATGGACTGCATTTACTTATTTATTTTGTTTTTGCTGAACTGTACATTATTTATCCACCGGCTATACATTTCCAGCACTGCGGCCCCTTGTTTTTCCAATTAAGAAATTTAACAGGCATTAATGGTAAATCGGATAGTGAGAAGGAAAAGGGGAGAACGCAAAAGTGACGGGTTTGCTGCGCAGAGAGCTCACGGCTTGTTAATATTGCACAGGTATTGGGACGATCTATCACTTCTGTCATTATTTGCTTTGATGGACATTGCGGGCTATGACATAGTGATCATTTATCTCTATGGGAAGATGTATTGTCTATCCACAGTGATAAAAGTGGTCCTACACCATCCATATTTTATACGGTTCCTGCAATAGGTCTTCAATCTTAGCACAGAAATAAATTAAGTCTGCTCTGATTTCTGGTTCCATCACAATGGCGTGATTGGACTCTCCGCCATTAGAGAGGGAAGACTATTTAAAGGGCTGGGATTGAGTTTGGGAGGGAAATGGAAGATGATCACATCTGAAACTCGTAAAACTTTTGGTGCTAGTAGCAGCCATGACTCTATAGTCACATATGAGAATAGGTCAGTATGGGGGAATCGTCAAGGCTAACCGGACTTGTTAGTCAAGCACCCATGGAGGCATTGGGAATAGCACACATGGAGACAAGGTAGTTGTTACAGTTTTGAGAAGACATGCAGCTGTGATTGTTTTGGGGGCTCTGTACTGTATCTTTCATCGTTATGGAGTTGCTATATTATGGAGACACTGTGGCTTTAATGGGGCTCTTTGACTTTTATGGGGAATATGTGGCTATTACTTTTATGAGAGGCTGTATACACTGACGTGCCAAAAGTCATGGGATAGTAGTATGTAAATGGATAGCGAAGTGGCATTAACTTAGTTGACAGGTTGGGGATGACCAACCTGTGAGGTATTATGTGAGTGAGGCTAAACACTGACCAGTGCGCTCATGGCAAAGTGATGAAATGTTGTAGTTCAACCGAGGCATGATAGTAGGTGCTGGACGGATGGGACATTCCATTTCCAAAGTTATGCAGGCATTTAACATTCGTCAATCCACACTGTCACGTTTACCAGGAAAGCATCGTGGAAGATATTACAACCCACAGTGGACAGCGCAGTGGCTGCTCATGGGTGCTTAATGATTGCAACTGGCCGTGTCTGGCTAAACGACTCAGGCACAAATAACATCCATATTCAATGGAGGAAACCCTACGAACATCCCAAATGTCAGTGCAGTGTTCTTTAGCTTCCATGGCAAATGGAAGCAGAAGACCCACCAGAGTGCCTCTGTAACATAGTGACATACATAGTAACATAGTATGTTAGGCTGAAGGGAGATGACGTCCATCTAGTTCAGCCTGTTTCCACCCCTCCTTGTTGATCCAGAGGAAGGCCAAAAAAAAACAAGGCAGAAGCCAATTAGCCCTTTTGGGGGAAAAAATTCCTTCCCCACTCCATAATGGCAGTCAGAATAATCCCTGGATCAACGTTTGAAAATTCCTACCTGACTCCAAGACCTGTGTCAACAACCCGTCTGGTTATTTAATGTCTATATCCTGTAATATCATAGCACTCTAGAAAGGCATCTAGTCCCCTCTTAAACTCCTTGTTATGTCTGCTTGGTGCACTAAAGCGCCACTCCTCCAAACAGTTGCAAATGTGTCCCATTTAAAACCCGCAAACACACATATAGTATTTGCACTTACAAACTACACCTCTCCAGACAGGATTACTAATCAGGGAAAGTGAGGAACCCCTTCCTAAAAGCAAGGTAATCATCCTGATAAGGTCGGCCCCACTGTCTTCATCTGGGATCTGGCTATCCCTGATTAGGGACCTGGAGAGATGCACTAAGCACACAGGATACAACTCTATTCACACACACTGAACCCAGAACAGGACAGTTAACACCTCCCGTCTAGCCACCAGCACAGACATACAGAACATGTCGCTGTTCTCACCAACATACAACAGGTAATGCGCACCACATAGAACAGGACTGTTCATACCTCATGTCTAGCCACCAGCACAGACACATAACACAGGTCACTGTTTACACCAACATACAACAGGTAGTGCATACGACATACAACAGGAACCCCACCCAGAGCTCACATGCATAAAGATGGTAAATCATAGCTAGATCAAGTGTCTTCACTCCACGGGAAATAGAGAGTCAGCCACCGTGCTCACATAACCGGGAATAGTGTCAGGCATCACACACCTGACACATATATAAGGCATAAGATGTCTGGAGGCCGCACCTGCCAAGGGATAAGGAGTAACCTGCGGGCGCCTGCATCTGCGTGTTCACCGTACCCCACACTTCTCAATGCACGCACCCCAGACACCGCAAGGAGGGGAGGGACAGCAGGTGTCCAGACCGTCTTTAGGGAAGGAGAAAGACACTTCAGACAAAGCATGCACACACCAGCTCTGAGTAGGCTCAAGACAGAGGGACCTATACACCTTTCTTGAGCGTTACAATATTACATGTTATAGTCACTAATTACTTCAGAAGGGTCGGTTATCCAAAGATTATTCTGATTGCCAGATTGGAGTCAGGAAGGAATTTTTTCCCTTAAATGGGAAACATTGGCTTCTACCTCATTGGAGTTATATTGCCTTCCTCTGGATCAACATGTGGGGGGCAATAGCCTGAACTGGATGGACATATGTATTTTCTTGACCTTACATACTGTGATACTATGTAAGGTAAAGTGGGTTACTGCATTAAATAATGAGGAGCTGATCGTTAATTAGAAACTATTGTGTTTTCCAATATAGCAGAAACAATAAAGACTCTATACTGTCCACCCGAGAGCTTCATGATGGGATCCTTAGTTTATAAAATGGCTCAATCCATAGAGGTAAGGGAAAATCCTATTCCTGTACGGGTCAGAGAACTCTGCCTTTTCATTCATGTATAACTTTCCATCTGTAGTTCCACTGGACCGTACCAAAATCGTACATTTTACAACACATCCGATAAACACACCTGCTTGGAATGAAATATTAATAAGACAACAGAAACACATTCTTGGCATGATTTTTTTAATAAATTATGAATAAGAGCAATAGTGTAATTTAGGCCAAATACACATTCACATAGTGCTTTAGAGGTGGTTTTCAGAATACCATAAAAAGCATAAAAAGACACATTTATAAATTAATGTACAAAAACAGACAAATGACAAGCATTCTACACATATCAATACACAAATGAACATGTTTATTAGCATCGTTTCGTTAAAATAATCGTTGATGTCATTGATCCATGTTGTAGTCTGTACATGTACTGATGCAATCTATCAGTGGCCAGGTGCAATGTGCATTACAAGGGGAAGCAATGGGGAACAACAGACAGTATAGTATCACTTATCTACAATCCTTTGTCCAAAGCAACTTATAAAAAGTAGCATTGTATGATTGGAAGGGGGCTTGTTAGAAAACTTTACACATTACAGCAGTTTTTCATTTGTGTTGGCTTTTTGGTAATGGCTCCCGAAAGATTGGTTACAGATCCTCTATCATCTTCATTATCGCTGCGCTTCCTCACTTCCCTAAACAAGCAAAGACAATAGAAAGTAAATCTTAAAGAGCACACGGCTGGCTTGTTCTGCACAAAGTCCCCAATGGTCAGAGCACAGTCCGCACATTATTTCAAATCAATATGGAGGCTCACATTGTAAAAAATACCTATTGCTAATAATGCTCATGGCGACAGTGCCACCCATTATTTTTAATTTTATTGCTTTGTTTTCAGTGCACACAATAACCAAGCTCAGGCATTTTGTTCCATTCATTGTCGATCTTGCTGTAATCTTGATATAGTTAGAAGCAATATAATTACCGTGCAAGATGAAGGACAGCCTCCACAATATTTGATCCCTCTTTGGCACTAGTTTCACAGAATAAAGCTCCATATGTCTATACAAAAGAAAAAAAAAGAGTTAATTTGCTGTAAGAATCCCAAATTATATTACAGTGTATCTACACTAAATGGCTACTTAATTACATAATTCAATAAATGGCTGAGCGCTGCCTGTGATTGGCTGAGCGCCGTGACCAATCACAGGCAGCGCTCAGCTGTCATTCAATGGCTGAGCACTGCCTGTGATTGGCTGAGGGCTCAGCCAATCAGACCAGCGCATTTTGGGGGTGGGGATTTTTCAATCCCGACCTCTAGAAGACAGAAGACGACTGCCGGGGCCAGAGAGAAGAGGTGCACAGCTCTTCTAGGTTTTTTTTACTTTTTTTTCAGCTAGGGATGATTTTTCAGGGAAGGGCTTATATTTCAAGCCTTTCCCAGAAAAGCATCGCTGCAGGAATTGCCTGCAACCTACTGCTTTCAATGGGGCCGTAGCAGCGCCGACTGCATTCAAAGCAATTGGATAGCACTGCAGACTTCTGCAACAGCAGTGACAGCTATGGAAGAGGATTTCTTCATCCCTGCGGTCCCCTTGGGGATGAAGGAATCCCCTGCCATAGCTGTCACAGCTGTGGCAGAAGTCCACAATGTACTCCCTATGTTTTCAATGGGGCTGGCACTGCTGCCGCCGGCCCCATTTATAACAATGAGTGATATCGCAGAGTTTTCTTAGCGCTGTGAGGCTTGTATTATCACTTGCTCTCGCATCATAAGAAAAAATATCGCTAGTGTGTAGGTGACCTTGGTAGACCCAGGGCATGCCAAGAAAACATTTCCCATACTATTATTCTACCTCCACCAGCTTGAACTGATGACACCTGATAGGAAGAGTTCCTCGATTCATGCTGCGTGTGCCAAAGCAAGCCCTTCTATCAGCATGATACAATAGAAATCTGGATTCATCTGAACAGGTGATGTTATTCCACTGCTTAGTGATATACTTTTTTGTGCTCTTTTCCCAATGGAGTCTTGCCTTTCTGTTTTTCTTAGATAGCAATGGTACTCAAACTGGTTGCCTGCTGTTATAACCCATCTATGCTAAGGAACGAAGAGTTGTTAATGACACATTAGTTGGAGCACCAGTGTTGTATTTACGTGCAGTTTACTTAACTGCATCACCTGTTTGTCAGAACGATTCTTGACTTCCACTTCTGACCCAAGTTGTTTACATCTACCTGATCCCCTTTCATTGAATGAAACCCTGCAAGGTTGGCAGTTATTGAAGTACTGTCCCCAGAAAGTCTATCACCGATTACTAGAGTTGAGCAAACTTAAACAGTTGAACCCTGTTTTGGATCGAACTTTGCTTTGGTGTGAACCCATACCTTGGGCAGTTTGTCTTGGCTGAAGCCCCCAAAATTTCCTATTCTTCTTCCTCTTCCTACTCTTCCTGATCTTTTTCTTCTTCTTCTTGTGGACAGCATTATACACCAGTTTTAGAGGTATTGATGAAGTTCAGGTTCGGCGAACCAGTCAAACTGAACATTTGAGAAGTTCGCTTATCACTATCGATGACCATGCATCATTCTACGTTTCTCAGATAATTTGATTTTCCCATTCTAATCTGAATTCTCGCCAAAACTGATCCATAGAAAACTTGCTCACTTGATTTTATGCTGTTTTCTGTGGTCCTGTGTGTTCAAGGTACCTTGACAATTTGACCATCATAGCAAGAAGTGGGATAGAGGAAGTAGGGAACATTTTAATATTTCATTATACACTTTTCTGCATAAATCTGATTCTTTGGTTTTATTAACATTCCTTCAAGCATCTTGTGTTAATTGCTCTCAATGCAGTTTTGTGTTCTACCTTTGATACTTACCATGGATAACTTTTCTCCATAACTGGTCGGCACACATTTATGACCTTGTTCTGAGACTGTTTGTCGGAGATCAGCTTTATTTCCAACCATCATTATTGGTACACTGGCATTTGTTGAATCCTACAAAGCAAGATGACAGCTATAATGGTTGACTGGACTTTTGTAGAGAGTGTATTTATTATGTGTCAGCTACAGTGTGGGAAATACATTCATGTCAACGTTTCACAACCAATCATTTTCTGAACTTTTAATATACATGAACTGTGTGTACATTTAGGCCTCGGTCACACGACCGTTTTTTAGTCCGATCTGCAGACGTGCTTGCGATCTGCAGATCTATAGACCAAATGCATCCCAATGGGATTAGTCACATGTCCGCTTATTATGCGGATGTGCGATCAATTATAGGTCACAACTATTCGCAGAATGCGCCTATCTGCGTTCTGCGCATTGCTGTGTTCTATATATGCGCTCAGTGGGGTCAGAAGACAGTAAGGGCTCCTTCACACGGGCGTATTTGTGTGCGCGATAAGCAGAGAATAGAACCCATTAACATCAATGGGTTTGTACACATTTTCCATCTTTACACGTACATTTCTCGCACGTGCAAAAAATAGGACCTACTCTACTTTATGCGCATTTGTGGATTATGGATTTCACTCATTGGGTTGCAAGGAATGAAACAGATGGTGAAGAGAAGCAGCATTTCCATGAAAGCTGGAGCAGGCTGTGAACTGGATTCCACTCTGAAAGAATAGTGTGTATCAAATTATTGCGCACCCCATAGACTCCTACGGAGCGTCGGGGGCGCAAATGCAGACGATAATAGAGCATGTCACGTATTTTCACAAATGGTGGAAAAGCGTGCAGAAAATCAAGGGGACCAATTGAAACCTGTGGGTTTTAATGGATGTGGTTCCCGATTCTCTGTACACAAAGCTGGGTGGAAAAATCACCCTGTGCAGGAGGCCTTAGGGCTTAAACACAAACACATGCGCAAATATGTTCAGAGCTATGGAATGTACTTGCGCATGAACCAGTAATTTTTATATTTTTCTTTGACTATTCAAACTCTGCGCTATTCCTATGGGAATTCCTAGAAAAACTACATACGAGAAAGGTAGGGCAAATCCTATCTTTTCTTGCATTTAGTAATAATGCACGAGATTCCTGCTAGCAAGCATGAAACAATAAAATCAATGGTTTTGTTTCGGCACATTTCGCGACCGTGATTTTCATGGCTGCAAAGCATGACGAAATCACGCTCGTCTAAAGCCACCCTTAAATATAGGCTGTATTTACCTCAATCATATCTATCCATTCCCTCACATTCAAGAAGCTCTTCTCACAAGTCACGTCATAGAGAAGTAAAACTCCATCTGCTCTTCTGAAGTAAGACTTTGCAATACTCCGAAATCTGAAACAACAAAGTTAGTCATGACATTTTTGAATCCAAAATTTTTTAGCATACAAAGCTCTATTATACATATCAAAGCATGCGGGATTTCCCAAAGAGTCCAGGCATATTCATGGGGGTCAATGTTCCCCCATGACAATAATGATATAAGGCCACTTTCACACGGGAGATAAAATCGTGTGATGTTTCCCTATGGAGCCTTCCTTTCTGTTGCATTACATCGCATAAAAACGCGTTTTCAAAAACACAACATCCAGGAAGCACTAGCTCTGATTGGTTCTCAAGCGCCGCCAATCACTGCTGTGCTCAATGAACCAATCACAGCCATCACATTGAATGAAACCAGCACTGGCTAAAGACTACAAACAAGTGCCAGAGCTTCAGAGGAGAATTGCAGCAGAGCAGACAGCGCCTGTTTGGTAATGTATGGGTTTTTTGTTAGTTTTGTTTTTTAAATGCAGATAGGGCGCATTTTTGGGGTATGGTTTATATTTCAAGCCATAACCCCCCCCCCCCCCACCCCCAGAAAATTCAAGCAAAAGAGCGCTACATATTCATGCAGCTTTGTAGCACTACATGCGAATTTATAGTGACACAAAATTGCAAAAAGCGCAGCGATATCACTCAGAACACAGCTGCGATATTGCTGTGACCCATGTGAAAGAGGCCTACAGGTACTCCAGCACTCAAAATCAACACAGAAAGAAAAGAAAGTACCATATATACTCAAGTATAAGCCTAGTTTTTCAGCACATTTTTTTATGCTGAAAAAGCCCCCCTCAGCTTATACTCGAGTGAGGTGAAAAAAAACAACAAAAAACCCACAATACTCACCTCCCAGCCGGCGTCTGTGTCCCCAGCGCGATAGTCTCCCTGGCGGTGCAGCAAGCTGCTTGAGAATTTTCCCCACTGTCATCTCCCTGCTCAGCTTTGAATTCCCCCGCTGTCAGCGCTGTGTAGGTAAGGGCTGTGTTGGATCGAGCGCCAGTCAATCACAGCTGGCGCTCGATCATTCACAGCCATTCAGTGGATGACATCACTGAATGGCTGTGATTGGTTTATCGAGCACCAGCTGTAATTGGCTGGCGCTCGATCCAATCACAGCGCTGACGGCGGGGAAATTCAAAATCGAGCAGGGAGATAACAGCGAGGAGAATTCTCAAGCAGCTTGCCGCACTGACGGGAGACCATCGTGCCAGGGACACAGACCCCAGCTGGAAGGTGAGTATTGCATTTTTTCTTTACCTAGTATGTACTCGAGTATAGCTAGGCTTATACTCGAGTCAATACGTTTTACCTGTTTTTTGTGGTAAAACTTATTGACTCGGCTTACACTTGGGTCGGCTAATACTCGAGTATATACGGTAGTATGAAGTCAAACAATTAATTTTTTGAGAAAATACATAAAATATTTTAGATGGCCAAAATAAAATCAAGGATCCGTTGAATGGGAATTTATGAGAAGTATATGGGTCCCAGAGACTCTGACTTGTAAAACACATACAGAAATGAAAGTAGTACTACACATAAATAAAGTGAAGTAAGTAGAAGCCAAGTCAAAACCACATGCTGAAAAAATACCCACCAATTGAGCCAGGAAACACCTCCATTGGTGAATATTTTTCAGCATGTGGTTTTGACTTGGCTTGTACTTAGTTCACTTTATTTATATATAGTATTACTTTCATTTATGTATGTGCTTTACAAGTCAGAGTCTCTGGGACCCATATACTTCCTACATATACTGAGATTTGTCATGCACTTTAAATTCCCATTCAACAGAGCCTTGATTTTATTTTAGTCTTCTTATGTTGTTTATTTTATGAATTTTATGTGTTTGGCTTCATACCCTTTTTTTCTTTCTGTATTGATATAAAGCTCTATTACAAAATGGAATCAATCTATCTACAAAATTATCACATTTTTCAGACTATAAGATGCAATTTTTAGGAAGAAAAATATCTTGCTAAAAAGTGTTTGTCTTATGATCTGAAGCCAGGGAGGTCTGGCACTGCCAGATCCACCACACCGCTTCCTTACTGACAGAAAAAAGTGCTGATAAGATGCTCTGCATACTTGTCTTTCCCACTGCCCAGCACCAATCTATATCATTAGTGCTGGGTAGGGAGGAATTGTATTCAGTTTCAACTGTGGGAGAGAAAACTTCAGACCAAGGAACCAGGGCAGTAATACAAATGAAAGTATGAGGGACCTTTTAGGACCTTTCTCATCATCATGTGATCAGATGCAGGGAGAATTAAGACATGGGCAGCAGGATGATGAATAAAACTAGATTAGTGTGCACAAGTGTTTAGAATCATTTATACAATCAGGATGTCTGCACAGAGCTGTGTGTATGTATATGTACATCGGAGCTCAGTGTGTGTGTGAGTTTGTGTAGCCAAACTGCGTGTATATGAAGTGTGTGTAGATGGCGTATGTGTTAGGTTGTGCTGCTGGAGTTTGTTGCTCTACGGGGTTCAAATAGCACACCTGAACAGGTGAGGGTTAATTGAGCTGGCTGGGTGTAGTTGTTCAGGTCAGCCAATCCGCTGGGTCTGGGTGTAGATATATACCCCAGCCCCTCTGCAATAAGGAAGCTGTATTTCCTCAGTCTTGTCTGCTGTGTGAGTAGTGTCTGGTCAGCTTGCACCTTGCTGTGTGAGTAGTGTCTTGTGGTCTTGCTTTGCAGCTTGCAGTGTGTTCTGTTGTGTTTGAGTTCCAGGCTGTGGGAACTGTGTCCTGTGCTGCCTGATATGTGTCTTGCTAGAGTAGGGACTGCAAGACACGAGGAGCCTTGTCGGGGCCTTGCAGCTTAAGTTTATTGGCCAATATACAAACTAATCCCTCTCTGTTATATTCAGCTTTACCATCTGCTTTAGTGTGCGAGGTTGTGTGGTAAGTGAATTTGTGCATTTAATGTGTCAGTTCGGCCTGGTTGCGAGTGTCACCCTTTTAGGGAGAGCAGTGCTGAGGTTCCAGCGTAGAGACGCCTTTATTGAGGCGATCGCCCAGCTTTGTAGGTAGGGCCTTGTTATCTTCTCTGCAGCGCAGGGTCAGTTTCCAATAACCCGTGTCTTTGGGTCATGTTTGTGTGGGCTTGGTGCTTAGTTGCCCACAGGAATGTAAGAGTATGCTGCTAAGCTGTGTGTATATGTCACATTTGCTGTATATATGTACTTTATATGCAGCACACCTGTATACAGGTGTGTAAGTATAGCTTGTGCTGCAGAGGGAGGTGCATGTATAATGTCATTGAGGGAGAAAAAAACTAAAATAAAAAATATACAGTGAAGCAAAAAGCGCAATTAGACAAGTAACAAAGGCGTTTATGAAGACAAGGAAATGTTAAGTGTCTACGTGCGCCATTGTAATTTGTTTCAGTGGTAAATAGATGAGGGCACAGTAAGGCCAGTTCACATTACTGCTTTGGGTTCCATTTTCCTGCTCCATTATGTAAATAGAAAAACAGAAGCCCCAGTGTCCAACAGACCCGTCTTATGGCAGAACTGACCGGTGTCAAACAGACCCTATTGACTTTGATGGGGCCTGTGCAGTTTCTGTCCAGCTGTCTGTCAGTTTCCCAGATGACATGCAGCGTTATTTCAACTTGGATTTAAACAGAAAGCAGACACCCAAATGAGAACAGATACACAAATGCTGATGTGAACAGAGCTTGTGTATAACCGGAGCATACAGTTGGCTGTTAACCCCTTCACATACCCTACAATACCAAAAGAGAAGCAGTGCCCTAGACCACCAAAGTTAGTGACATTGACCTTTTAACTTCTTAGACCACCAGGGAAGTTTTAATTGATAGGAAATATCCTTTTCCTATATTTTGTTGTGTAAAACCCAAATGCATTTTATAGTCCAAAAAATAAGGTAAACGGATTAGTTAAAAGGAAAAAAAAATAGAATAACCTATAACAAACTATAAAACTTCTGATGCTTTACCTTTCTTGACCAGCAGTATCCCACAATTGTAATACGGCTGGTTCCCCATCCACCACCAATGTCTTCATTTGAAAATCTACTCCTATTTTTAAAAAGGAAATGAAAAAGAGGAAGTTATGTTATGAAAAGAAACGGTATCATAATTGTAGGAAATGCTAAAGTTAAACTATAGTCACAGGATTGTAGTAACAGTCATGATTCCCCAGCCGATAAAACTAAAGCAGAGGATAGGATTTTAGGCCACAAAAGTAATGCTGTGTAGAGTTGAGCGAACATACTCTGCCGAGCTTGATGCTTGTTCGAGTATTAGTGTACTCGATGGTGCTCATTACTCGAACGAGCATCACGCCGTGTTCGGCCCTCCCCCAGTTTTTGGCTCTTCCCCGCGGTGACGTGCCTGTTTTGGCCCCTCCCCGCCACGACGCAGCGCGCGTCATTGGCAAATTTTTTGTCTGGCAGGCAGGCAGGAGAGAGAAAGAAACGAACCCAGAAAGAAAAAAAAAAGCTCGGCACCCAGCGTTCCACATACAAAAATGCTCGAGTCTCCCATTGTAGTCAATGGGGTTCGTTACTTTAGTAGAGCTCTCGAATTTTACGAAAAGCTCAACTCGAATAACGCGGACTCAAGCATTTGGGTGCCCGCTCATCTCTAATGCTGTGTCAAGATGTAACGATTATCGTCCCAAAAATCGTTCAAATGAGTAAAAGTGACCAAATTGTTCAGTCTAAACGTGAGCCAATGACTCAATGGCGAACGAGAATCGTTCACTTTTCGTTCGCCATTCATTTTACGCAGGCATAAAAATCATCATTGGCTCGTTCATTTATCGTTTTGGCTTAAACAGCAACCATTGAATTCTTGTATTCGCTTATATGGAGACCGAACGACTAAACGATTCTCATTTGAATGAGCCAATGATGCCTCTGCCGGTCTAAACAGACTGCATGAATGTTAACAAGTTAGCGATGATGTCACTCGCTCGTTCAATCGAAAATCGGCTTGTCTAAAAGGACCGTAACATTGGAGTTTATAGAGTGTATGATAGTCAGCATGCAGCTAAAATTTCTAATTATTTAATTATGGAGTGTAGCTATAGGGGGGCAGAGGTAGCAGTCGCACCCAGGCCCTGGTCCCTGAACACCTGGTACCTGTCCAGAACCCCCCCCCCCCCCCCCATCACATATGAGTATAGCAGTACTAAAATGGTATGCAACAGTTGGGGGTCCCTGATACAGATTTGTTATAAAGGCATAAGAAATTCAATTTATGCATCTGAATTAGTAGACCTATTTTCACAAAAAGCTAAATGCTAGTTTTTTTTTCAGTTTATATTGTTAGATTCTTTAAAAGTAAAAAACTGACAATAATTCAAATATTGTTGCCAGTAATGAACAGTTACAGAAAACACAGATCTAGATCTTAAAAGGAACCCACTTAACACTATTCTGTAAAGTGTAAAAATGTAAAGCAGTAATGGCACAGGCAACATATACAATTATGAACAAAATGCATTGGTTACAACTTTGTTATCTCGTTTGTGTTCCTGCTAATTTTAGTAATTTTTGGATCATTACTCCGTAAGGGAGTGTAGGAGTGCCCCTAGGGAAGTCTCTATTGCTGCTTGTATTAAAGAGTTTATTGTATTGCATAAATAACATTATTGTTATTATATATGTTTTTACATATATAAGGTCCAGTGGTATCATGGTAGGTGATATCTGGTGAACATGGGTGAAGGCGTAGTCATCTAAGGACAGGAAAGGGACACCAAGAAGTTGGGAAAGTGTGGGGATGTCACTAATATCTCAATGGTAAAGTGACTTATTGGGTATCCACTTCTCATCCTGAGTCAGTGACATAGTAGTGTGACAAGAAATGAAGCTTTCTGAAAAAGTGCAGTAAAAGGGTGGATTCCAGGAGTCATCTATGGGTGCCAGCCCTGAGAAGACATCGTTCATGGGACATCAGCAGGAGAGTGACCCGGGAGTCCAGCTATGCAAGCTGAAACACAACGATCAGGGCCTTCACCATTTATCACCAATCCATGGGAAACCAGTGCCAAGAAGTCATGGCTGTAGTGCATCCATTCCAGGGAACGTTACCACCACTGCCTAGTTATTGGCCATCTCAGCCTTGTGTTCATAAGATTATTGGCTTATTGTGTGGCCATGTGTTCTAGTGTCCACAACCAGTAAAGAACCTGTTTGCCAATTGTGAGCCCTCATTCTTTTCCTTCCTGTGACACCCTTCGCCTGACTGGTATCCCACACAGCTTACATCTCCTTTCTCCAAAGCCTACCCATAGCAAGGAAAGTGATGGAACATAGAACAGTGTCTAAGCCACTGTGTCTTGTATAGAGTAGGACTACACCGCCAGTAACCAGCTTTATGATCGGAAAGAAGGGGAAACTGAATACAACTAGCTTGAAACAGACTAACATGGTCCAGGATCTTGGAAAGGTGAGTAAAGAGTCCCTCATTATCTGCTGCATATCATCAGGGTCTATGCCAATACTCCCTTCACTGCCCTAGACCACCAGGAACTTTACCATTCTAGGAGAGTAAAAATTGGTGACTAACTGGCATTTTTATGGTGAGTGAAGGGGCCTAGTTTGCTTGTTGCCCTTGGCCTTATTTTCTATAAACTTAGCAATGTACTATGTGCTACACTACAGTCTTACTCTAAATTTACTACAGGTACAATATATGATATCAATGTGTTAACAGACCTAGTGTTGCACTTGTGTTGCCTCGAAATTCATTTTTACAAAGCCTCATGAGAAAACTAGATTTTCCAACAGCAGCATCTCCGGCAAGGACTATCTTGTATGCTTTCTCCGTGCTGGAAAATTTACTCACAGTGTCTGCAGTAGTATCTGCCTGGAAGGAGAGAGAATATTTTAGTGACTGTTAAGATACTTGTGATTATTCAAGACAAGATAGCAATAGGTAGATAGATATATCGCTCCACTGAAGCCATTATAAAAAGATTGTGGTGTCAAATGCAATTCTACCTGAAATAAACTTTATATGTCAAATTTACAATTTTAGCTGGTTACAATGAGGAGAAACGTCATGCAAGTTCATATACACCATGTTACAGATTCACAAATAGGAACCCATTCTGTATCTCCTAGTTAATGACGTTATTTTTGGTTCAGAAACCGATGCCAGGTTATTAAAATGGTTTTTAGATTATACACTTTATGACATTTCAGTTTATCTTCTCTCTTGTAGGTTTCTTCAACTGTCATTCCTTTCAGCGAAGAGACAGCCAAGCCTCTACTTCTTTTTATACACTCAAATTAGTGCTGGGACCCATACATTCTTCACTTTTTTTTTAAAGGAACGTTTATTGGGCATGTCATACATCACAATGCAAAGCAACAAGGGAGAGTCATCAAGAATACTTCACAAAGTTAGAACATTACAGTTTTCTCACCCCCTTAAGGCCGCTTGCAGACGACCGGGTCGGATCCCGAGAATTCTGACTGCGGGATGCGGACCCGTGCCCCTGCAGAGACCTGCGGCTCACCCGCTCCCGGCGTCTCTGATGCTCTGTGATGTGCCGGCTGCTGTCCAGCCGGTGCATGCGTAGAGCGGAGCCGGTGGGTCTTTACTGACATTTCTGTGCAGGTTTCTGCGAGGCCTGCTCAGAAATAGAACATACCGCAAGAATTACCTTTGGTAGCACAGAAAAAAAGCAACTTGTATAGGGTGCGTGCTGCCATATTGACCGGAATGTCTTCCACAAGACCAAAGAGACAGACCTTAGGGTGTAAGATATGCGGTGCTCCCAGATGCATGTCTATGAACTCAAGAACATCCCTCCAATAAGCTTGCAAAACATGACAGTCCCAGAACATATGCAAAATTGTGCCTGTGTCCATCAAGCACCTTGGGCAGTCCGCACTAGGACATAATTGCTCTAAATGCAGCTCATTTAGACCACAACAAATAACAGGTCTTGGAGTCAGGTAGGAACTTTCAAACGTTGATCCAGTGATTATTCTGACTGTCAATATGGAGTCAGGAAGGAGTTTTTTCCCCCAAAATGGGCAAAATTGGCTTCTGCCTAAATGGTTTTTTTTTGCCTTCCTCTGGATCAACAAGGGGGGGTGTGGAAACAGGCTTAACCAAATGGACATTGTCTTCTTTCAGCCTAACGTACTATGTTTCTATAAGCCCATTTCTAGAAAATTTGCTCCTGCTTACAGTACACCGACAATACATTGATTTGAATGGACACTGTATAAATTTTAAGGGAAATCTGTCACCTACTTTTAGGCCCCATGCACACAGCAGATCCGGATTCTGGCAGCGGAATCCCACTCAAAATACGGCCCTGACCATAGCCGGTGACCTGTACTTGTATTTCTTCCTCTCTATCTGAACTGCGGATGCACATGTGCAGTACAAATAGCCCCGCGCCGTTGCTAGGCCATTACGCGAGTCCCACGGTCATTCCGGAATTGACATTCCGGAATGGCCGTGAATCGAACGGCTTCCATTGACTTCAATGTAAGCCATCCGTGCAGGTTCCACAGGAAAATAGAGCATGCTGCAATTCTTCCTCCACAAGTGGAAATTGCAATTGATTTCCACTCGTGGGCATGAAAAATCACATTGCCATAGCATGCTATGGAGGGTTATTGCTGCGGAATCCAGGGGCACATGCCCTCTCCGGATTCCGCAGCAAAAATTCGCCCGTGTGTGTGTGAGGCCTAAACCCTATAATCTAAGTTTATAGGCTGAAAGTCGGTGACCTGCTGAGTCCAGAGATGTAAGTGTAATACTTATCTAGCCCATCATTTCCCTGGTGTGACTGCTGAAAGCTACTGCTCAATACTTTGAGCAGTGCGCTAGGTAATTTGCCTGTACTTATTTTATAATGGGCAGACTACTTAAAGGGGTTGTCCCGCGGCAGCAAGTGGGTCTATACACTTCTGTATGGCCATATTAATGCACATTGTAATATACATTGTGCATTAATTATGAGCCATACAGAAGTTATAAAAAGTTTTATACTTACCTGCTCCGTTGCTAGCGTCCTCGTCTCCATGGTGCCGACTAATTTTCGCCCTCCGATGGCCAAATTAGCCGCGCTTGCGCAGTCCAGGTCTTCTCCTGTTCTCTATGGGGCTCCGGGTAGCTCCGTGTAGCTCCGCCCCGTCACGTGCCGATTCCAGCCAATCAGGAGGCTGGAATCGGCAGTGGACCGCACAGAAGAGCTGCGGTCCACGGAGGCAGAGGATCCCGGCGGCCATCTTCACAGGTAAGTATAGAAGTCACCGGAGCGCGGGGATTAAGGTAAGCGCTCCGGTGAGCTTTCTGTACGTCCCTGCATCGGGGTTGTCTCGCGCCGAACGGGGGGGTGGGGTTGAAAAAAAAAAAAACCCGTTTCGGCGCGGGACAACCCCTTTAACTTCACCTCTCAATGCACTGCAGTGGTAGCTTCCAGCGCTTACATCGGGAAAATGACTGGGAAGGTAAGTATAAAACTTACATCCCCAGACTCAGCAGGTCACCTACTTTCAACCCATAAGCTTACCTTGTAGGGCTAAAAAATAGGCGACAGTCTCTTTAAAGGCTGTGGACCCCTTTTTAAAGGGCAATCTTTTTTTATTAGAAGCGTGTATTTTGAGCTGATAATCATTTCTGCAATAGGGTTTATTAAAAATGTTTACACAATTTGTCTTCTGCAGAATGTACATATCACTGCATGCAGAAACTGCAGATTCTAAATCTCCTACTGAGAACTAGACTGCAGTGTCTATACACAGTGATGCGTGGAAGCTGCAGAAGACAAACAGTGAAAATTTTATTTAAACCCTACTGCAAAATAATTGTCAGCTCCAAATATTGTAATTGCATTGCAATTGTAAGTGAAAAAAATTCCCCCCAAAGGTGTCCATAGCCTTCCATTTCTCTGGTTGCGGCGCTGCAGGGAAGCTGAACATTTACTGCCAGGCTTCCCATAGATTACAAATTTAAATAGAGATATCCACCGCTCTCCTATGCTGATTATATGTAATATTCCATAGCATTACAGCTGAAGATCCTTTGGTGCACTGGCTAGCCGGGAGTAGGTAAATAGTGAAACAACAAAGAGGTGCCGGCTAGAGATGAGCGAATGTACTCGTAATGAGTACTTACGCACCCGAGTACCGCCATTTTCGAGTACTTCAGTACTCGGGTGAAAAGATTCGGGGGGCGCCGGGGGGCGGGGAGAGGCGTGGCGGTGCGGGGGGTAGCAGCGGGGAACAGGGGGGAGCCCTCTCCCTCTCCCCCCCCCACTCCCCACTGCTACCCCCCGTGCCGCCACGGCGCCCCCCGAATTTTTTCGCCCGAGTACGGAAGTACTCGGAAATCGCGGTATTCGGGCGAAAAAGGGGCGTGGCCGAGCACGTTCGCTCATCTCTAGTGCCGGCTCTATAAAAAGGATTCTTCTCTATTTCACAAACACAAAATCACATATATTACTAGTCACCGTATGAGGCTAGCGTCTAGCCTCAAATGGTTTCTTTTATTATATGTGATTTTATGTTTTTTTTATGGAGCCGGCACCTCGTTATTGTTTCCTATAGATTACAGCTGATGGCTGGGGGTCCCAGCAGAGGGACACTACAGGATCAGCTTATTGACATGGGACACAACAAATAAGTAGAGATTGTCCAAAGTGGACAACAAATTCAACTAACACTGTTCTTTAAAGAGAACGTATATTCAGAAAATGTCATATTTTTTAAATTGGGTTTTTTATTATACAGTATACATGTAAAAAAAATGGGTGTGTTTTTTATGTAACTATCCACATAGAAAAAGTACTTTGATACTACAGATTTCACAATGACCACTAGGACAGCAAAAATGGGCTGCTATTTCCTGTTCCAACTCCTCAGCTTTGCTGCATACCAAGGCTCAGAGAATCATTTCATTATCATTAGAGGGTGGGGGAATTAATAACAGCTGTATTGTAATGGCGGAGGCCGAGATAAAGCAGGATAGCAAAACTGCACACTACGCACACAGATAAGGTTCTGCATGCAACTCCTGGAAGGGACTGTGCTTTATCACTTCCCGTGGACTGTACAAGTCTATGACATTTCTCTGTCAATGGACTACTATTCATTTCAGCTACCAGAAAGTACACATACTATGTAGTTATTACAGCAGTATAGAAAGGATGTGTCTCCTATATGGCCCAAGGGAATGTTTATGAATGAAACATATATAGCTACAACATTGAAAAAAAGACCAAATACATAACGTATCATCAATATAACTAAATCTAATTAAGGGTGGTTTCACATCTGGACAGAGGTTCCATCACAGATCGAGCTGTAAATACTGGAAGAAAAAGTGCTGCATGCTGCGCTGTTTCTTCCATCCAAAACCCGGCCAGCTGGGCTGAAAGCGGGCAGACCCATTATAGGCAATGGGGTCTGCCCGGCGCTGTTCAGTTCCATCCAGAGATTGAAACATTTGGTAGTGGGGATTCCCCTTTCCTGCTCCCTGAACGGAGCAGAAGAGCAGAATCCTCAGCGCAGATGTAAAAGCGCTGTAACAAAATTAAAATTACCGTAAATGCATGACGCATTCCTTTTACCCTTATCTACTAGATAGCCTATCTGTAAATTCAAGGGCTGGAGAAGTAATTATCAGACTTGCTACAATTTCGTTGTACAATATTTTACTGTTCCTTAATATTCAAAGTTTCATTTCCTATCATAGTCTTTTACAATGATACATCTTTCTTTCAACTTATTCCCATTAGTCTCTGAAACGTATTGTAACTTTTACACCCATAAAGGGGGGAAGGGGCGCTGCTGCTGTTTTTTTATAGTTAATAACTGATACCATCAACTATATCATGATTCTAGGACATGACTAGTCTATCATTTACCTACTAAAATTTCTTTGGAATAAGGGTTTTGTATAATTCTTATTTCTCCAACGTAAAAGTTGGCAGGAAATGGGGAACAGATAAAAATGAATACAGTACGACTGTAGAATCAGACTACACAGACTTTCTTGGTAGTCTGTTACCATGGAGACAAAGGATCTGGTGATACAAAGTGGTACAATCTTTGTAATTAATTTCCATAGTTAATTCATTTTATATTTTAGATGTATGACAGCAGTACAAACGGTTAAAAGGAAGACATACCCACTAACTAAAATCTCACATTAGTCAGATTATTGGATGGAGTAGTAAAAATATATTCTGATTTCCCATCTTCAGATTTATCTTCTTCAAGGGGTTGTCTGAGTTTAAAAACAAATTAAACAGCTGTCCATGATGTAAGATAATATAAGAAAGAATACTTAAAGGGGTTGTCCTGCAAAAGCAATTGAAGTTAAACACTTCTGTACGACCTGTGCGGCGCGAGCCCGCTGGAGCGGCCCCTGCTACGGGACAGACAAGACAGACTGCACAAGCGCGTCTAATCAAGCAAGGAGAAGGTGTTGGTCGGCGCCATGGAGACGGGGACGCCGACACAGGGAGGGGTAAGTATATAACTTCTGTATGGCCAATATTTAATGCACGATGTATATTACAAAGTGCATTAATATGGCCATACAGAAGTGTATAACTTCAATTGCTTTTGCGGGACAACCCCTTTAACTTTCTTTTCCCAAGGAAAAGAGCATACCAGCTCCTGCTGTGATCCCGGTCTCTGACGATAGCGGGAGTCAGGTGACTGCTGAAGCCAATTAGAGGCCACAGCATCACTGCCCATTTTCCTGGCATTGACACTCACATCCTGGGCACTGTGATACTAGTTCAGAATGGTGATGTTGCAGTCTCTGATTGGCTGCAGCAGTCACCTGACTTCCTCTGTTGGCAGAGACTTAGACTGCAGAAGGAGCTAATACACTCTTTTCCCAGGGGAGAAGAGAAGTGAGTATCCTTTCTTTTTATGCATTATATATATATATTTTATATATTATACCATGGGCAGCTGTGTATTTATTTCTTTAACTGACAGTTTTACAAAAGGGGAGGGTAAAATGTAAAGCATTTTATTATCCACCATCAACACTCTGTGAAAAATTGGATCCTGGTAAAAGGTTTTGTAAGGATAAAATTATAACTATGCATACATGGTCTGTTTTTAGGATTATTGCTCAATATCACACAACTATTGATTTCATATTTTCTTTCCTTTAATCACAAGGTACAGCACATCCACCAAACAAGCATAACTGTCCGAAAACTGCGGGATGTGTCCCCTACTTCAAAACATTTGTCTTCAGCATTGCAGTCTGAAAGTCTACAATGCTTCAACCATTTAGTACAATGCTTTTACATATAATTAGATGAAATTAGAGTTAAAGCACTAACTTTATTCTGCTTACATTTGTCACATGTGCAGGCAATGCTGAGATACATTTTCTCGATGATGCACCTGAGCTGCTCCTGCTCACCGGTCGTGATGGTTTCCAATCTAGAAATGAGCTACCGGATTCAGGAGCATAAGATTCCTCGTCCCGAATTTCAGGAACCTGCATAGATGACATACCATAGATGACATACTTTAGTATGCAGCATCAACCAAATATTTTTAAAAATGCAGCACTTAATTGGGAAGGAAATTAAAAAATTTGTGCTGCATAATCTTCAGTCATAATCGTCAGTCACTAAACAGATTGTTAAGCCTAAAGCCCCATTTACACACAAAGAGTATCGCTCAATAGACAGTTTGTTACAGTTTTGAGCGACCACTTTGCATAGCTGCTAATGGGCTTTAATGCCTATTAGTAGCTATTTAGCTTCAATTACATTTAAATGAAGCTCCCTTCGGTGTATGCAGATAACAGCAGGTGGTCTGTTATCTGCATACAGCTCCATTGTTCTCCCATGGGACAGCAGCTGAAAATGTTATCAGTGCTCCCACAGAGAATCGCAGCGTGCGGTCCCTGCTATGAGCTGGCCGACCGAATGATGGTTTGTATGCTGAATAAGGATGAGCGAGTATACTCGCTAAAGCACTACTCGTCCGAGTAATGTGCTTTAGACGAGTATCTCTCTGCTCGTCCTTAAAGATTCAGGGACCGCTGCGGAGCGGGGAGCTGCGGGGGAGAGCGGGGAGGAACGGAGGGGAGATCTCTCTGTCTCTCTCTCCCGCTCGCTCTCCCCTGCTCCCCGCTGCGACTCACCTGTCAGCCGCAGCGGTCCCCGAATCTTTATGGACGAGCAGAGAGATACTCGTCTAAAGCACATTACTCGGACGAGTAGTGCTTTAGCGAGTATACTCGCTCATCCTTAATGCTGAACTAAAAATCATCGTTCAGCCGAAAAGCTAACGATGGTAGCATTTACATGCAACGATTATCACTTAAAAGACATTGTTTGAACCAATTTTGAGCGATAATCGTTGTGTGTAAATGGGCCTTAATCCTAAATTATTGTTTGTGAATTGAATTAGTAACAGTGATGCCCCAGACTTCATGTTGAAAATAAGCAAGCAGTCAAGCTTACCATAGTCATGGGCGGAACCTATACGTACCTGACTAGTGCTAGCAAACAGTGCACAAGTCCAGCAAAGCCCCTACCTCCAGGCAGAGATTTTTTGAGAGGAGGAAGAAAAAGTATGAAAAAAAATGTATTGACCACTAACACAGAAACAAAAGTAAGAAGGAGCATAAGAAAGAAAAAAGTAAGGCAGTTGATGCTGTTAATTCTTTTAAGCTTAAGGACCTTCCATGTAGAGCAATAATAATGCAAGAATGTACACCCGAAAAGTGAAACAATTAGCACCGATTATTCATCTATACAAGTGTAATAATTCTTTATGGTTGACTGTACATCTTCCCATGTAGACAGGGTGATGTGCATCCAATCAATGACAGCCCTAGGGAGACAAACAATCATATGATCGATTGTTTGCCCCCAAATAGAGTCTGAATTGGCCCAGGTAACGGCCCAGTAGATGAGTGCTGGAAGACAAATGCAATCAATGAGCATATTGGTCTGTATAGTAGATCAATTTCTGAAGATACCCTTCCTGTAACAATGTTTTCAGCCTCAGCACCCACAGTGCACACAAAAGATGCATGAGAGCTTAATATAAAGTGCCACTCCACTTTCTTGTGAGCACTGACACTTTGTGTTCAAGTGTGCTTCTCCTGAGAGTACCAGATGATAGAATGCATTCTTTGTCCAGAATACACACACACACATATATATATATTTTTATATATATATATATATATATATATATATATATATATATATATGTTTCACAAGTCAGAGCCATCCGGAGTATCTTCTGATTGAAAATAGATACAGCTAAGAAACTTTGCGGAATGCTTAGATGAGTAGGGGAAAACTTTTTGGCATTATGGTGGTACTTGTTGGACATCTTGGTGGCAATCAAAAAAACTCAAATGGTAAGAGGACCATAGGATACATGATTTAAGGGGAGAATTCCATCAGAAACTGATAGGTATAGTCTTTTTTTTTCAATACCTGCGATTATTTCTGAGTTATGTCTGATGTCATGTTGAGTATTAATAAAGTTATGTTGAATTATGTGGTATAGAAAACACTAATCACATTTTTTTTCAGGTACCAGAAGATGCCATTAACAATCCAAGACAGAATTGAACTTCTGTTACCAATCCTGATGGTCAGCAACAGAATCTGACGTGAGGTGGCTGAGGTTTATAATCAAGAATACTCAGGAAGACAGTGAGTGCCCAAGCTGTCAGGAAACTGATAGTGTCCAGAACAAACCGAGAACTGATCATCTAAGCAGTATTTATGACTTCCAGGTGTCGACAATTGCGCTAGCTATTTTCACAAAGCGTCCACTGAAAAGCACCAGGAGACTGGCATTGGAGAATGGTGTCAACCAACTATCATACGGATCCTCAAGTGGCATCTATCGTGTATCAATAACAGCTACCTATGTAAGCCAAAGTGACTAAAGTGCAAATAATTTGTGGTAAAGCTCTATAAATTTGTCCCTAACAAAGGAAATGGAAAAGTCCCCTCTATAGAGTTATCTCTGTTCTAATTCGGGTACTCACATCTGTATCTGAAGCATCCCCACTATAACCTTCCTGAGAAAATCGTGACCGGTGCATGCTTCTTGGAGCCTTGTATTCCACCTCAGAATCGTATTCATTGGAGTCCCTCAAAGTGGACAGTCCACTGTCTATACAGCTTTCAGGGAGACTGTCAACCTCACAGTTCATTCTCTGCATTGGATCACATACTGCCAAAGTATCATAGTCCTCATCTAAGAAGGATGATCGAGGCGAGCTTGAAAAAAAGAGGGATAATATTTCAAGTCAATGACATATTAAGTATATTTTTCAGCATATTATAGAGTGACAGCTTAAAGTATTCCTACCATCTTTTCTAAATAGATGTAAAATTCTGTGCAGGGTCATTTTTTTTTATTTTATTTTTTTTTTAAACCTGCAAGTTTTTTTACATTTTAAAAAGTTTTTTTTTCTAAAAGTTATGCAGGCGTACACATAAAAAATAAGTGCATCATATTGAACTGTAAATAGGCCAAAACAGCAGTCTAATGGCAATAACTAGCACATGTAAACGCAGTAGCAATAATATGGTGAGCAACGCGATTATGGCCAATGGGTGTCACGCAGGTGTAACGTTACAGATAAAAATCTATATCTCACCTATGTTCTTTTGCTGACTGATTTAATGACATGTCTTTATAGAGGTTGGAGCTCTGCTTTTTCAGATACGGAGTTCGCAATCCCCATAGAATTAAATGATGAAACTTTGGCTGTCTGCAGTTGTCACTAGGTGGCGCTAACTGGATTTATGGATCTACGCGGCTTCCACTAAGCTCTACCATTTATCTATTTTGAGTATACATAAATGAAAAATTCAACCGAGGGCCGATTTAATAGAAAATGAGCTCCTAAGAAATAAAGCCCCTCGCCATTTTTAAACCGTTTTTTAGTAATCTGAAGAGCTGCAAATATAAAATAATACCTCCGTGCGTTATCCACATAATACTTCTGATACCGCTGATATTCATTGCCTGCACACCACTGCCATTTAATGGCAAAATACAACTATCATACAGTGTCCAAATAACATTGCCAGGCAATGCTTAAATAGTGATGGACACATATTACTGAATTAACAACCCACAGAATCCCATTATATCAATCAGTAGGGAGCAAGACGAACCCAGGGCCATGCAACTGTGATTTAAACGTTGCACAGTCCTCTTCTTTGTTGGGCAGACCGCTTCCAAACTACTACTGAATCAGAATGCCTCCTGCTCCATTTTCAGGTTACTCCTGGGAGTCCTATCCATGGGGGCCCATAAATAACGGGGACTCTGGGCAACTGTCCAGTTCTTCACCCCACTAAATCAGCTTTGATCCAATCACAATGTAGTAGTAAAGAAGAGGCATCACTGAAAGTCATACTGTACCGGTCATAGGGAGAATTACTTCTGTTCGTCTTGGGACTGTTTCTAGAAATTGTACTTCCCGGTGAAGTGTTGACAGCACGCTAAAAAGACAAAGGATAATGTTTTTATTTTATTTTTTTTATGACTGTCATGTGACCTGACCCAAAGAAAATGCAATGCAATTTTTCAAGAGGTTTTCCCAAGATAGTGGATTGTCGGAAATACCCATTTTTTGTTATTGTATACAGCTTATACTGAGACTTTACAATGAGACATTATAAAATTACTAAATCTCCCATAAAGTGAAGTTATTCTTTACAGTTCAGGGTGCTGCACTGCTGGACTAGTGGCTAGTCAAAACCAAAAGTAAATAAACTGCACTGTGTGAAAAGGGTCAAAAACTACTTTAGTGAACTTCACAAATATCAGTTACCTTATATAATGTTATTACCCTCTTTTATTTCCTTAAATAGTTTTAGTAAGTCACATGTTAGAAGAATACATGCTTTCAGTCATGGTAATGGGAAGATGGAACAGTGCCTCTACTGCACCACCTATTGGAAGGCAGTAAATCCATTAAACCAGCCTTGTAACGTGAAATATAAGCCAAAGCCAGGAACTGGGAATATAAGTCAAAGCCATGGTCTTCTCCAGAGGAAGAAGATAACCAAGTACAGATGGGCTGTTTTGGGGGTTTGCTCCTCATCAGTGTACAATAGGTTGCTGGCTGGCTAGTGAGAAGCCAATGATGTGGATCAGAAAGGAACAATACCTCTACAGCACCAGCTATTATAAGGCAACATTCCTGCAAGTCAATGTCAGTGTCACGACTTGTGGGTGGCGACAGTGTCGTGGCATGGTGGCCTTGACACAGGCCAAGTACTGTTGCCTTGTTAGGCAGGTCAAGGGTTAATGCACCATGTGCAGAGACTGCTGGTGCTGTCTTTCTTTGCTGCATGGATGCAGGCTGGATTAGTCATGCCTGGGAGTAGGGTGGAGGTGTGGTTTTCTATTCACTCTGCCAGTTTTCAGGTGCAAAGTGGCTTTATATGTTCACCCCTACTTGTGCTTAGTGCTGCTTATTCCATTCAATGGTGGAGTCCTTGGAGTTTGGAGTTCTTCTGTGCTGGGTGTATTGCAACTTGTATTGCTGTGGGTTCCTTTTCAGTTGCTTTCCTGCTGTTCATTTCTGTTTTGCTTTGCTGTTTGGTTAATCTCACCAGGGGTTCCTATAGGGACACTCAGGGCCCAGGATAAAGACCGTGGGGCCATCTCTATCAAGATGATTACTCTGCTTCTACAAAGGAACCATTCACCTCCCTTGCTAGGTTAGGGCCAGGCCTCCTTCTCCCTGGAGTGGTGCTACCGTTCAGCATAGCATGGTGTGTGGCTATTTCCAACAGTGTTTATGTGCCCTATCGCCATGCTGAGTGTAATACGCAGGTGTCGCACAGGCTTTACATCTGGGTTATGTATCTCAGTTGTGGTGCACACTGTTCTGCAGTGCATAAATCTATCTACCACTGTAGTTGTTAACATCACCCTGCGTCCATGCTGAGCGTGGTGCTTGTGAGCCGCACGGACGTGACAGTAAGACCTTTTAACCAGTCTTGGAACTATGACTGGGAAAATAAGCCAAAGCCAGAGTTTTCTCCATAAGGAAAAGATAACCATGCACAGATAGAGTGCTTCACGTTTTTTTGCCCCTCATTGGTGTGCAGTAGGTTGCTAGCTTGACTGTGTAAGAGGCCTATGTTGTATGTCCAAAGGAGTTAGGTTTTTCCTTAGGAAGAGCACCTAGTTGGTCTGACACTGACTTGTACGAATGCTGCCTTTGAATAGGTGTAGAAGCCTTGTTCCATCTTTCCATTTGCATAAATATCCCAGAGGAGCATGTAGGGCCTTATAAGTCTCCTCACACCCACCATCTGCTCTCCCTATGGAGAAACTTTAACCTTTTTGACCTCCATCAATCATGTTTCCATCAATCCTGCTGAAAGAAACAGTCTGCTGTAAAACAGTCTTTGCCTTCTGAGGGGTTTTAATCCTGGACCAAAAAGTCTAACAATTCCAATAGTTTTACACTTGCATTACTATGAAAGCTGAAGATGCCCAGTCTAGGAAGAGAAAGCCAGCAAAAAAAACTGCACTGATTAAAAGAATAAACCAAGAAAAAATATGTGATGCTATTTTTGTGTAGCCTGCTATCTGTTGGCACAGCTTTATAGATCTTATATTCCCATAAAAGTTTTTTTTTACTTTTCTATGTTCCTTGCATCTAGAATGTTTGATAATTTGACACCCTCTGGGTTCCATAAATGGCAGATTAAGAGTTCTTCCGGATTTAGTGAGTTCTTTCTATATTCCAATTTGTACTAGAAATGATAAGGCACTATGTAAAAATTGCAGAATTGTGTGGCAGAGGTATAAAATGTCTTTTATTGAAGATAAATTTGTTCCTCATATAATGGTATTTTTTCTTACTGCCAAGAAGAAACCGGGAAATAAGATTAAACTTTGATAAAGATGTGGCGGCCCTAAGCCATGCTCATATTCACACTGCGGTGCTGTTATGCTAGCAGGGAGTGTATCATTACACACAAGAGTAGCAGTAACCAGTGTCAGGAACATGAACGTACCAGTGATCTGTTGTACTTAATCAGACTGTTCTCCAGCACACTCCGCAGTCCATCATTACTGTCATGCAGCTTTCTATTAGCTGTTCTGTAATCAAAAGGTATAGAATGTCAACTAAAGAAATGCCACAGATTGTTTTCTACACAGTTCAGCTACTTTCAAGGATAATAAAAAAATAAAATGTATATTTTGTACCTTTATATAATCAACCATATATTTAAGAGTAATGCAGCAAAGCCTCATGAACTAGTATCTAAAAATCTATGAATGCAGGGTCTCCTCAATGAGAGCACTCATGGATCAGGGTGTAACTATAGTTAACAGGGCCCCTCCATTATGTTATATGTTTGCCTCGTGCAAAGGTATTGTCAGTGTCTCCTATGTTGTATGCATTTGATGTGTATTGCACCTCTGCAGCACTGAATGGGTTAGTGTCTGGGTTATGTCTGAGAAATGTATCATGTTGTTTGACATGTGACCTTGTGATATAAATGTGTTTGCAAAGTGGATGCAAGGGAGATGGAGTCAGCAAGGAGTCAGTCTGCTGCTAGTTCTTCTGACAAGTCAGTGAGTGAGCTGCCAGATACTGAGCAATGTGTGTGAAGAATGGAGGAAGCTGAGCAATTCCCCACTGCTTGGCCTGGAATTATTCTACCAGGGATGAGCCAGGTCTACTACTAAGTACTGAGTGAGGAATGGATCGTTGATTGGCGAATGAAGGCACAAGAAGCGTGAGTGTGTACTGGTAGAGAGTTGGAGAGAGAGAAGGAGAGTCGCCGGGAGTGGGATCTCACAGATAACTAGCTGTGGATCGTCCGGATTGCCCCAAGTATCCTCCCTGTCACACCACCTCCTTCTGTTATATCTGTGCCAATCTACTGTTGAACTGTTATTAAGTTACAATAAATGGACATTCCCGACCATTTCCAGTTTGTCAGGAAAGTTATTCCTGTGTGTGGACCAAGTTATTTCCTACGAGTTTCACTGCAGAGGACGGAATGGTGGCGTCACGAGTGACCAGAAGATTTGAGGTAACCTCTGCTTACACTTTCCCTGCGACATCCCCGAGCAGTAACTTGGATGGGTCCCAGGCTACCGTCAGGGGAGGAGATGGTAGAGCCGCCTTGACATAATTATTAATTGTCTACCCCGCCATCTCCTCGGCTGTGGGCCTGCTCCTCGGACGCTGCAGTCGCACCCAGGACCCTTACAGGGCCCATAATGCATCTCTTCTCCATATAGGGAGCCCAGTACTATGAATAAAGCATTAAAGTTGGAGGTCTTGTTACACATTTTGCATTGGGGCCCAGAAGCTTCAAGTTATGCCTCTGCTCATGGTCAAACACAATAAAAAGAACTCAAGCAATATTTTTTACTTGGACAAGATATATGTATATTCAATTTTTTTCTTTACAGTATCTTTACAATATCCTTTTGTTGGAACTGATACCAAATTGCATTGCTATAAGAAAATATCCATTATCTCTCTATGGACCATGAAACAGGGTAAATGCCCAATGGCATACTGGGTTATGGGTCTATATTACTGGTCAGTAGGCACTTCACGTACAACCATGTGGTGGCATTGCATCTAGGGAATAGTGGAGAACATATTCATAATCCGATACATGATGTAATAGGACTCAGTTTTTACACGCAGATTTTTATGGATTCCATAAAGAGCGTGCATGCATCAATCAGACTTTTATGGCATAACCACCAGTCCCATTGATGTGCATGTAGCAGAAACAACAACTTTTGGGACACACCATGGCCTTGTTCTTGGGTTTGGTGAAGTCCCATTGTCGGATTAACTTGCAATTAGAGATGAGCGAGCATACTCGCTAAGGACAATTACTCGATCGAGCATTGTCCTTAGCGAGTATCTCCTCGCTCAGAAGAAAAGGTTCGGCTGCCGGCACGGATGAGAGGTGAGTTGCGGCAGTGAGCAGGGGGGAGCGGGGGGGAGAGCGAGATCTCCCCTCCGTTCCTACCCGCTCTCCCCAGCCGCTCCCCACCCGTCGCCGGCAGCTGAATCTTGTCTTCTGAGCGGGCAGGTACTCGCTAAGGACAATGCTCGATCAAGTAATTGCCCTTAGCAAGTATGCTCGCTCATCTCTACTTGCAGTCTTAGCACAACCCCTTTAATGCTCATCGGAACTTTATAACAGATTTTTATAGGGTGAGTTCTGTGAATACTAATGCACCAGGCGAGCCATGCACCAAATAAGCTATGATCACATGGCGAAGTCCGCCGTGGAATTTTGAGCAAAGATTCTGCCTGTAAAACTGCGACAAAAATCCACGGCTATTGTGTCGCGATATTTAATGCAGGTCCACATGCAGTATTAGCAATATCAATAGGCAAAATCCACATGCAAAATTCTGCTGCATTTCTGCGCACATTGCTGTCAAGAAGTGACATGTCACTTCGTCATACAGAAATGTGTCAGATTTGTTTTATTTGTGAACTACATGGCAAACATAAAGCTTGTTGCAAGTAATGCAAGCTAAGAGTTGTCATTAATATTGGAGATGGATTACACTTTAAACTACACATTCACAACAGTTCACCTGCAGCTACAATATAATGAAGATGATACTTTAGTATGACTATTAAGGAAGGGCATTAAAACCAGTTTCCAAATACAATGTTATAATTAGAAACTGTCCACATAGACTCCCCTGCGCCCTGTGACTAGATGATAGACGCTGTGTCGGTTTTACATGATGTTTGTAGCATAATTCAAGTAGGTGGTTGGAAGTGTATCTTGTCCTACTCCAAAATGCAGCATCACTGAGAGGATACTAAACTTTTCTCCGCCTCTCAACCTTTTACATGCAACGACATCCAAACAACCGAAAATGAGTGATAATCGTTTCATGTAAACGCAGGCATCGTGCAGTTTTCGTTTGAACGATGGATTTTGGTTCACTTAAAATTCATTGTTCAGCCACTAAAAGACTGTTACATTCCATTTGAATGTATTTTGCTTATCTTTCAAAAGACTGCAGGATGTTCTCCCCACGGTATGTTTACACTAGCTGGGAGAAGAACAATGCAATCTGCTGGCAGCCTTGAGGAGAACAATGGAATGTGCTGGCAGCTGTCTGCACAGCTGGGAGTGTGTTTAAACACAAGCTGGGCTTTGCAAACAATTTATGGATGTCCTTTTACATGCAAATGAAGATGCAAAAGTGTTAATGGCCATTAACACAATGTAAACAGATCGCTAAATCTTTCCATATTTCATTAGTTTGAAAGATTATCTTTGCATGTAAAAGGGCCATCAGTCTTTGAGAAATCACAACTATCAGTTTTTTTACCTTTTTTTCTCTTTTCTTTATCATGTAATTAACATTAGGGGATAATAGGCTAAATTGAATAGACATATGTCTTCTTTCGGCCTTAAAGGGGTTGTCCCGCGCCTAAAGTGATTTTTTTTTTTGCCCAGTACCCCAGTACCTGTAAAAGAATACTGCTGCCAGGTGTTATTTAAAAAAAAAATTCCCTTACCTGAATCCCCATTCAGCAACGTTAAAAAATCTTCTTTCCAAGATGGCTGCCGCTGGTCTTCTCCCACGATGCACCACGGGTCTTTTCCCATGGTGCACTGTGGATGTTCTTCTGCTGTCTGAGCTCCATTGCCGATTCCAGCCACCTCATTGGCTGATCGGCACCATGTGACGGGGGCGGAGCTACATGAGGACGCTGAGAAGAGGGAGGAGCCAGGACGCAGCTCGTGAGCAAGGACCTTCCAGTAGGGGATTCATCTCTGCGCAAGCGCGACTGTTCTGGCGACCAGAGAAGCAGTTTGCTCGTCGCCATGGAGACGGGGATGCCAGCACCAGGAGGGGGTAAGTGTATAACTTCTCTATGGCCAATATTTAATGCACGATGTATATTACAAAGTGCATTAATATGGCCATACAGAAGTGCATAAACCCACTTGCTTTCGTGGGACAACCCCTTTAAGGCCCTTTTACGCGCAAAGATAATCTTTCAAACGACTGAAAGATTTAGCGACCCATTTGCCTAAAGTGTTAATGGCCATTAACACTTTATCATTTTCATTTGCATGTAAAAGTACCTGCAGGAGTTGTTTGCAGAGCCCAGTATGTGGTTAAACACAAGCCCAGCTGTGCAAGCAGCTGCCAGCACATTCCATGCTTCTTCTCGCGGCTAGGGTAAACAATGCCACGGGGAGAACATCCTACAGTCTTTTGAAAGATGATCGAAATACATTCAAATGGAATGTTTTTGCTCAGTCTTTCAGTGGCTGAGCAATGTATTTTAAGTGAATTAAAATCCATTGTTTAAACGAAAAATGCACGATGCTCGTGTTTACATCTAGCGATAATCGTTGCGTGTAAAGGGGCCTCTACATACTATGTTATCTAACCCTTCTCTGTTCCCTGTGTTGCTTTGTACAGAGTACTTTTTATGCCTCTCTTTGCTACTTAGGTAATGGTTTTAAAACAAACATCATCCAACCGAGTACAAAAACAATTTTCTGAATTGCAAGATTTATGAAAAACCCTGAAAAGTATACATACTGCAGTATTTCAATTTGCCTCGCCAAATTGTCCCGTTCATCTGTATATTCCCTGATAATTTCCATATCTCTGAAAGGGAGAATAAATCATTATTACATGCCATCCATAAACTTTATTAAAACATTTCTCAGGAGGTAACACTTCCTATATACCTTTCAGAGCTCAGGCTTTGATCTGCATAATCACTTTTCAGAGCATCCAGTTCACTCTGGAGGAAAGAGATGCTGGTTTGAGCCTCTAGGAGATCCTTTTTAAGTTTCTGATTTTCCTGGTAGAAAGATATAGTGACATTTTTAATGCTCAGTGAGAAACGTGAAGATCCCGTACATTACTGCGGACTATGAATGCTTTGTTGGCATTTAACATTCTATCACTGTTCATCCAGTTGATTATATGACTGTCGAAAAGAGCAAACTGCCATTTGTAATAGGACTTCTTTATCAAAATTATACAGAAGCTCTCTCCAGACAAAATTGGAAGCCTGAAGTCCTGAAAACTGTATAGTGTCAAGCAAATAAACATACTGCAATAGATACTAATGCTGAGCAAAGCACTCTGGTCCACATAGTAAGATAGCAATGATTGACTTCTTTGCTTTCCCAATAGCGATAACTTACCATTGTTAATTCATGAAGGCGTTTCTTCAGAGCAGCCACATCTTCCTTTAAGGTTATATTCTTTGACTGTTCTTCTAGCTGATAAATTACACAAAATAACACCATAAATAAAATAAACTTACATTATTGACCTTTAGACTTACCATAAAGTATCACAAAATACAATGCAAAATAATAACTTAGAAAAATAAATGCTGCACCTTATTTATTTGTAGGGCCACTCCAGCAAATTCTAATATTTCCATTGCTGCACCCTCACCTGACTGCTTGTCACACTCTGGAGGTCTACTAAGTATACTACAGTCACTTTCATGCAGTGCAGGCTCCTGTCTAATGCTTGTTAGACAACATCTTGATGTTGAGATTTCTGCTTTCACTTTCACTATTCTGTACTATCAGTCCAATGATGCATCAGCACAATGTCACGTGACTAGCTACAGCCTGTACCATCTCTGCCTGCAGGGAAGACACCATCATTAACGTCTGTATTCAGCTAAACAAGCTACAGACCATAAATATACAGTCAGAAGGCTGAGCTGTGATCTCCTTCAGTATAACTGTGTGATAGGAGCCTCTAATCAGCAGCAGTAACTGTGATAGGAGTTTCTGTGTCCCACTCTAAAGAGCTAGTGTGGTAGGGTTCATCATACATGAATTATGTTGACTGAAAACTGACCAATTTGAGAGAATATGAAGCCAAAGGTAGTCAGAATGAGATCACATGACCAACCTGAGGAAAAGGACTCCTTGAGTTTCAGATAGAAAGGGATAACTAACCAAGTTAATACTAGCTGACTTATACATACTGGGATACTAGTAACAGAATGAAAAGAAATTCATGAGAGTGGCTTTGTAAAGTAGAGCAGATCTTTCCTCTGCATAAAGGGGTTTTCTGAGTTATGTAAAGGCCTCTCATGTGTAAAGTTATAAATCAACTGATACTCACCTCTCCCCATTCCTCGCTCACCCCCGCTGCTGTGTTTGCTGCCTGTCATGTCCAATAAAGCTGCTGCTGCAGCTTGTTTGTAGACAGATCAGGCTGACTGCAGCGTGCAAAGTTGATGTTAGCACAGAGATCGGCGAGGAACGAGCGGGCAGTAGGGAGATCGGCGAGCAACGAGCGGGGAGCAGGGAGAGGTGAGTATCAGCTGATTTGTTATTTTACAGCATGCAGAATCTGATGAAAGACCTTTACAAAACTTGGACAACCTTTTTTAAAAAATACTGTATAATATGTGTTCAACCTGCTAGTTATAGAAGATAATTAAGAGCCGTCTTTATATACCAAGAAGTAATGATTACTGCAGTTGTCACATTTCTGTAATGAAACATGTAGCAGGTATCCACATCGTACACTGTGTCCATTCACTCACTACTTCATTGTTACAAAGTATAGGGAGGTGTAGCAGAGAAATCAGCGAGATGAAGGATTAACGCAGCGTGGCTCACAATAATGGCATACTCACGTTTTTTTATTTTAATTTTTCTTTTCATAAAACTGCAGCAAAAAAAGGAGAAACCTTCAAAGTGCCATTTATACATGTCTACCAGATTTAGGAAATAACCATTAGAGGAAGGCTTCTCAAAAGAAAGAAGTATGGTATTCTCTTAGCCAGCTGAAAAAAAATCCAATTACTCTCAATAAGGCCTAATGCACACAACTGTATTACTGCCTCCTGTGGTGTTCGAGTCTACAAGTGGCCGGACACTGGCAGCACACCGACCCATAGTAGTCAATGTGACAATTCATACTTCGTTTTTTTCTCGAGGAAATATGTTCTGTGTGATAAAAAAAACACAGCATGCACTTATCTGGTCCAATGTGCAAACTAGGCTCACCCATTCAAGTCAATGGTGCCGCAAACGAAATGGACAGAATTTCACAAGTTGTTGCTAAGAGATGCAGGAAAAATTAACTGGGGACTGTTTCAGGGGGTTTTTTTGTGGACATGAGAAACGAATGACATAAGGATGTGAAACGGGACACACGGATGGCATATGGAAGTGCACTTAGGTGAAAAAAAGTCTATCTTTTGGAGACGCAACACAAATGAATTTTTATACGGTTGTGCACTTTAAGCCTAAGAGAAATAAAATAATAGCTTTGCAGTTATAATACTTTTTTAATCGATACCTGGACAAAATAAAGTTTAGCAGCAAACTTTCGAGACAAGTTATGTCTCTTCATCAGGCAACACAAAGTATCTACAGAGAGCTCCTGGGATATTAGCTGGGCCTACAAGTGGCAAATATATTTTTATACAGTTATACACTTAATACAGCTGTAATAACTATATACACTCATTGTCAAAAAAAATCAAGCACCTAGAAGGTGTTCTCGGAATCAAATGAAACTTTCTCTGTGTGATTGTAACGTTGGTATAAGTAAGTGATTACAATATCAGATCAAAAGGATAATTTATTACAGAAAACTGAACACTTGTAGGGAGGCTCCAGTACCCTGTTGTACCTCTAGTTTAGATACAAGGTGTGATACAAACAGGCATGGATGCTCTGGTACCCTGTTGTACCACCTCTAGCTTAGATACAAGATGTGATATGGGTGGGCATGGAGGCTCTAGTACCCTGTTGTACCACCTCTAGCTTGGATACAAGATGTGATATGGCCCGGCATGTAGTCTCTGGTACCCTGTTGTACCACGTCTAGCTTGGATACAAGATGTGATACGGGAAGGCATGTAGGCTCTAGTACCCTGTTGTACCACGTCTAGCTTGGATATGAGATATGATATGGCCTGGCATGTAGGCTTTAGTATCCTGTTGTACCGCCTCTAGCTAGGATACAAGATGTGATACGAGCGGGCATGGAGGCTCTAGTACCCTGTTGTACCACCTCTAGCTTGGATACAAGATGTGATACAGGAAGGCATGTAGGCTCTAGTACCCTGTTGTACCACCTCTAGCTTGGATATGAGATATGATACGGCCTGGCATGTAGGCTTTAGTATCCTGTTGTACCGCCTCTAGTTAGGATACAAGATGTGATACGAGCGGGCATGGAGGCTCTAGTACCCTGTTTTATGGCCTCTAGCTTGGATACAAAATGTGATATGGGTGGGCATGGAGGCATGCAGGTTCCGTATGGTATCCTGCAGTATATCACTCCACATTTGCTGTAACTGAGCCTCTAGATCGTGCAAACTCATAGGCTGTCAAAGTTGGCATCCCAGATGGTCCGATACAGAGGCGTAACTTTAAGCTGCTGGGCCCCAGTACAAAATTTGGAACTGGGCCCCCAACTATAAAGCTTCATTAATAGTATTGGTTTGCAATATGGGTAAAAGAGAGTTTATGGGCCCCCTAGGGCTCCTGGGCCCAGGTGCGACCGCACCCGCTGCACCCCCTATACTTACACCCCTGGTCCCATACATGTTCTATTGGTGACAAATTTGGTGACCGGGCAGCCATGGAAGTTTGGCAGTGCTGTGGAGGCATTCCTATGACACTCTTGCTGTGTGAGGCTGAGAATGAGAGGCAAAACATATGGCTGCAGGATGTCCTGAACATATTGCTGAGCTGTCATTGTCCCTTGTACTACTACTAGGGGTGACCGACTGTTGCATGCAATGGTTCGTCTCTGCAGCAAAGGCATGATTGAGGCGCTTATCCCTAGTTCTCCAACGTAGTTTACCATTTTAAGATGAGTATGGAGAAATAAAGGGTTGTTATTTTTACATTTACTCCTGTTTATGCTGACACTGCTATTGGTTTCCCCTAGTTCTCCAGACATGAACACTGCCATCATCAGTGCCCAAATCAAACCTGGATTCCTCGCTGAAGACAACCTGGTTCCACTCTGTAGCCGTCCAGTTTAGTAGTTCATGAAACCTCTGTAAATGGAGGTGACAGTGGGGGGTTATCAAAGGCGGTACATGTAATGGGTACCATGAGACCAAAGTCCTTCAGCCAAGCGCCTGGAAACACTTCAGCCAGACACAGGGGCCTGTAATGATGGTGACACTTATCTTTGGATGGTGGATAACTAAACAGTTGAAGTTATTTGCACTTGTCAGACAATCAGACAATCCTTTCTACTGGTGGTCTGTGAAGGGCATCCTGAGCCCAGTTGTGCGTGTCCTCACACATTCACCGGTCACAACACCTCCTAACTATCTGGTCAGAACGGCCCAGGTGGCGGGCAGTTCAATACGACAATCCAGTTTCTGAAGTTGCAATAACAAGCCTCTCTCAATTAACTGGGTGAAATCTCTTCAATTATGTTGTAGAGGCGTTTAGTGTTCAACAAGCTCTACAAGAGGTCCACTACACACAAGTAGCTTCTGAGATCCTTTTTATAGGCCAAGGGGGGAACCACTCTTAGAAGCTCAGGTGGAAAGACTGTTCATCTAATCCCACCACAACTCTAATCATTTGCATATCTGCCTGAGATGGAACTCCATTCCAAGTAATAAGGCTGCAAAACGACAACTTCTAGGTGCTTGATTTTATTTACAAGAATGTATTAAAAGAATGCGATTGGATGAATCTGGGACTCATAGAGCATACCATGAATTTGAAAATCCAAATATGACCTTAAATCCTAGTAGAATTTATCTACATGTTGTATATGGAATTTAGGCTTTTGTTAAATCCCTTTTACAAGCATTTCTAGTTAGGGAGTCTGCATAAAAACTCTACAGCAAATCTGCAGCATGTAATACAAGCTTTAGGGATTCATGGAAAATAAGCTCAGTTGAAGAAACTAGCGCCAGAAAGCTGCTGCCAAGCAAATACGATTACAGCATGCATCAAAGGGGCCTTGATCGACGTAACATGAATATAGTGTATACAGTATGAGCCAGTATATATGAGATAGGCAGTCAATACAACTAAGGAAAGGAGTGGACAACAGGATATAGTGACAGACAGACGGACTTCAACGGTCTGCTATTTATATTGCTTAGTTTAGTAGTTTTACAGATCTTACTTTTGAAACTTTGCTGGATGAACTGGAGATGAATCTAATGATCATGTATGTTCATATATGCACATTCTTCCCGCCCTCCTCCACCCTCCAGACCAGGGGCGTAACTATAGGGGATGCGGTTACCCCTGGGCCCAGAAGCCTTAGGGGGCCCATAAGGCCTCTCTTCTCCATATAGGGAGCCCAGTACTATGAATAAGGCATTAGAGTTGGGGGCCCTGTTACAGGTTTTGCATTGGGGCCCAGAAGCTTCAAGTTATGCCTCTACTCCAGACTATAACTGGCAGGTCCTTCTGTATAAAGTCGCCTTCACACAGCAAATAATCGTTGTACGGATTTTGCAACGGAAATCGACAAATCGACATCTAAATTGTCCGTGTTTTTAATTGTGGATCTGCTATAAGATTTAACCCTTGTATTTCAAGAGTTGAATTCCGCAGCATAAATCTACAGCATGAACGGACATGCTATGGATTTAGAATCCACAACATTTTTCGAAAACTTTGCAGATTTGTTGTGGACATTTTCTGTACTATGTGAAGGAAATTTCTAAAATCTTCTCCAAATTTGCTTATTTCGTAAACGCTGCAGATTCCAACAGCAGAAATTCTAAAGCACTTAGGCCCAATGTCCCTGAGCAAAATGGAATTACTAAAACCACGCGGGTCTCTCGCACGTGTGATCCGCACCCATAGGGAATCATTGGGCACCCGCAGGTACTTAAATACCTGCCTATGTTATTTTTCCCTGGCGCACGGATCACATGTGCGGGAAAGCACCCGCAGCAAGCTCCATTTTGTGCGGTTTTCCCGCACAGGCGGCTCCCGCGGCTTCCATTGAAGCCTATGGAAGCCGTCTGTGCCGTGGAAAGCAGGAGTTCAAAAAAGGAAAAGTGTGCACGGCGTATGCGTGTGAAACGCTGCCAGCATGCCGAGCACATCCGCCAGGCCAAAGAAAGAAGATCTGGAGGGGAGACCTGCAGCATCCAAAGAGGTAAGTATAATCAATTTTCTGGCCTCATGTCTGTGGGAAAGGAGGGACCCCTTTGGGCCCGAATTTCCCCCTGGACATGAGGCCTTACACTATGTGTCAAGCTGCCCGTATTGTGCACATGGAAAGACCTGCCAATCAGCATCTGGAAGGAGAGCAGGTGGAGCGTGCAAATATGAATATATACATGAGCCTCATTGGACTCCTCTCCAGTCCAGCCCAGCAAAGTTTCAAAAGTAAGATTTGCAAAACCACTAAACCAATGAGTGAAAGTGACAGACTGCTGAAATCATCATGTCTGCCACTATGCTCTGCTGACTGTAGCCGGGTAGCTTTGGGTACCCAACACGTGGCCTTTAAGGTCAAAACAGAGATATTCTAATGATTGCTTTAACCCCATGAGTGGCGGGTTTCCTACCACCCTGTTGTGCCCACCAGGACAGATTTTTTAAAATGGTCTAATCATTGAATTTCAACTAATTTTGCAGTTGCGTCTCAAGAGCCATAACTTTTTCATTTTTCCATTGACATGGCCATATAAGGGCTTGTTTTTTACGGGACAAGTTGTGATTTTTTAAACAGGAGGGAGGAAAAACAGGAATGGGGAAAAAAGAAAAAAAGAGGCCATGCCATTAAGGGGTTAAATAATGCATTAACTTCCTTCTCTGGGTCATTACGACGCATGGATACCACATGTGTGATTATATTTTTGATTTTTTTACAAAGTAAAGGGAGACAAGTGTTTTTATTATTTTTTTTATAATTTTTTAACTTTTTTTTTTTATTTTTTTTTTTGTCCCTTTAGGGGACTTCCACAGGGACCCATCAGGACCCCTGATCACATTCCGGGGGTTCGATGGTGACAGCCCTTTACATGCTGCAGTGACAGCCCTTTACATGCTGCCGTCACATAGACTGCAGCATGTAAGGGGTTAACACAGCAGAGATCGGAGGTTTTCTCTGATCTCTGCTGTAAGAGCTGGTACCTAGCTGTCCTCTGACAGCTAACAACCAGCTCTCCCTGCCACAGAGACCATCGGCTTGCTTCTGACAAGCCGATGGTCTCTATGGCAACCTGTAAACAAAGCAGGAGGTTGCCGGCATATCGGCAATATCTTCTGCTGGTTTTTCAAAGCCCTTGCTTTGTTCTCTGTGGGTCTGTGCAGGCAGAGCACACTGTCACAGCTTTTGGCATTGTGCTCTGCAGCTCCCATAGTGATACATAGCCCGGAAATCTTCCGGGCTATGTTGCTATGAGCAGTGGAGCTCGTCCCAGGAAAATTTCCGGACGTGCCACTCAAGGGGTTAAGGGTACGTTCACACATAGCGGAAATGGTGCCGGTTTTCTGCAGCTATAAATCTGCAGCAAAATCTATACCATTGGTGCGGGCTTTGGTATGGATCAGCAGCATACTTCACCACTTCTATTGAAAGAATGAAATCAGCTGCAGATCCGCACCAAAATCCGTGTCGAAATCTGTACCAATGATGCAGATTTTGATGTGGTTTTGACCCACATTTTGGTGCAAATTTGCCGTTGTGGAAAATCTGCATAATTTCCGCTAAGTGTGAACATACCTTAAGTGCAGGTCTGTAGGGGGCATCTACTACATCTAGATGGGGTCTCTTCTCTGCACAACCAGTGAGTCTATGTTGTTAAATAATGCTACACAAGGACAATTAAGAACTGTCTTACATGGATTTTGTATTCCTCTAGAACAGGGATATGCTACCTGCAGCAGGGAAGGGGGACAGATGCGACCCACAATTCCATCCTATGTGGCCTCAAACCATCTGGACAAAGAAATACTTGTCTGCATCTAGCAAATGCTCACATGTAGCTTCAATAACAAAGAACACAGCGTGGGAGCAAGGATGTGCATGTACTAATGGTTTGCTGACCATGTTGAGAGACTGGGGTCCCTTGACTCCTGTGTACCGCTCTAGAAAGGAGTATATCAGGTGGAAAGGTGGTCGTCTATGCATGCAGCTCTCTCCAATGAAGGTCGTAAAATGTTAACTGTTTTTATAATTCCCATGTTCTACATTGGTGAGCCACATGCATGCATGGACTGCCGAATGGATGAGAAAGGACACCAATTCTCCTCATAGGTGGGAGGCAGTGAAACCCATACCTACTAGATATTTATGGCCTCGGGTGGCGCAGAGTGTTAAGGCAGCAGAGATACAATCCTAAGCTCTCGCTCACGACCTGAAGGTTGTGGATTCAATCCCTGCATGGTTCAAGCAGCCGGCTCAAGGTTTGACTCAGCCTTCCAGCCTTCTGAGATCAGTAAAATGAGTACTCAACTTGGTGGGGGTAATAAATAAGCTACCTGAAAGCGCTGTAGAATAAATTGTCGCTATACAAATAACAAGATTTATTTTTTTGTGGTCTACAGTTTTGATGAGCTGTATATTTCTCAGATGAGTTAAATATGGACCTAGTGAGTGGTTCAGTCTGACAATGTTCCATCACCCCAGGTGTAGATCAACTTGGCATCTACTACGGGTCAAATTAGATGACTTTTTTTCTATTACTGTAGAACTTAGGATCTGAATTCTTACATTTTCATTTGTTCCTAGACAGATCTAGCAAAACCAAAAATACGTGTCTGGGTACATATTGCCTTTCCTTGTAGATTGAGCAGTTGGCGCTATAAATATCTACAATAATAATATTAACACAATGATTTCATTATCTAAACATTTGGCAGCCATCTCCTTTCCCAAAAGACTAATCATATTAGACTGTTGTGTTCACTTTTTACTCCGCTAATTTCACATGTTATATATCAGCTGTTTCCACACTGCTTCCTCCTTGTAATGCTCACGTTACCTTTTTTAGCTTTTTAATTGTAACCTGGAGTTCAGCAACTTCAGATTCATGTTGGCGCTTCAAGTCATTGAGAGCTTCTTCTGCCTTTTTCTTCTCCTGGAACAGCCAAAAAATTGAAATGTATTCATTTTCTTGTTAAGGTTTACAAAGTTGCATTGTAAGAAACATGCAGAAGAGATATATTTAATAGTGACAAAGTGACTGCAGCATATGGATGGATACGTCTGCATAGAATCCATATGTCCTCACTGACCAAGAATGGAAATAGTTCACATACTTAAAAATTACACAAATATTTGAATAGAAAAATATAAAACCATGGGCTGAACGCCTTGAGAAAAACTCATGTTATGGTAGCCGCGATCTGGATAAGAAAGAGTTAATGGAAGTAAAATAGCGGATGCCATAAAATGGAGGGCGGAAGTATGCCTACTTAAGGGCAAGTTATTGACACAGCATTTGTATGAAGAAAAGTTTACAATGCCTGCATAGCAATGTGGCAAAATGTGACCAACCACTATATATATAGATACTAGCTGATATACCCGACTTCAGCTGAATTAATTTAGTACAGGTATTTACCTGTTGTTCGCACAGAAAATTTTCATGAAGTTATGGTTACTTCAGAGGAACCAAGGAATAAAATATGTATACACATAGAGGAGCATTAGATTCTCCTCAGACTGCATGTACTGATGTCCCTCTGCAGAATGTGTCACCTCTCCCACTCTCCTCACGTTTTACCCTTAACGGTATTACCCCTGTTTATTCAAATTAAACCCCAGACTGGAGGTTACAGACCTTTTTTAGCCTTAAAGTCATGCTCCATCCCTGCAATCCATGGCTGCTTCCTTATATACTTTACAGCCTTTCAGTATATGCACATAGACGTCAGTTAGGATGTTCTCAGTATATACACAAAAGTTGAGGTAGATTCTCCTCATTATATGCACATGGAGGTCAGTTGGATTGTTGTGCCAAATTTCACGCTTGTACAACACTGATAAGTTACATTACATAGGGGTGCACTTAGTTTTGCAATTAGCATTGAATAATCAAGTTCTGACCACCTTTACTTTTCCTATTTAGGACCTAAAGAATGCTCCTGCCAAATTTCATGTTTGTATGACACTGGGAAGTTAGAGAATTAGATTTGGTACATTACACAGGGGCGCCAATACTTTTGCACTTAGCATTGAATAATTGAGTTGTGACCCCTTTAGTTTTCCTATTAAGGACCTAAAGAATGCTCGTGCCAAATTTCATGTTTGTACAACACCAGGAAGTTGGAGAATTAGTAGTGAGTCAGTCAGTGAGTTAGTGAGTCAGTCAGTCAGTGAGTCAGTCAGTCAGTGAGGGCTTTTGTCTTTATATATATAAAAGAAAGGAATTTTAATGTATAAGTTGAATAAAAAGTTTTTCCCCCCTGTGTTCGGGCCTCAGAATACTCGTCTGAGACGTCACTGGTACAAATAGAAGCTATATTTTCTGAAGAAACTGCCTCAGTGTCTTTCTATCCCAGTACAATGGAACTCCAAGGTGACTTGTGTTATTCTTAAGGTGGTATTCCTATCTCGGGAATCCTATTTCAACGTGAAATTGCAAAACAATGCATTCACCATTAAAATGTTTATTTCCAAAATGCTCCATTCTCCAGATTTTGATTCCTCTGCCCCCTGGCTGTTTACTGCTTGTTGCCAGGGAAACAGACCGCCTCTATGGAAATAAATAGCAAAGAAGTCCGGCGTTTGCACACTTCTTTCATCTAAATCTGATGGCTGTGATCTCAGGAGCTCATGAGCACTTGCTTTCGGCCACCAGCTACTGTTGCGTTCTGCTATTCCCCTCCATACATAACTCAGAATGCACTCAATTATATATTATTTTTAGTTTTTTTCAGTTTTTGTTTTGGAAATTATTATTTTTTTGCATGGCTGCATTTAAAGTCCCATGACTTTTTATTTTTCCATGGACAGAGCTCTGTGAGGGGTTGTTTTTTGTGACAAGCTGTAGTTTTTATTGGTAACAGTTTGGGGTAGATTTTTACAACTTTTTGGAAGGTAAAATGATCAAAAAGTTTTTCTTTGGCTCTGCTGTTTTCCTTTTTTAGGGTTTGCCACGCAGGCTAGTAATTATGTTTAATTTATTGTACGGGTCGTTATAGATGCGATAATACCAAATGTGGGTTTTAACACTTTTTTTTTAAACCAAGAGGGAAAAGCGCACAAGTTTTTTTTTCTTTGCTAATTTTTTATGTTTTTTTTATCATTTTTATATCCCTGAAGAGTCCTTGAACCTGCAATCCTATGATCGCATTGATAATATATTGCTATATTGCATTATTGCGATGCATAGTGACCAAAGGCCAATGCAGTACCAGACGCCATTGTGTGGCATTCGTTTGCTAAGGCAACCTATTGGCCCTACGCAATTACATGGCGAAGATCAGATAACATCAATAGATTTTGAAAATGTTCTTTAAAATTAAAAAAAATCGCTCTTTTAAAGAAGATTCTGGGGTAAATTATACGTAAATCTGTTGGTAAGGGGTAGCCACACCCCCTCATAGAAAGCCACACCTACTTTCCCCTAAAGACTGAAAAGTGGCATTTTTTGCGCAAGCAATGCTTGCACCAAATCTTGTGACTTCTCTACACCAATATTCTGGTGCAAAGCCTTCTTAAATGTCCCCTAAAGCCCATTAGTTTTTGTTGCGGTGTGCATTTTTGTGATTCATAACACATACAAAGCAATATACGTGCGGCAATTTTTTTATGCAAACTCTAAAAACACAGCTACATACCGTAGCAGTATATGACCATCTCCCCATCCCCCCGTTGAAATGGTTGACATCCATATTCAGAACCTATATGAATAATCTAACGTGTATGAGCCCGTATGTTTCAGGTAATGAAAAGTATTCATGTTACTTCACAAATCCTTGAGTTTACGCTACATACACTATTCACCACTAGGGGGTGCCAAAGGTGCATCTTAGCTTCAATTATGTATTTCGCACAGAATGAAATCTGCCTCCCTCTATGAAAAACTGCTGAACAGCAATCACATTTTGCACACATGAATGAAGGACGAACTGTAAAAAATATTCAAAAACCATGAGGAGTAAAGTACACAGGAAAAGCATCGGATGACTTGCATCAGAATAGCGTAAACAGCATTTTTATATATAAAACAATCCAAGATTTCATGAAACACTGCAATGTCAAAACATACAGAAAACACAACATGTAATTGTATCTTATACCACAAACTTGTATTTTAGTGTCAGGGCCCAGTTATAAAAAATATCATTTCATGTTTTTGGCAAGATAAATGTGTAAAAGTTGTTTTCTATGCCCCAAGACTTTATAAAAGGGTCTGAGATTGATTTGCAGGAATGCTGTCTTCCAATAGGTGGCACTGCAGAGGTTTTGTTGCAGCTTCCATATTTGCATATTTCCCAGAGGAGCATCGGTGGCCTTATAAGCCTCCTCACACACCTTCTAGGTGCTCTCCTTAAGAAGAGATAATAGCCTTCCCGACCCAAGTTTCAGGACATGTTGCATGGACTTATGTTAATTTGGTTCATGTACGGGACTTTACCAGACCATTTAACAGGGTAGAACTGGTCAGATCTGAGGGTAACTGACATTGGCAGCTTGATTTTTCTCTGTTGTACACACTGCAAATTTGATGCAAGGCGGGCAATACCGCAAACTAGAAACCTCTCAGACAAATATACGCAGATGCTTATGAAGCCCTTCCCTGAAAAGGCATTGACGGGGATGCCGGCAGCAGGATTCTCTACCACAGCTGTCATGTGTGACAGCTGCGGTTGAGAATTGAAGAATGCCTCTGCTGCATCTGTCACAGATGTGGCAGATGCAGCGGCAGGGAATTCTTTTAACTAGCGGGGGTGAAGGAAACATCCGCCACATGCGGCAGATGTGTTCTTCATACCCGCGGGGGTCACGGCAAGTTTTTTTGTTTTTGCACTAAAATGTTTCTTTTTCAGGGAAGAGCTTATATGTAAAGCCCTTCTCTGAAAAAGAATGCAGAAGTGTCGGCAGAGCATTGTTTTCAATGGAGCTGCCGGTAGCAGCCGCGGCTCCATTGACAACAAGCACGCAGCTGTGTTCACGCGTGTTTTTGCTCATACCTAGGTGCGCACGTATGTACGCACCTAAGTAAGCAGAAAAACATGCTTGTGTGAACACACCCTTAGTCTGTAAGAACTTTTGAGAAGGGACTGCAAGGAGATTTCAAAAAGTGCTCCATTTTTGGCATCATGCCCTGTCCATTTATATGGAACAAAAAGAAAAAAACGGCGATCACCACCAGCGAGTATCCTACTGTATCTTCTATATATTTGTCAATGTCTGTCTGTTGGAGCATCACACACAAACTGTTCGACCGATTGACATAACATTTTGCACACAGTATAATCTCAACCCGGAGAAGGATATAGGCTAAGAAAAATTCTGAAATTTTGTTGTCTTGGCAACCATTTTCATGCAGCAACCCCCAAATTGGTTTTACCAATGGATTCTATGTACTCTATTTAGTGTTTCTGGTTATTTCCAATAAGTCATTTCCGCTAAAAGAGTCAGACTGAGCGTTGACAATTTGTGCTTCAGGACTGCTTTTTAGCCCCAGACTAACCCTGGTGGAGCCACCAATCATTTGCCCATTTTGTCCTTCCTAATTCCGCCTTGGATGTCTGTGTAATCTGTCCCCAGACAGGAATACATGGGGCAAATTTATGAACATCGGCCCTCATTTATCAAAATTGTCTAACAGTAAATCAACAAACAGTAAAAAAAACTGTTTTTAGTGCCCATTGCAAACAATCACAGAGCAGCTTTCGTTTTACCTCAGCACTAAGAGGATTAAATACTGTTGCCCATAGCAACCAATCACAGCACAGCTTTTATTTTACCTCAGCAGTATAATGTATAGCAACCAATCACAGCACAGTTTTTATTTTATCTCAGCACTGAAAGGATTGAAAACTGTTGCCTATAGCAACTAATCCCAGCGCAGGTTTCATTTTACCTCAGCACTGGGAGAATTAAAAGCTGTTGCCTATAACAACCAATCACAGAGCAGCTTTTATCAATATATAGCAACCAATCACAGAGCAGCTTTCATTTTACCTCAGCAGAATAACACATGAAAGCTGAGCTATGATTGGTTGCTAATGGCAACAAAAAAATGACAAATTTCACACAAAATGGACCAGAACTGGGGATTTACATAAGACACAAACAAACAGATTTTGTCTTTTAGATATAAGATGCCAAGCAAGCGAAGGAGCTGTCTGGGCAGAAGGACAATGTATTGCACGCATTCTGTATCAGGCACCCGGGATAGTATACAATAATACTGGATGCACAAAACTCTACACACTAGAAAACACAGTCAAGCAAAACAACATGAAGGTAGAGTGTAATAGTATCTGGAAACCAACAATAACATAAAGATCCCACATTATTTAAGAATACAGAATTATAGTTTATTGGGCACAAAAACACAACTTTTATTAAAAGCATTTAAAAATTGAGTAACATATAGTACTGAGGTAGCAAGAACATAAAGAGCGGACCGGAGCCGCCTCCACAAATAACAGCCCTGATAAGTGTGTTGTAAATGATTGACATCCCACACCATGGATATACATGTAGCATACTTGGTAGAATGCACTGCTGTAGCCAGGATGAATGATAAGGTGCAACAATACTGCACGCATATTTTGTATTTCAGCCGCACTTCAGTAGCGGTGAGCGATTCCAGCGAGCTGATTGGTTGTTGGGTACACACCCCCCTTTGGAGATGTGCACGAGTGGGCAGCCCGTTAAATAAGCAGCAGCATGGCCGTAGAAGGGTCGGCAACTAACCCTAACCCCTAAACCCTAACACTAATCCTAAACCCTAACCCTAACCCCTAAACCTAACCCCCCGCGGGTCTCGTGAAGTAGTACTCGTGCAGATCTCCAAAGGGGGGTGTGTACCCAACAACCAATGAGGTCGCTGGAATCGCTCACCGCTACTGAAGTGCGGCTGAAATACAATATTTGCATACTGCACAGGTACATATCCCATCCACCTAGTTCTATAGGTGTAGGACATCAAGGACAGGAGTCACAATATGTCACTTCTTTGTGCAAACTCAAGAATAGCAGAAGAAATGACCAGAGCGACAAAGAGAAGTTGCTTCCATATATCTGTCACACACATGGCAGCTGCGCCCGGACGCATTATGCCTTTTAGTGCTGCATTTTTATATGGCAATTTCAGGAAAATCACTTCAGCAATCCCTGTCTTCATTTGATTTTATATACAACCCCAAAAATAATTAATTTCCCTTAAATAGCTGGAAGTGGGTTAACATTTAGGCCAGCGTCACACGGGTGTATCTGCGTGCACAAAAATGTATGTGCGCAATACACAGAGACTAGAACCCATTGATTTCAATGGGTTTGTTCACATCTCCATATTTTGCATGTGTATTTGCGGGTGGAAAAAACACAGCATGCATTACCTTTCTACGCATTTTCCCACCAAAGGTCCCTATAGAAATAAATGGGGGTGCACAAATGCGCACGCAATATGCAACGAGATGTTAATAGAATGCATAATTCTACTGGAAAAAGAACACATCTAGAACTCATGAAAACAATTTGCCATTTCAATCAGTGCGTCTTTTTTCAATTGGTACGTCTTCGCCGCACGCAAATGAATATGCCCTGCGGACGGAAAAAGTACAGTATAATATGCCGATATGAGCACAAAAAAGCCTTGTTCCATGCACAAAAAATGTTGCGCTGAGTGGCACACAAACGCGCGTACGCCTGTGTGATGCTGGCCTAAGATTCATTGCTATGAAAAGAGATATTGTATTTCTGTAGTAATAAGCCAAAGATGGAGATAGACGTTTTCTAGTATGGCATTAGTAGAGCACTGTTATTTTAGTGACTTTGTTAGACAGACTGACTAGTGGGGCAATCACCAGTGCAGAGTATTAAGGGGACCCATAACCATACTGCGCTATATATTTCTTTATACTGGTAGATAGGGGCTTCATTCTTTTTCATGGAGCTCTGACTCTCTGCTTCCCGCCGTAGTGTTGTTGTCAGTCATCACTAGATGATGCTTATTACAGATATTAGAGCCTCATGGAGCTGTATAAATCCATATGGAGGAAGTTTCCTGTAGAAGTGGCTGAAGGTGCCAATATATTACAGCCTACCATTATGTCTGACAAGGAAAGCAGAGGACTTCGGAACTCTATAAAAGCAAAGACTGCAGTTGGTCGGACCACAAAAACACCAACCGTAAAAAAATGAAGGAAAGAAAAATCAGTAAAATACAGTCAAAATGACCCCCCCATGCTCCTGGAGAATGAAGATATGAGACTTGACATCACCAGTCACAGTACTGAAGTGATACAGGAACACCTAGGAATGTTTATGGTTACTACAGGCTTTTCTTTTTCTTGCTTCTTGCAAGTTAGGAAGGCCAATATAAAACTGGGCAAGTTGGTGCAGGGCTGCCACTAGCGGTATCTGGGCCCCATATATTTTAAATAGTCAGGGCCCAGTGGTCTCTTTTTTATTTTCTACATCTTTAAGCTATATTGAACCCTGTTGTGAACCTTTGGTGGCCACCTTTGTTGATAAAAGAAGTCTTTTCCAGCAAAGACTATTCTCCATTCCACACACACTGTGCAGGGGCATAGCTATAGGGGGTGCAGGGGTAGCAGTTGCCCAAAGGCCCCACAATCATGTAAGAAAACACCAGTATTAATGGCACGTGGATGGTTGGGGGGCCATGTTACAGGTTTTACACTGGGACCCCCTACATAGTAGTCTGTACTAGTCGTGTAGCCGGTCCTATGGGATGACTACTATTAGTTGTTTGTACTAGTCAAATAGCCAGTCCTACATGATGACTACTGTTATAGTAGTTGGTACTAGTCAAATAGCCGGTCTTATGGGGTGACTACTGTTATAGTAGTTGGTACTTGTCATATAGCCGGTCTTATGGGGTGACTACTGTTATAATAGTTGGTACTAGTTATATAGCCGGTCTTATGGGGTGACTACTGTTATAATAGTTGGTACTAGTTATATAGCCGGTCTTATGGGATGACTACTGCTATAGTAGTTGGTACTTGTCATATAGCCGGTCCTATGGGGTGACTACTGTTATAGTAGTTGGTACTTGTCATATAGCCGGTCTTATGGGATGACTACTGTTATAATAGTTGGTACTAGTTATATAGCCGGTCTTATGGGGTGACTACTGTTATAATAGTTGGTACTAGTTATATAGCCGGTCTTATGGGATGACTACTGCTATAGTAGTTGGTACTTGTCATATAGCCGGTCCTATGGGGTGACTACTGTTATAGTAGTTGGTACTAGTTATATAGCCGGTCTTATGGGATGACTATTAGGCTGTTTCTATAATAATAATCGCTATTTGTATAGTGCCAACTTATTCCACAGCGCTTTATTATGTATTTTCTTATGTATTCTAGCAACTGTTCTTGTGTTTCTGGGTAAGAGGCAAGTTTACTAGGCTCACAGATGTGCATCACACTACCAGCCCACAAAGTAAAGAGTAAGCCGGCACGCAGAATTTGCCTTTTAGGTGTATTTGTTTACTTTAACTATGAAATGTATCTAGAAAAACCCTTCTTATCTAATCCAAGGCTTCAATGTTCTTGCTCAATTACTCATCATACATTATAATGTGATTTTCCTCAACTAGGGACCAAGGCTGGCAATAAACATGAGATGGAAACTGGTGGACAACTAATTGGTCACCTTATTGCACTCTGGATGACAAAGCACAACAGACACATCAATGAGCCAAGGCAAAGATCTTCAGAAACAAAAACTGCCCCCCCCCCCTCTTTTATAACACCCATTAAGCCAGAATCAGGCACTTATCACATACAGACAATTACAAAACAAAAGTTCCAATATGGCAGACGTTTTTTTACAATTTTTATGTTCCACACAGGCCATGTCTATAGTCCGCTTAAGAATTATCATACACTCCCTTTCATGAGGACTTTATGGAGGAGATATATCAAAACCGCCTCTCATCTGTGTATGAAACGCACGTTGGCAAGCATGATATCGGGCTGATATTCTCGGTGCGATACCGCACTCGCTCGTGTGAATGTAGACTTAGTGCGGATTTTGACTCTGCTGATCCACAGGTGATTTCGGCCGGCTGCTCCTCTCACCTGGCAGTCAGCAACCTCTCACTGCAGCACACAGAGCAGCCTTCACTCAGCAAACACTGCTAAGAGCTAGTCAGGTAATGCGCTACTATACTTTTTTACGCACGCAGGGCCTGTTCATATGTATGCGCTGCACCCGCCCTGATTTTAAAGGCTATTTAGCCCAATGAGGTCCAGGTGTAGTCTTTTTTTCACGGATTTACACAGAGTACTGCGCATTTCTGTGCGTATTTAGCGTGCATTAGTGCACCTCCCATAGACTTTTATGGGGACCTTTCCTGTGCAAATGCACACAAAAATACAGCAGGTCCTATTTTTTTTCTCGTGCGTGCAAAAAAAGGAAATGTGAATGAACCCATTGAGATGAATGGGTTCTGCTGTCTGAGTATTGCGTGTGCAAATATGCCCGTGTGAAGGGGCCCTTAGTTGGGCATAATCAGGGCCAATATTAAGACTCTGAATGAAAGAATGTTTCCATTCACTGATAGCATGAAGAGATCTTGACAGTGCTGAGGCATTGAAAGAATATATTAGAAAGTTATACCATGTTTGATTAGCTGACAGCTTATACCCCATTTAAACTGACAGATGTTTGCTCAAAAGTCGCTCAAGCGACAGTCTGAGTGACAGTTTTGAGCGATCATCTCTGCATACTTTATAGCAGCTACTATAAAGCTATGCAGGCGCAGCGGGACACCACCAACTCTTGACGAACACTGCAGCTGTTTTGCATAAGCAAACAGCTGTAGTGTTCTCTGCGCTTACAGCCCGTGCCCCGCTGTGAATTCACAGCAGGACACAGGCACAGAGAATGTTATCAGTGCAGCCAGCTAATAGCAGCCTGCTCCGCTGATAACAGCTGATCCCTCAATTCTAGCAAGCTAGAATTCAGCGATCAACGACTCGTGCACGAAAACTGCACGATGTCAGTGCATTTAGACAGAACGAGAATCACTCAAAAGATGCTTTTGAGCGAATTTGGAGCGATTCTCGTTGTGTCTAAATCAGCCATAAACCTTATAGACATACTGTATAATAAATTTATACGGCATCAATGAGATCCTTCCAACTTACGGTTGTACACTGCAGTGAGAGAAATGCTATTTAATCAGTGATAGCTACTCTCTCATAAAAAAATTAGTGAAGGTTTATCACATTCCTGTCATTGTTCCTAGCAGCACCAAACGATAGTATAAACGAGTGCAGTAAAGGCCCTTCTACACCGGCCAATAATCGGGAACGGATGAGTGTATGTTCCCCTGCTCACTGCCCCATGGGAAGGTGTTGGTAATCAGGTGACAAATGTACACATGTTTATCTCTCAGGTGATCACATTTTTTTATGGGGCACCACGTATCTAATGTCAGAAGCACATGTGTAAACAGGGAGGTGCGGACGGCAACAATGGAATCGCTCCTTGTATGTGGAGCTGAATAAGTGCGCATCAACTTGCAAAAACATTGAGGACCTTAAATGACACCGTGGTGAAACGTCTACCAATAATCCGCTTACAACTGAATACCATTTCGAATTAAAAAGCACGTATAAACATATCAAATGGCTACTTATACTACACTAACCATTTCTGTGGCTCCGCCCACGTTAGAGACTGCATTTACTGGAGGTGTTAACAGTTTTGCTCACATTATAGAGTTTCTTTATATAACACATCTTTGTTTTCCTATCTGGGGTGGGGAGATAAAGGTTACCTTTAGAGCTTACTTGTGAGCACGCTACATAAGGCTGACTGTGCGAAAAACACAGTGCGCAAATCCACAGCTGCCACACGCAATGTTTGTACTGGAGCTGTGCTAACAGTCACTGTAAAACTAAGTTTTACTGGTAATCATAAAAGTTTAAACTGGAAAGGGAATCTGTAAGGTCAAGGGCAAAAACACAAGGGGCATGCACTAATACGCTCGCGCGAAGGAGCGTATTAGCGCATGAAGCATTTTTTTATTTTTTTTTTTAAACTTTTTTTAACTATTGAAACTTTGCAGAAGTTTGAAAAAAATAGGAATTTAGGTCCTGCTCTATCTTTCTCACAAGCAGTATGAACGCATGAGGATCCCAATAGTGGAAACAAAACCATTGAAATTAATGGTTTAGTTTCATCCTGTTCTGCCGCTGTTATCTTCACGGCCGCATAACGGGACAAAATCGCACCCATTTGTTTAACCCTTTAGGGTAGTTTCACGTCACGCATGCAGCGCTTTTTCTTTCGGCTAACAGCCAGGCAGCTGAGCAGAAAGTGAACAGACCCATCAGGTTTCTATTTTTTGGACAAAGAAATAGCGCAGTCTGCGGCGTTATTTTTACGTAAAAAAAAAAAAAACTGCCGAAGCAAACAAATTTGCTTTCCGCTTCTTCGAAACTCCATTGAAATCATTGAAGATAAAAACAGATACGTTTTTTTCCATTGTATTTCAGTTTCTCTCCTCCAAAAACAGAGCAGAGAGGCAGAAACTCCGAACTGACCCTAACGCAGGCGTGAGAGCAGCCTTATGCATTCTAATGGCTACAACAGGAAAGCCAGTGCAAGCAGCACATGAGTTGTTTGTACTCAAGAAGGAAGGAGGTAACAAAATTCTCAATTCTGCAAGTGCGCCCAAGGAGGAACTCCACCTGCAGAAATGTTTACCTTCTAGGCAGATTTCTGTATGCTTCCTGTGCTTGGATACACCAACAGTGGAAACAAGCCTACCTATCCTATAATAAATGTATTGAATGGCAATAAAGACATATAGAATTTTCCTTGACAATAATTTGGGAATTACTGTTAACCCCTTAAGGACGCGGCCCTTTTTTTTCATTTTTTGTTATTTTCCTCTTTACTTTTAAAAAATCATAACTCTTTTATTTATACATCAACGTAGATGCCTGAGGGCTTGTTTTTCGTCGGATGAGTTGTACTTTTCAATGGTACTATTTAATAAACAATATATTGAATTGCAATTTTTTTTTTTATTCTCAGTGAAATGAAGAAAAAAAAATGCAATTCTGCCATCTTTGGCGTGGGGGGGCTCGTTTCTATGGTGTACACACTGCAACAAAAATTACATAACTTTATTCTATGGGTCGGTACAATTCTGATGATATAAAGTTCTTCTTTTGCTGTATTACAGTTTATAAAATATGTTTGGAAAGAAAAAAATTCTATTCATTGTTAAAAATAAGTTATATTCATTGTCAAAAGCACCTAGAAGGAGTCGGCGTTTTGCTGCAAAACTCGGCATGTAGTTATATCTCATGCAGATATTATTAGAGTTAGGGCGCCCACCCACTGGCGATTTTTTTTTCTTTGCGTTTTGCGTTTTTTCTCAAGAGCAATTAGAATTGAATGTACTCCTGTCCACTGGCGTTTTTTTTTTGCGTTGCGTTGCGTTTTTTAACATAGGAACTGTCAGTTGCATATGTGTCCTTATTTTTCTCCTAATGCACCCATGAAAGTCAATGGAAATTAATGGAAAAGCCGCGAAAACGCGGCAAAAAACGCCGCGGAAAACGCGGGAAAAACACCGCGAAAACGCTGCGTTTTTCACGCACGAAAATCGCAAACGCCAGTGGGTGGGCGCCCTTAAGGTGTGATTAGATGAACGGTCTTGTCTCCTGAGGCCCTAAAAGTGATTCCACCCATGGCCTATAAAAAGGCTCTCAGAGGCTCCTTGTGTGTAGTGGACGCTCAGTAATATGTTCAGGACATCCTGCAGCCACATATGTTCCTCTCATGGCGGCTTCCAAGAGACACTTTCCAGCAGGATAATGCTTGGATGCACACACAAGGATGTCACAAGAATGTCTCCACAACATTGTCACACTTCTGTGGCCGCCCGATCCCCAAATTCATCACCAGTAAAACATGTATCGGACCATCTAGGACAGCAACTTCGACAGCCTATGAGTTTGCACAATCTAGAGGCTCAGTTACAGCAAATGTAAACTGACATGCCGCAGGATACCATACAGAAACTGTATGCCTCCATGCCCACCCATGTCACATCTTGTATCCAAGCTAGAGGCAACCCAACAGGGTACCAGAGCCTCAATGCCCACCCGTATAACATCTTGTATGCAAGCTTGAGGCAGCCCAACAGGGTACTAGGGCCTCCATGCCCATCTGTATTACATCCTGTATCCAATATAGAGGCAGTACAACAGGGTACTAGAACCTCCATGCCTGCCCGTATCACATCTTGTATCCAATATAGAGGCGGTACAACAGGGTACCAGAGCCTCAATGCCAACCCGTATAACATCTTGTATGCAAGCTTGAGGCAGCCCAACAGGGTACTAGGGCCTCCATGCCCATCTGTATTACATCCTGTATCCAATATAGAGGCGGTACAACAGGGTACTAGAGCCTCCATGCCCCTCGTATCACATTTTGTATCCAAGCTAGAGGCAGAACAACAGGGTACAAGAGCCTCCACGCCCTCCCATATCACATGTTGTATCCAGGCTAGAGGTGGTACAACAGGGTACTAGTGCAACGTCGCGCATCGACCAAGACACAAGCCCCATGCTGAGGAACTGGCAGAGTAGAGATGGCACTTGTCACGGTGTCTCTACCCGACTCTTCCCCGGAGGGATGCATGTAACCTCGGCCAAGGTACTGCTAGGCCTCTTCCAGGTAACACCGGGACAGCAGTTCCCTGTATATGTGTAGTGGACTTGAGAGACACTCGTGACGCCACCGTTCCTTCAAACCATTGATTCTACAGCAGTAGAAATAATACAGTCCACACACAGTTAACTTTGGAAACTCACTCACTAGGAACGGTCAGTGACTGGAAACCTTACTTCTCACTTGTAGAATACAGCTTTACACGCTAGTGCAGGCAAGACAGTTTAGAAGACGGTCAGGGAGGAGGACACAGGATAAAATCGGGCCAACAGTTGCTCTCTCTATGACTCCGCTCCTGGACACACACACTCCGGGATGCAGGATAACTCCGGAGGGGGACACAACACTCCACAGACACTCACTTGGGAATTAGTAGCTTACTGGTTGCACCTCGGACTTCTTCTCCTCTCTCACTCCTTAAAGATGCTTCCTGGAACTGGGGACCTCAGGATACCGCTCTTCAGCTTATATCCCTTCCCCACATGAGGGTTGAGGGTACCCCCATGTGGCCGGCACTCTCACTCAGAAGAAAGTGGAATGGAACTCTTTCTGTCCACCTTGCACTCATATTTATAGCATTTAATCATCACGTGACAATACAGTTGGTTACAATTTCCAGACATATCCCAGCCACTTTCAGTCATTAACCTCTTACATGCTGCAGCTGTGCAATACCCATAACTAGAGGCAAGACACTTTGCACAGTGCATCCACACTGAAGACAAGACATGTATGACAATTATGGAGGGGCAAGATATATAGACTTCGGGCCACTACACTAGAGCCTCCTGAACCTGCTCCATACAAGCCCCACATGCCCAGCATATCAGCATATTGTCACATGTTCTTAAGGCTGCATGTCCACAGGCGATAAATTGCCGGCGGATTACGCTGTGTGAAGCTTTCTATAGCGTTGCTATGGAAAGCGCAGCGTCGGCGTCCGCGAGCGGAGAATCATAGTGATTCTCTGCTCGCGGGATCCAAATCGCGCCATGCCGCAATTTGCCGCGATTCTCCATGGTGAGCCTATCTGTTAGATAGGTCCACCGCTGAGACCTGTCAGCGCTCCCCCCTCGTCCGCCATGGCGGAATATCGCTGGCGATATTCCTTCACGGCCGTGGACAGAGGGCCTAATATGGACACGTGACAGAAGATATTGCAACCATATGTCCTCAGTATTTCATTAGTATGTCATCAGTATTTAATCTATATTTGCGCAATAAAAAATACCAGTGAATTCAAATACGGAGGCAAAAACGGACAAAAATTGGTCATGTTGCATATTTCAAGCATATGACAAAAAACAACCCCGTGAACAGCTCTATAGGTTTATATGAGCTCCGTAATACAGTCTACGAAACACAGACCAAATACATGGTTAAAATATGCTCATCTGAAAGTAGTCCTAATAGCAATCCCCTAATATAACGCAGGAAAAGACAACTGAGGAGTGACCCGATCAATATGGACAAATATCCAGTATAAAGTCTATACAGAGATCTGCCTAATGATCTCTTTATATTCCGGCAAGATGAGAGAGCAGTTCTAAGTTTAGCAAGACCTTGAAGGGATTTCTTGAGAACAACAGGAAATGCCTCAGGCGGGCTCAGAAAGCTGTGCTACCATTATGGTGGGGAATGTAACCATCATCTCTCAAAGCTACGTGATATTAGGTACACTATGTACGCTAGCAAAACAGTCCGTTCACAGTGTGTTTGTTGCCTGCGTTAAATACACACACAAAAACACGCCGGAGCAGTAGAAAAAGATGGGCGTAAGCCATTTTCATTTACTCAAATATGCGCTGTATTTGCATGACCGAAATGTGCTTACGCCCATGTGAACAAGTTCTAATAGTGACCCTTATAGTGGCCCCAGAAGAATTAGTGACCCCCATAGTCGCTCCTGACGTAATACTGCCAGGAGCATTCCTTAGGTCCTAAATAGCAAAAAGTAAAGGGGTCACAACCTGATTATTCAATGCTAATTGCAGAAGTATTAGCACCCCTGTGTAATGTACCTAATCTAATTCTCTAACTTCCCAGTGTCATAGAAACATTAAATTTGGCACAACCATTCTTTAGGTCCTAAATAGGAAAAGCAAAGGGGTCACAACTTGATTATTCAATGCTAATTGCAAAAGTATTGGCACCCCTATGTAATGTACCTAATCTAATTCTCTAACTTCCCGTTGTCGTATCAACATGAAATTTGGCAGGAGCATTCTTTAGGTCCTAAATAGGAAAAGTAAAGGGGTCACAACTCAAATATTTAATGCTAAATGCAAAAGTAAGTGCACCCTTATGTAATGTAACTTCCCAGTGTTGTACAAGCGTGAAATTTTGCATGAGCATTCTTTAGATTCTAAATAGGAAAAGGAAATGGGTCACAGCTCAATTATTCAATGCTAATTGCAAACGTAAGTGCACCCTTATTTAATGTAACTTCCCAGTGTTGTACAAGCATGAAATTTGGCACAAGCATTCTTTAGGCTCCAAACAGGAAAAGTAAAGGGGTCACAACTTGATTATTTAATGCTGATTGCAAAAGTAAGTGCACCCCTATGTAATGTAACTTCCCAGTGTCATACAAGCGTGAAATTTGTCACGAGCATTCTTTAGGTCCTATAGATGATAAGTAAGGTCCTAAAAGGGAAAAGTAAAGGGTTCATAACTCGATTATTCAATGATAATTATATGATATGATAGATTTATCACAGTGACACTGCCACATGATAAATCTGGCATATCTTTAGACTGTCCAGTCTAACTTTATACCATCTATTAGTTGGCTTTGTTTATGGCAAAAATTTGCCCAAGATTTGATGCTCGATGTCACATATAGGAAAGTCTAACTTTTTACGAAGCCACACTGTTAAACAAATCAGAAACACTTTCTGAAAGTATCTAAAAACACATGATAAAAGTGTCGCAAACCATATCAAATATTGCTTTGATTTTTTTTATCTTGTTGAAAAACCTGTTAAAAACTCAATAAAAATTATTGTTTCAAAATAAAAACAGTTTTCTAGTGCAATCTGCCCAAGAAAACCATTGAATTTTCAATCATAAATCTGCCCCACAGACTGCGCAGAGAAATACGGGAACAGAGAAATACGGGAGTTCAAGGGTCTTTCTTTACAGAACACATCAATAGTGACTATCTATAGTAAACGTGAGGCTCTGGGATAAAATAAAGGACTTGCTAACCTCTTTCTTTATTCTGTTCTCAGCAGCCTGGATCCGGTGATCCATCTCCTCTTCTAGCTCACTCAGCTGCATCGCTGCTTTGTCCTGGGCTCTGCAATTGAAAATGAAAACCATCGGCAAACAAAAACTGCAATATTCTCCCTTTTATCTCCAGAAAGGAAAATTTGAGAACTTCGAAAAGTACAGAAAATGCTTTCCTGCAGTGTATCGGGACATTATTTTCTCAGTGTTATATTGCGCTGCTCATCATGGTGCTATGGACAGAATGTTAACAGGTCTGACCAAAGTGATGGACCCGAAGCTCCAAAATACAAAGACCATAAAATATCAATCTTTTTGTGTAAATCCAAGGATTTCCACTGGTTATTCCATGAGCCACAGCAGTAACCTAATGTATCATATGTATATGCATTTACTTTTGGACTTTTTGGCACTTTGGAGAAATATCATATGGACAGTCATACCAATGTCCACAGGTTTACTCAAAAATCACTTTGATAATACATTAGAGTACAAAGTATCAAAAACAAAAGAGAGCCAAATGGCTAATTTGTTGCAATTAAATAGAGCTGTGCTTTCCTCCAAAACAACCCACATAATTGTTACCACTAATCTGCTGTGTGAATAACCTCTCATACGGTCTATGCACGAACCCACAGTGTTTAGGAGTTTTTCGCACATTTTTTCATTTTTTTTGTTTGCACCAGATCTTAGCTTTTAGTCTCTAATGCCCATTTGTTAACGTCTTCATTGTTTTCCAGGAGGTATAACATTTTTTAGCATTGATTTCAATAAGTTAAAAAAAGGAAAGCTTTCAGTTTGCTTCCGTTCCGTTAGGTTTCCATTTTTAACAGAACAAATAGAGCAGTTTGCAGCGCCATTTTTTCATTAAAAAAAAAAACGGAAAGCTAACAGAACAGAAACAAATTGAAAGCTTTCCATTTGCTTTCCATTTTTTTAAAACCCATTGAAGTCAATAGAGAAAAAAGTGGAAATGTTTAATTGTGTTTTAATTCTGTTCTCTGCTCTAAAAACTGAACAGATAGACAGAGTTATAGCTGACCCCCACCCACCCCATTCCCGATCGAAGTGAGCTGAGAAAAAAAATTCCAAAATTGTTATTATGGGAAATCCAAAAATGGACTAAAGCAGACACAGGAGTGGTGACAGGACACCATTAACCCCTTCCCACACCATGCAGTGAGGCTAGGGTATGGGGAGTGCATAGTTTATTGAAAAAATTTAAAAAATTTAAAAACTATACATATTCGGTATTGTCATATCCGTAACGTATCTATGCTATAAAATTAAAATTGTATTAATTCTGCAGTCAGAATCATATTAAAAGAAACTAAAAAACAAGTCCTCATAGTAGCTCAAAAATAAAAATGATATGGATGTTGGAATGTGGCCAAACAAAAACAAATTATTTTGTAAAAGAAAAGTGTTTTTACAGTGCAAAGTTGACAAATTTTAATAAAAATATTACATTTGGTAGCACTGTAATAACCATACAAACAAAGTAAGTAAAAAACTTCAGCCCCCGGCCCAGTGCCATATAGAGTGATATCATATACTGCAGTCATGTGACCTTAACATATGCACACACTTAAAGCCCTTTTACACACAACGATTATCGCTCAAAATTTACTCATAAGCCATCTTTTAAGCAATAATTGTTGGGTGTAGATGTGCCCATCTTTCAGTTTTTTTGCTGAATGATGATTTTCAGTTCGGAATGAAATCCATAGTTTGGCAGAAGAGCTGATAAGACGGATCGCATACATGCATTGTCTCAGCTGTCAGCCCCATGGCAGAACAAAGGGAATTTATTTAGAGAACAGCAGGTGGTCTGTTCCCTGACTACAGCTCCCGAGCTCACAGGCTACTAATTGGTACTAATAGGCATTAGTACTAAGTAGTAGTTTATGCAAAATGATCGCTTTTAAAGCCATCTTTTGAGCTATCATCTTTGTGTGTAAAAAAAGCGCTGCGGAATATGTTAGGGCTATACAAATAAAGATTATTATTATTATTATTATTATTATTATTAATAAATGGGTCCTAAATGCACCTTCACACAAGCGGATTTGCGAGTGCTAATTTTGCATGCGAGAAATGCAGAGTGCGGAGAATAGAATCCATTGATTTAAATGGGTTAATTCTCACTATTCTTTTTTATAGGCACAATTGATAGCATTCATATATTCATAGAATGTGATCATTTAGGGACCTTCAGGGATATAGAAGCGCCAAAAAAGGTAATCACTATCAAAACAGTTCCAATACATGGTGGTCAATGTTGAGTCTGAGGTGGAGACTTGGTCATCATTATGTGAAGAATTTCATTTTATAACAATAATCTTTCAGGTTATTTTCATTGCATTTCCGTGAACTTGGAAATCAATGACTTTTACAGTAGTTGGAAAATACAGTGTAACATTATATAAGACATATGTGAAAAGCAGATAGATACCTTTTCACTGCAATCGCCAAATTTTCCATTTCTGTGCTCTGAAGTCTGATCTCCCGAACAAAGTTTCTGATGACATGTTCATATTGCTGGATTAATAGTGGCTCCACTATGGTGATGTTCTGGTACAGTACACTGGCTTGTTCTTTCCTGCAGAGTGAAAAAAACTGAAATAGTAGCTACATATACTCATTCACATACCCAAACATACTGTAAACAAAGTAAACTACATCCTGCACACTGACCCTGCACAGGAGAACTCGCATACAGTACCTCCTAACTTCCGAACAGGAACAAATGAGTTATTGCTACTTTAGGCCATGCCCCTTTCACTAATGCCCTGGCCTTTGTGCCCCTCAGTAATAGTGTCTGTTAGTGATCCCTTCATAGTAATAGTGCCCCTTAATGACAACCAGTATTATTGTATCTTGACACCACCGGAAGCTAGGGGTTTAACAGGAGGAACGCCCCTCTCACACCAGCGCTCCCGATAGGGTCAAGCTTTGAAGGTCCTAGCAGCACAGTGTGCATTGCTTCTTGCCGGCTGTGGTGGCTTAGGGTGAGGGTTACTATTTCATTTAGGCTTACATTATCAGCTGTTACAAGAAAATTAACCCTCACCGTAAGCCACCAGGGCCAGCACAAAGCAATGTACAGGGTTCCCCTGTGACTCTCACCGCTGCTGCCCGTGCTGCTTGTCTGTGATGCCTCCCGGTCGCAGGAAGGATCAGAGTTGATTGACGCCAGCTGTGTCTTGCGTTCCGCCGGCCGGCAGCCTACTCCCACCTGCTCCACAACAGCAGCTCCCCCGCGCGCTCCTACTGGGCATGTGCCGGCACTGCCGCTGACGATCCTGCTGTGGTACCGCGGCGCACTGCAATCCCTGGCGTGCTGCTGCACTGTGCATCCAGACGACTGTGACAGTGTGTCTCCCTGCTGCGGCCGCCATCAGTGCATTACATGGGGGGCCGCTAGTGGCCTGCAGAAAAAGGCTCTTTCGCCTCACTGGTTAGCAGCCTGGGCCAGCAGCGCCGGAGGCTGTATCCGTTTTCAAAAGAGCTTTAATCGCCTTCCAGGACCTACTGCCTTGGCAGCTGTCCAGCCAATCATGTCCAGGGGCGTCAACCACCTGTCAATCGTGACTCCAACAGGACTTCCTAGTGGCATCAAGATACAATAATACCATGACATCCCTCACAGTACTGATATCTCCCATGTGTGATGCCTCTCCCAGACCTCTCACCACCCTTCATGATATGGTCACACATGCTCAGTGTTGTTTCTCTCTCTCTCTCTCTCTCTCTCTCTCTCTCTCTCTGGGCATGTGGATGGAGCCCGGTGAGATCAGCGGCTGCTTCTGAAGCCGCAGCGCCTTCTCTGCTTCTCAGAGCTGATGTCGAGCATATGACAAGATAGAGAGTTAATGCAGTTGAACAGCATCTCTTCTAACCTCCAAGAAGATGCTGCAGCTTCAGAAACAGCTGCACACTATACCAAGGATCTCTTCACATACCCAGTAGAGCAGAGAAAGAAACAAGACTGAGTAGGTGGGAGCACCTGGGAACATTTACTGAGGTGGACCAGACAGAGGAAGGCACTTCAATAGAAACAGCAAGTGACGCTATTCTAATATTAGTCCTGGAATATCTGGAGATAGAAACATTTTTTGAAGTATAACTAACCCTTTTAAAACTTTTGACATGTCAGAAGTTTTGATCGGTGGGGTCTGGGAGCTGTGCTCAGTTGAGCACTGTGCCTGTTCATCTGCCGTTGTGAGCCGTGTACGGATTCCATACACTGATCCGAATAGCGATGGAAACAGCCGAACAGACACAGAACTCAGATGAGCACTTCCACCTGTTGCTGTTAGCGATCGGTGGGATTCTCAGCCCCTGAACCCTAACCAATAAAAACTTCTCACATATTACTATGACATGTCAAAAGATTTTTAAAAGGTTACTTACCCTTTAAGTGTAAATAGAAAAAATGTTTATGACCGTGGGCTGGATTTAACTATAAACTATATTTTTCATGGGACAACATGTTTAAATTTATGAATAATCACATTGTGGAATTTTCAAATGGATGGATGGATAGACAGATAGACAGGCATACAGATAGGCTACAAGCAAGATACGCACAAGTCGTAGTCTAGATAGCTACAGTATAAGCACACAGTTTTTGCCATGCTTTTTCTTATTATACAAATAGTTATTCTAAAAAATGCAGCTGAAATAGCATGTGTAAATATAGTCCAAGGCCTCTTGCAAATGTTAAATCCATAGGTAATAGAGATGAGTGAGCGTAGTCGCTAAGGCAAATTACTCGAGCGAGTATTGCCATTTTTGAGTACCTGCCCGCTCGTCTCAAAAGATTTGGGGGCCACCAGGGGGTGGGGGCCGGCGGGGGAGAGCGGGTAGGAACGGGGGGGAGCTCTCTCTCTCTTTCACCCCCGCTCCCCCATGCTCACTCCCGCAACTCACCGCTCACCCCCGCCAGCCCACAAATTATTTTGAGACGAGCAGGCATGTACACACGAAAATGGCAATAATCACTTGAGTAATTTGCCTTAGCGAGTACGCTCGCTCATCTCTAATAGGCAAAAATACTCCCTAATACAGTATGAATGGACCATGCCAGGAAAGTATTCTCAGTTTTTGGCTGTAAACCCTCCCCAGTCCCTGACTGATCTTTCTAACAGTCCCCAACACCTTATCTAAATCCAGTGCTTGTGCTACACTGTGGGCAGCCGATAGGATGTTCTATGACACTGAAGACTAGAGATGTCAATTAAGAGCTTAGGAGAGGGACTGGGGAGGGTTACAGTTCAGAGCCTTTTCATATGTATGTGTGTATATATGTATGCTTCTTCAGATCTATTACATTAAGCCTGAGGAAGAACCCTAAGTAGGTTGGAAAGCTTGCTATAACATCATGTATTTTGTTGACCATTAAAAGGTATCATATCTACAAGAATTCTTGATTTCTCTCACTGAGAACAATCACATTTGTCTCCACTGGCTAACACAGTACCAAACATTTTACTTTTTACCTAATGGAGGATACCAGAATATACCATACACAGATGGAACTAAAACATCTTCTGAAGGAATCGATGCAACTGGACAGCGACATTTTCTTTTTAACCAGATGCAAGAAGGAACATTTAATTCCGAAAGGACTTTGCCTAAGGAATCCCATTCTGTGCACCTATAATACCCTTTTAGGCACAACATCCATGCTACACGACTTCTAAGAGACCGTGGAACCACCTTATCCATGTCTTCTACAGCACCATGAAAAAGGCCCCTATGGAGATACAAACTTTAAGGAACACACTTACAGAGGACTTGCAACTGGAAATGCAATGCTATTGTAAAACACTATGGTTGTGTCTAATAAGGAACAAGGAAAAGAAACTCCAAAGACTTCAACTAAAAACAGGGCTGTACCCAAACACTGAACAGGAACATCCCGAGTCCAGAGCAGGCCTGTAGCCAAACATAGATAAGGAACACCCTGAGTCCGGCGGTATAGAACAGAATCCCCAACAGGATGCGGCCAAAGGTAAAATTAGCTGTGTTATTAATCTGTCATCTCACAACCCCAGTAATGTGGAGCTCTGTATACTCTCCAGGGGATTTACATTCTGTCCTACTAAAACACTTGACAAAACAGAACTCTGTAGTGACATGGAGGAATATTTCAGAAGACTAAGACTGAAAGAGTTCTTCCATGACAAAGAGGAGACAGGACTTTCAAGCTCCCAAACACAGGAGAAACTAGGGGCCAGGAAGAAATCTGGACAAATATATAGACTCCTTTAGACATGTGGTGCCTTCTACTACACTGGGCAAGCAGAAAAAGGAAGCATTTCATAATATGCAGGAAAGAAGGACCAACTATGCACTCAAAGACAACAAGGAGATCACCATTAGGCCTGCAAATAAAGGTGGTGCTATAGTCTTCATGAACACATCAGACTACATGAAAGAAGCAGACAGACAGCTGGCGGACACCAGATACTACACCAAACTGGATCAAGACCAGGGGGTTAAGAAGGGTCATCAGAAGTCTGTCTGTGAGTTCCATAAAACATTTAGACTTGATACCAGAGAACCTCAAAGATGGAACATTCTATTGCTTACCAATTTTCTCAAGTGTGGCAACCCTCACTGAAGGAATCTCAGGATGGGTAAAAGGTGTCCTCAAACCACTGGTGAGAAACACAACCAGATACGTGCAGGACACCACTGACCTACTACTGAACAAACTATCAACTGTAGGTCGCCTCCCGGATGGCACCATCCTGGCCACCATTCTTATATTCCAACATCCCACATGAAGATGGACTGACCGCCATCCACGCACACCTTGATGCCAATGGGGTTGCCTCTGAATCTATGTTACAACTCACAAGATTCATCATCACACACAATTTTTTCTCCTTTGGCAAACAGATATATCTGCATCTCACTGGAACTGCCATAGGCAGTAAAATGGCACCGCAACATGCCAACCTTTTCATGGCAAAACCGGAGAGTGACTTTCTGGTCTCCTGCCCCAACAAACCATTGGCCTATTTCTGCTACATCGATGACATCATAATCATCTGAACCAACTCCAGATGAACAAGAACTAATAAAGTTCCATGAGAGATTTAATGCATTTCACCCCACCATAAACCCAACATTAAACTACTTGTATACTGAAATCTATTTTTTGGACATCACCATAAAATGTTTAAACAACTCAATACAGAGATCTCTGTACCGAAAATCTATTGATCGGCCCACATACCTCAGATGGGACAGTTTCCATCCCAAACACATCAAAAAGTCCACCATCTACAGCCAGGCCATCAGGTATAACCAGATCTGCTCCAACGCAACAGACAGAAATGAACATTTATATGATCCTAAAAGGACATTTTAAATCAGGGCGGCCATCCCACCTCAATTGATGATCAAATCACCAGAGCCACCAGGATACCCAGAAATCAACTACTCCAATACACAGAGAAGGAATAAAATTATTGTGTACCTCTAGTAGTAACCTACAACTCACAGCTAGAGGTACTAAAGAAAACTGCAAGGAAACCCCATCATAGCCTTCACAAGGATGACCGTCTGAGAACAATATTCCCAGGCTCTTATGTTCCTCGTCTGATGTTGTGTACCTGATCCTGTGCAGTAATTGTCCTTTTGGGGCCTTTATGTTGGAGAAACCGGACAAAAACTGAAAGCGAGGATGAGAGCTCATCGCCACACGATTAAAGAGAGAAAGACAGAATTACCTGTGGCCGAGCACTTTTCTAGTCATGGACACAACATAGAACTTATGAAAGTCACCATATTAAATGGAAACTTCAAATCTCAATGTCATAGAGGAATTTTGGAGTACAAGTTTATAACCATTTTTGACACTCTCAAGACAGGAATTAACATTGTAAGTGGCTTCATGCATCATTGAAGATTATGAGACATCTACAACAGAGATAACACACATGCAGTACTGGTGTATCTTGACGCCGCCGGAAGCTAGGGAAGTGACAACTGTCACCAGGAGTGAACGCTCCTGTCAGGCCCCTAGCTTAGGATTGGCTGTCAAGAAACAGCAGCAACGGGCAGGGGAGCGAGCAGGACACAGAGCGTCAGGCAGTCACGGCTACAGAGCCAGCAAGAAAGCAAGCAGGACAATGAGCGACTGAGCCGGCAGATGCAAAGACAGCAGCAGGGCTGCACGGAGGCAGCCGGCAGTGCAGAGTGGAGTCCGAAGCGCAGACCCCGCCTGACTGAACAGCCTATCTGCTGTGATCCAGCGGGGCTGCATGAAGAAAGCCGGGAGCGCAGAGGGGAGGCTGTAGAGATACACCAGTACTGCATGTGTGTTATCTCTGCTGTAGATTTCTCATAATATTGGTCCACCGCTAGCAGACATGGCAGCCGGACATGGAAGAACTGTAGCCTCTGAACAGTAGACAGCGGCAGCGGGGACACGGTGCTCTAAGTGTAATGTGCCGCCAGGCAAGCTCCCTCAGGCTCCCCCCTGTGGTCAGTGGTCCCCGCTGTTGGCAATGTAGTATCTTGACGCCACCGTGCAGCACACCACACATAGCCAATGGGAAGCTAGGGGCTTGACAGGGGGGGGGGGTTAACTGCAACAGCGTCACGTCAGCCCCTATCTTCCGGTTGTGTCAAGATACACCAGTACCCACACAGGCCTCGTGACCCCCTAAACCTAATATAGAGACCATAAAACTTTCACATTCTTATCAGAGGACTTATTAAAGGGGTTGTCCCGCGCCGAAACGGGTTGTTTTTTTTTTCAATAGCCCCCCCGTTCGGCGCGAGACAAACCCGATGCAGGGGTTAAAAAAGAAAACCGGATAGTGCTTACCTGAATCCCCGCGCTCCGGTGACTTCTTACTTACCTGGTGAAGATGGTCGCCGGGATCTTCTCCCTCGGTGGACCGCAGGTCTTCTGTGCGGTCCATTGCCGATTCCAGCCTCCTGATTGGCTGGAATCGGCACGTGATGGGGCGGAGCTACAAGGAGCCGCTCTCCGGCACGAGCGGCCCCATTCAGAAAAGAAGAAGACCGGACTGCGCAAGCGCGTCTAGTCCGGCGATTAGACGCTGAAAATTAGACGGCACCATGGAGAAGAGGACGCTAGCAACGGAACAGGTAAGTGAATAACTTCTGTTTGGCTCATAATTAATGCACAATGTACATTACAAAGTGCATTAATATGGCCATACAGAAGTGCTTACCCCAACTTTGTTTCGCGGGACTACCCCTTTAAGTATTTACTCCTCTACTCATTTTGTTCTGGTATTGTTTTAAGTGCAAATTAGTACAGAGCCTCATGTTGCACAGAGTGCTAAGACAGCAGAAATGCAGTCCTAAGCTCTCGCTCACAAAGGTTGCAAGTTCAATCCCTGCTTGCTTCAGGTAGCCAGCTCTAGGTCGACTCAGCCTTCCATCCTTTCGAGCTCGATAAAATGAGTTTATTTAATAAATAAATTACTTGAAAGCGAAGCGCTGTGAAATAAGTTGGCGCTATACAAATAACCAATTAATCACACCATGTCTGTGCCTTTATATATACTTCTTTGAATCTATTCCATTAAGCCTGAGGAACAACCCTAAGTAAGTTTGAAAGCTCGCAATAACATCCTGTATTTTTGTAAGCCATTAAAAGGTATCATATCTTCATGACTACTTGTTTTCTCTTACTGAGTACAGTCACAAGTTGAGAGCCCAGGACACTTCCTTGGTTAATGCTTGCTCGTTGGTTGACTGCACTCTGAGGTAGGTTGTGTGAGAGACTAGGAGTCCCATTTCAGTACATATAAGAAAGAACTGTGCACTCAAAATGCAATTGCTAATGTGAAAGTTGATGTGAGCGCCTTACATATAACTGATGTCTTCTTCCTTACTGCCCTACAGCTATTTCACTTGAATGATACTCTACTACCAGCAGCAATGATGTTTTTTAAAGGTCTGTGTATATATATATATATATATAAAAATATGTATTAGTGGTCCTAAACGTTATATATTTTTATTGCCTGTCTAATAAAACTTTCCCATCAATGACTGAACATTGCAGTGCAGAGTTCGTTCTTATATTCCCTGGTTCATAAACGTCAGTGGCCAACCATAACACTCCATGATTCATGGACACCTGGTGGACTCTTACTAACGAAGAAACTTCCCTCGTTGATGAACACCCAGCAGACACCTACAACAAGGCCACTTCCCAGGTTGATTAACGAATTGACAAAATCTGCATGTGCGCTGCGTACCGCGGACAATTCCGTCCTGTGTGAAAGGTCCCTTAAGGTCTGCAGAATCACTTTTACTACAGAGTCACTATTCTAGCAATATGCATTTTGGCGCCCATGCAAGAATCATACTCCCGTTTTGTCATGTAGTATTACCAGATCAAGTACTGAATATGATTGTATGTTATCAGGTCACCAATATCGTAATTGCTCTGGGACTGAAGGGTTGTAGGTACTGTTATCATCTGTGAAGGTGTCTGAACAAGAAGGATACTCCTGTAATGCTGCAGAATGGATTCTCCCCAGGTAAATACAAATGCATGAGGGCTCATGTCCACAACCGTGTTTTCACCACGGATGTGTGATATGCGATGAATGGAGTCAATGAAAGTTAATGGACTTTAATTGATCCATGCAAACCAGTATGTAGAAACTGCATATCGGTACGCACAGCAAATACATCGCAGCATGTTCTCTTTCTCCACGTACCACGCAGCGTGAGCCCCATACATTTATATAGGATGCATATGAAATGCTGTCCATACATAATGCATTGCAAATGGGCAGCGTTTTTGTATGCATCTCCGCTCTGACACGGAGTGGGAAATAAAAAAAAAATAAGAGTCACACTGCGCATGTCCATATGATAGGCGGGCATGCGCAGTGCAAACGCACTGACCCACAGCGATTTACGCATATGGCCATGAACCCTAAGGGTGCTTTCACACAGACAGATTTAAGCCCAAATTCGGACCCCAAGACACGGCTTAATCTGCCGCTGTGGAATTCCGCTGCAAAACTCATTTCTACACTATATGGTCAAAAGTATGTGCACATCCCTCCTAAAGGGACCTTTCATACGGGACAGAATTGTCCGCAGGACACAGCGCAAGTTCAAAAAACAGAACCAAAATGGATTGCAGCGTCTCTGTTTTTTTTAACATTGCTTTAAACTGAAAACAGAACCAAGCAGTATCCATTTGCTTCCATTTTTCTTTTTCTTTTTCCATTTAGCTGCTCCCACAACACAGCAGCCAAACAGAAACAAAAAATCTTAAGACCCACATTCTCAAGAGAGTTGTACATTTGGACATAATCACATTAACCGCTTTGCACAGGAGGGTGTACATGAATGCCCTCTGGTGGCAGGGAGCTTACACTGTCTGTCTTTGCCAATTGACACTCAGTGTAACCATCCAGTTCTGGTTTGGAGTCTCTTATTGTAACCAGTGTTGATTGGTAGCGTGGTCAGGGAAAGCCGGAGGTCAGTAACAGGTAGGTAACAGTTTGCGGTACAGAGGAGCAGGCAGGTAGTGTAGTCAGGGATGCCAGAGGTTGGTAAACAGGTAGCAGTATGGAGGAGCGGCAGGTGGGAGAGCATGACTACTGGCTGGGAGCACAATAATCTCACAAGGATAGGAGTTGCTAGGTCAGGTTTATATGGTATGGCTAATCAGGGAAACAGGACTAGGTAATGCAGGGGAGCTATACAGAGGGTTGGATAGCTCAGCCCGGTAGACATACCACCTGGAATATAGGAGTCCCCAGGTTCAAGCCCCTACTATTAATACTATTAATGACCTATCAGAGAAAACAGTTTAGCAGGGTGCTCACCTCTGCTGATAGCCAGAGTCCATGTGGCAGCTTTAAACAAGGAACTTCCATAGGTGCACAGGAATTGCTGTTGATCCACAACATAAATTCTACAAGGCAGAGAGGGAAACAAGTGCTGAATGTTTTCCTCTCTGCATTGCTACTAATGATCTATCCTCTCAATAGGTCATCAATAGTTGATCTGCAGGGGTCTGCTGCTCAGGATTCCTACTGTGCAGCTGATTCCAGGGTCCACTCTCAGTGCATAACAATGCTGGAAGCAGTTAGCGCTGTCAACATTGCAGTGGCCAGATTTGGTACTACAGGCACAGATCACATTGAACTCAATGGGAGCTGCACCTGCAATATCAACCAGGGCTGCTGTGCTATGGTCAGCGCTTTCAGCTGATCTGCGAGAATCCGAATGGCAGGTCCCCGCCAATCCTCTATTGATGACCTGTCAGTCATCAATAGGAAAATTTTAAAAACTCCCAGAATACACCTTTAAAAATTATATAAAGGAAAAAATACTGCACCAAATCTGCAGCAAAACTGGGCTGTGTGAACAAGGCTTAAAGTGGTTATTAAAACTTGTAAAATTGATGGCATATTCTACGGATAGGCCATGAATATCTGATTGGTGGGGGATCCACTGCAGACAATTAACACTGATCAGATGACTGAAGTAAATGGGACAAACCTGTAGTAAACAGAACGGCCACCATCTATAACACAGTGCTCTGCAATATAGGCACAATCATGCTCAGATGTAAACATTAAGGAGGTTGCAACACCCTTATGAATGCCAAGGCCATTCCAATCAGCTGATTGGTGGGGATCCTGAGCGGCAGACACCCACCAACCAGATATTGATGGCCTTTCCTGATGTTAAGTCATCAATTTGACATGGTTGGATAACCCCTTTAATGGTGTAGCAGAGCAGCCACTAAAATGGCAGGCAAGGACATTACAGGGTGCAGGAGACTGGGTTGGTGTAAAACCAGAAACAGCCCCTGGTTGCTGAAGTTAGTGCAGAAAAGTGCAGGCTCCCACTCCACCCATTTATTCATAGATTTGGGTGGTGGTAATGAAGCTTGTTAGGCATCACCTGGGAAAGCTCATTAAGAGAAGAGTGAGCCTCTCAGGTATGGCTCCCAGCCTAGCAATTAAAGGCAATGCTTGGAGTTGGCCAGATGGTATGGGCAAACCATGATGTTTGGGGTGGTTGCTGCAAGGCCTTCAACCTGTCAGAGAGGGACACTGTTGAGTGGCTAGACAGACGAATAATTTTTTATTTTATTTTTTTTTCAATTTAAGTTTTTATTTTGCTCATGGACTGGGTCACTGAATAACATTTTGGTGTGAAGTCAAGCAATAAAGCTGGCTGAGGCCAGACTAAAAAAAGAGTTCCTTGTGTTGAAGTGAGTTCCATCTTGTCCAGGAGATGGGGATTAGTATACTCACTGGACTGGCCCAGATAAACCAAAATCAGCACAGTCTTCCTCTCTGTCCTAGATGCTACGAGCAGCAAGACACTTTTATTATTTGCTGAGTACAATGAGCCAGGCTCTTACTGACAGCACCCGGCTCCTTGTCTCCTAGCAGAGGAGATCATAGGCATCTCCTGCTCCTGCATAGCACAGAAAGCACATAGCATCTGGCAGATAATTAGTAATGCTGTGACTATTTGGAGGCACAACAAAATGCCAAGTAAAATGTTACAGGCAGTGCATTATCTGGGTCTTTTTTTTTTGTCTCTCCAATCCTCAAAAAAAAGCCAAAGACTCCTCTATGCTCTTAACCAGAATAGAATGAACCTCGCTCTCTTAAAGTATAACTCCAGTGAACATAAAACTTTTCAGTGATCTTCGATCTGTAGCATTCACCCAAACGCCAGGTCCTCTTCAAAGAGCTGATCAGCGGGGGTCCTTGAAGACCACTTTAACCCTTTGCCAATTATGTACTTTGCAGAGAAATACTTCAGTAGCCAAGGATGCATGAAATATGTCCTTGTTACAAATAGCTTTAACTCAGACTGTATTACAAATACAGCTTTGATCTTGGTCTCGTTTTAAAGTCAAGGTCCTTGGCTCTTATTGAAGCCTTCACTCTTGATTGCACTTATACAGAGAATAAGGAGTTTCAAAGTGGACCTATTACTGTCTCCCCATCCTGATGAATCAGTCACAGGTTGGAGGTGACTGAAGAAACGCGTCGACTGTGGGAGAATAAATTAATTTCTGCACGATACACAAAAACAAGTTGATCGTGCATAATTTATATACTTTTTGTCCACCAACAGAATCTATTAATATTGGAACTACAGTGTTGATACTTTACTGATCGTAAATTGATCATTTAGATTGATATATATCTGTGTATGTTTGTCAGTGAGCTCATTTTTTAACAGAGTGAATAAAAGTTATATTTTATGTTTAAAATTAGTTAGTGGGCTCTTCCCAGTGTAAATAAAAAAGCACTTATACAGAGAATAAGGGAGCACGGTGAATTATAATTTATTTTTGGGGCATAAAAGGTGTTATAAATTATTTTAGGGGGCAGAGTGGGTGTTATAATTTATTTCAAGGAGCACAGTTAGTAGAACTATTTTCAGGTTGTACAGTGTGTGGTGCTATAATTTTCAGAGACACAAAATGTTTACATGCCACAAACTGCAGAGGCAAGTATTAGCTGGGAAAGTCATCAAGGTCTGGAGCAGATGGAGAAGAAAAGGAACAAGTCTAGAGGATGTCACCTGTGAGTCACTCGGTTTCATTGTGTATTCTGTCTCCATATAACATCAGTATTGAAAATGATTGCTGTGTTCACATGTAAGGTCTGCATCATTTTTGAGAAACTACAACTTTTAACATATCCTTATCATTGTTCAAGTCATATTGTGAGCTGTAGTTTCATATTGTAAACATTTCTGTAGCACACGATGGGTTGCCAGAAATGCTTTGGTGTACTAGTTATACCTAAGCATTATTGCAACCACAGTATACCACACAACCTGACTACATCGACTTTTTTCTCTCTTGTAATCTCTATGTTTCATTCTCTCTATTCCACTTTTTCATTCTCTCTCTCATTCCCTCTCATTCTCATACTCTTTAATGGGAGAGAGAATCTATATAAGCTATATAATAGGGATCACAAGTTCACATGTGCCAAGTGGTTGTCTTTACAACTCTGAAAATGATCTCAGAAAAAGTACAGCACTAGTTTTGTTTTCTTCCGTTCTACATTATTTGGAAAAGGTTGCATCAGCCAACAAAACACTGCTGGGAGAGAAACCTTACAATGGAGTTTTATCAGACAGAGATAAGTTAATATTTGCATGCATTAAGACTTGTGGAAAAACAGACTGTAGTAGAGATCACCTTTAATTCCCCTGATACGTTGTCACCAGTTTCTCATAAACCAAAGGTGTTTCACGCCAGCTTAAGTATAAACTAAGAGAACTGTATGATAAAGGTAGTGCCTGGCCAGGAATTCAACATACTTTATTATTATTATTTTAGGTCCAACACATTACTGATTTGATTAACGCGTTTTGTAGACCTCAAGTTCAAGTTCAGATCTAAAAGTAAAACTAAGTGCTCTATGCTGTTTAGTAGCTACATTCAGAGAAAGGGATAAAGTAACTTAAGTATCATAAGTCCCACCCTCAAAGACTCATATATCATAAGCCAGTGTCCTCATTAAGCCTTTCAAGACTAGAGATTTTTCCAAGAGCCATAGCTTTTATTTTTTGTCAACATAGCCATATACGGACTTGTTTTTTGCTGGGTAAGTTCTGTTTTTTTTAGGGTGACTATTCATGTACTGAAAAACATTAAAACATTTTTTAGGTGAATTTTTTTAAGTCACCGGATCTCTTGTATCAGATACAGCAATACTTCTGTATTGCAGTGTATAGTACATTTAAATATTGGTTATAAAGAAAGGCCATCAAAATTAGATTTGTTTACACTTACCCATACTGCACAATGCTATACTTATTACTGCAACACTGTCCCATTCACTAAAAAGTACACTAAACAAGAGTGCTGTGGCGCTTTAAAAGATTGCTTTGGGGGATGGTGAAAGTCAGACTCCTACCGATCTAATGTTAATGGGCTATCCTACCTTATGAAGAACTGATTAACCACTTTAACAAATATCCCATGACTAGTGTTCAAATAAAAGAGAAATGGTCCTTTTACAGGGGGCGACCGTCAAAAGTTTAAAGAGACTCTGTGAGCTACTTTTATTCCTATAAATTAAGCTTATGGGCTGAAAGTAGGTGACCCGCTGAGTCCTGAGATATAATTGCTATACATCCCATCCCCATCGTTGTCACCGCTGAAAGCTGCCGGCCAGTGCACTAAGCGGCGCTGCTAAGTAGTCCGCCTGTTCTAATTTTATAATGGACAGACTACTTAGCAGCGCCACTCAGTGCACTACAGTGGTGGCTTCCAGTGCTCACATCGGGGGAATGGCAGGGAAGGCAAGTATAACACATTCCCGGACTCAGAGTGTCACCCACTTTTAGCCCATAAGGGACAGATTCCGTTTAAGCTCCTTTTTCTTCCATACGCTGCTATGTCTGAGTTTGCTGATTTCACACACTCACACATTTATAAGGTCAATAAAATAATGCAATGCATTTCTAGCCCAATTCGGGATCTTCATCCTCTTTTTATAATTTTTCTCTTTCCTTAAAGAGAATATGTGGAATCGGCAAGTCTGTGGTCATATATAGCAGTCCCCGGAACAAAATGGATTTTTTTGTGTCTGTCTTCAGTTCTGGCTTGCACCTCTCATCCCAGGAAGCTCCAATGCCTGGCAGCAGCGTTCCTTGAGAAAGAGTTCCAGTTCATGGCAGTGATTGGAGCCTCTCGATAGCCCCCTTTATGAGATGGTATGAGGTTCATAGAGGTAATTTCTGGGATGGCACATAAAGCAGTATAAATTGCTAATATTATCCCATCTGTTGCTTACAGACAATATTTGCTCCATAGCCCACACATTTAGTGGAAGAGGGCGGCACAACATAATAGAGGGATCTGAAGGAGCGATCTCCCGGGTTCCCAGCAAAAATGTCGGTGGTTTTCACTACACAAGTAAAAGCTGCTGTTACCAGGCCAATTTCTTAATCCTCACCATGACAGCAATTTATGGGCTTTGGACTAAACAAAAAAGAAGATTTTCCAGTTTTATCTGGATAAAACTAAACCACTATATAATGCATAGTTATTTGAAGAGGTTTTCCAGGCCTAAAAAAATGTAAAAGGGTTTAAAATGAATAAAAATTGAATACTCACCTATCCCTGCCGCTCCCCATCCAGCGCTGCAGCCCCAGTGCCCACCGGCACCCGGAAGAAGTGGGCCAATCATTGTGCACATAAACACTCAAGACACTCGAGGGCTTCAGCTTTAATTCTTCGATGGCCCCTGAAGCCCTGTGAGTTACTGAGCATCACGTACACAATGAACACCACATGATCGCCCACAACTTCTTACGGGTTCTGTGTGGTGGGCACAGTGAGCTGCCGTGCTGGACAGGGAGCGGCAGAGATAGGTGAGTATTCAATTTCTGTTCATTTTAAGCCGTTTTTAACTTTTTTTTGTCCTGAAAACCCCCTTTCACTTTCCAACATGTTTTGTGTTTCAATACCTCACCATTTTAAAGAACCCTGCTTGTTTTCAGTGAGTGGAAATGTAGTGTCCCAGAACACCATCCTGGTCCCTTCCATAAATGTTTTACATGTTTTGTCTAGTGGATGCACTGTGCAAAGCTGCCATGTCATTTTCTGTATGTGTGCTACACAGCTGCAGCGTCTGACGGGTTAACTTTAATAAAAGCTGCCATGTCATTTTCTGTATGTGTGTTACACAACTGCAGCGTTTGACGGGTTAACTTTAATAAAAATTATTGCATGCCTGTAAATGTATCAGTTTGTCTTGTCATGTGGTATCAGTGAGGTTATAAATGAGAGAGATTCAGAGCAGGAAAGCAGTCTATCTTCAGGAGTACCTACAGTGTCCTAACATAGAGCCGAATGGAAGCACCTTCAGCTGCCATGTAGATGAAGATGGAGGAAGAGGAGCGACATCCCGTAGCGTTTGGAGTGTGGATGTGAGAGGAGTGAGTCCCTGCAACAGAGAGAGAGAGAACGCACTACCCCAGTTTCTAAAACAGGTACCCGTTCACACCACAGGCTTTTCCTGTGCGGCCATCCGTAATTAGGATCACCGCACAGAAGTACTTTATTGAGACACCCTCGCATCTGCCCTGTGGGGTGTATATTGGCTAAGCCTTCCTGAATAATTGTATGCAGAGTGACCCCTACCCTTCTTCCTCCTCTGGAGTGCTCCCAATCCAGGACTGGTGACATACAGATAACGTAGGGTATAGGGCCATAGTCATCCTGTGTATCTTCCCTACCTCTGAGCTATAGCCTGTAACTGCTTCAAGTGAAGGCCACTGCATGACCTGGTAAACCAGTTATTATTCCTAAGTAAAGTTATACCGGGCCCTAACTGTTCCTAGGGACCCAAGGTACTACACACAAGTCTCCATGTTTATTACTCCGCCACATAGAATATCGGTGTGTGGGAATGGTGGCGTGACGAGTGATCTGTACTACTACTCCCCCATCCCATTTATTGGAACTCCCTGACAAAGGAGTATCAAAGCTGGCCTGCGATCCTACACTGGCCTTGGCTACGTGATGTCTCTCAGGGACCAGAGCCTGGTAAGTGCCACCATGACAAAACAGCACTTATCCCTCCCAGCTCTTCATGTTAGCCAGGCGCCCAGGGTCACCCCTCTGGCGTGCTGCAGAAACATTAAATACAGTCTGAAAACCAGTTTCTGATCTCGTCTTACTAACACTATTACACAACCTATTAGAAGAAAGAACACTGACACAGACTGTGCACCTATATCAGTTGATCAAGACCAGGGGCCTCTGTGGATGGCACATGGACCCCTTGTTATGTAACAGCTAGTTTGCCAAGAGGGAGGTGCTTGTCCTACACCTCTTATATCTTCCAGGGGTGTTTGCAATATCTTAAATGGATTTTTAATCCATGAGGAATTATGATGAGCAATATGAATCATCAACAGTCCTTTACATACAATCTAGTAGACAGTAAAACAAATCGTTCTCTTTTGTTTTCTTTTCCATATGGCAATGGGCCTCTTTGCAGCTGCATGTGTAAGGCCGGTTTCACATTTGCACTGGAACCTCCAGTCGGAGGTCCTATCGCAGGTCCAGCTCCAAAAATTGGGCACTTGAGCGGAAACCGAACGGACCCAATTACAGTCAATGGGATCCGTTCAGAAATCACCTGGATTTCTGCATTGATTACTGATAAAATGCGGTTTGATTTTTATCACAATTATAGAAAACACAGTCTAAACTAATAACACACTAACAGCTAATAACAGTTGTAGCGTTCACGGCTGTTATTGAGCACACTGAGTAAACATCTAAATTGTAGGAAAATAAGTGAACCCTTAATTTTAATAACCTGTAGCTCCCCTTTAGCAGCAATCCCCTTCTCCAACCATTTTTTTTTGGCTGCGCATAAAATGTCCACAATGTTAAAGAGAAATTTTAGGCCATTCTTCCCCGCAAATGTGTCATCAACATTTCTGGGATGCCTTGAATGCATAGCCCTTTTCAGGTTATGACACAGCATCTTGATAAGGTTATGGCCAGGACTATGAATTGACAATTCTAAAACACAAATCTTCTTTTCAACCATTCCTTAGTTAATTTACTTGTGTAATTTGAGTTATTCTCTTGTGGTATCACCCAGTGCCTCTTCAGCTTTAGGTCATGGACTGCTGCTCTTAGGGACCTTTCAAATGGGATGGAATTACACTGCAGGCATGTCTATAACTTCTGAAAGTTGCCTGCATCTAGGCATGTTTCACACTAATCAATCTTTCTTAAGAACAGATTTGTCAGGAACCGGACTTTATGTACCTTTATTCAATGTGCAAAGCACTTGTGAAAACCACACTTCCAATCCCATCTTATTTATTGAAACTCCTTTTGATCTTGGAGAAGTCATTTACACTGGGATTAACTTACTTTTTCTCCCTGCACTTTGGATATTTACTCAGTGTGCCCAATAAAAGACATGAGTAGTACAACTGTTTGTGTGCCATTAGTTTGTTAGATTGTGTTTGTCTATAATCGTGACTTATAGGATGGGATAGGTGATAAAAGTGTGATCACTGAGACCAATGCGGTGCTCAGCTATCGCTTCCTGACCCAACTGAAATAGTCCAAATGCACACGGGCGGAAATTCCGCGGCAGGATTCCCCACAGATTTTCCGCCCGTGCCCGCTGCCACAGTAGATCATGCAATCCTATGCAGACAGCCGCGATTTGACCACATGAAACCTTGTGCGGTAAATAATTCAGGACATGTCCTATTTCTGTGCGAGCCTCGCAGAGACCGGCACAGAAACCTCACTGGTGATGCGCCGGCTCTGCTCTGCGCATGTGCCAACTGGCCAGCAGCCGGCACATAGCAAAGCGGGGAGACGCCGGGAGCAGGTGAGCCGCAGTGGTCACTGCAGGGGCAAGGCTTGTATCCTGCTGCGAGAATTCTCGCACCAGGATCCGACCCGGCCGTCTGCAGGAGGCCATAAATGTAGCCATGGCCACGCATGTTCAACCAGCAGCTCGTTTGCTTTTGTTGTTACATTATGGGAGGAAATAGGGATAAAGGATCCTACATTTCAAGATAGGGAGGATACAGGCCCCCATTTTCAGGATTGGTGGAGGTTCCAGCGGTTGGACCTCCTCCGATCTATCAGTTTTAACCCATCTGGTGGATGAGTGAAAACTTGTAATTTTCTCCACTAACTAAAATACCCGTTTAATTAGCAATCAGGCCAGAATTTATTAGTAATAAATGCAGGAATCCAGGTAATTACACCAAAGGGTTCACTTACTTTTAATTTCAACTGTATGACTGTTATATTACAGGGGCTTTAAAGAAGCCATCTGGTTCAGCATTAGTAGGATATCCTTTAAGTGCGCTGAGGTAAAGGAGCCTGTCTGATCATAGATTCCTATAAAGGTTTCGAATTGGAAGGAACTATTCCCTACACAACAGACTTCTAGTTCCGTAATCTGCTGAGTGACCCAAGTCTGAAGTGGATATGGAGAGGCAGATGTCTTACCAATACCAATTCATAGACTATAAGACTACTACTGCCTTGGCAAAGCAATGGTAGTCACAATCAAAACCCGCACTAGTTACATTACCAGCTGCAGAGAACTGAAAAGCACTGCGAAATATCCCTTATAGCAATGGACTCCTCTGATAAAGGACAGCACTCCTAATCTCCATTTCTTTAATTGATCCAGTCTCAAATTGCACCGTAACATAAATTGCAATTCTATAAAGCATATCTCTAAATGTGGCTATCTGTAACGCGATGGCGGCCCCATGTCATGTAGAGAAAATAGAATTTAAAGAATTGACAATCATTAAATGAAAACAGATTGGGAAATGTTTCACTATCTGATCTTAATTAGTTACAGTATGGGTGATGCATTCCCTTTAAAGCCCTCTATGCAGCTGATGTAGTGCGGTGCACCAGCCCAGCACACGGCATCAACTTCATAAAGGGCTTTAAATAGAGTAGAGGTTGGAATTTCCATCATGGTGCGCTAGAAGCGGATATTCCCATCCCAACTTTTTATGGCCGAGATGGGCAAAGCTGGAAGCTCTGTTCCAACCACCAGTTAGAAATAGCCAAGCGCTTAGCACTGTTCCCGTAGCTCTCACTGAAGTGAATAGGAGCTATGGAAACAGCGTAGCACAGAGCGCCATGCCGCTTCCATAACTCCCATTCACTTCAATGGGAGCTACAGAAATAATGCTGCACTAAGCACTCGGATCTCTCCGTAGACTCTAGCCCGGTGGCCGGTAGCATTGCAACGGTCTCAATCTTGGCTATGCAAAGTGAAGATGGGAATACCCCTTTAAGACTGTAACAATGCAAGAATTCATTTTTGCATGAAAGGTCTTTAAGGATACATCATTCGACACCTGTTGTTCCTTGATGTAAGAAAATAAGGTTTTTGCTTCCTTATTGAAATCTTTATTTACACACAGTCGAAATAAACTGTGGCGTGAATAAGTGACATGATTATGAGCATGATACGTCTATTAATATTAGTGCTCAGTCATGCGTGTGCCTGCACAAAGAGCCTGCTTATGTTACTACCCGGCAGTTGGTGACGTGTGTACAATATACGGCCAAATACAGGATCTGAACTTCTAAACTTTCTTTCTGGCTGATACAACTTCAGCCACAGCATTTCCTGCAGGTGAATGGCTGGAGATCCTCAGGTCACCTCTTTGTGCTGCGGTCTAATGGAAGGGCTGAGGACGTTAGGGATACTGTCATAATAGTAATAAGTTTTTCTACTGTTATTAAACCAATTTGTGTGAGACTGCTGTGTACACAAAAGAGACATTCTCTACCGATGGATGCCATATGGCTGATGACGGGATCTCTCTTGGCCAATCAGCTAAGGTGGACTTGCTCTGTGCACTAGAAGTTCAGGGGGGATGGACGCTGGGTGCTCAAAGTTAGGGCATCACTCAGAAGAGTTAGGTAGTGGATGGTCAAATCACTCTTACGCTGACCCCCAAACCAGAGTATGTGGACATCTCACTCGGAGGAGAGCGCTGTCAGGGATAAGTGCTATGGCATTAACCTTCTAAGGGTATTTGATAGATATCAAAAGGGGTTTTCTTGTTTATAAATAGGCTACCCTTATATAAAAAAAAAATAATAATAATATACCCCATACCCACCCATCCCAAGCCCCCCACACATCCAGCGGCACATCCTCCATTCTCCCCTCCTGTGTTCTGCGTACAGGACACAGTCCCCCTGTTGATGGGATGTCTCAGGCTACTGTAGCCAATCATAAAACTCAAAACGTGATTGCTGAACTTTATAATCGGCTCCGGCGGTCTGTAGTATCCCGTTTACAGGTGACCTCTGAACATTTCCTTAAGGGGATCATCCCACAAAAGCAAGTTATCCTCTATCCTGATCAGTGGGGGCCTGACTACTGGGACCACCACTAACCTGAGAATGGCGCTCCACTGCTTCTTCAAATGAGGGCAGCGATGATCATACATGTGTACTACCACTACATTAATTTCAGTGGGGCTGCCGGAGATAGGCAAGTGCTTGAACCACCGCTGCCAACACTTCAAGACATGCCCGAGCCCCATTCTTGGGATTAGTCAAGGTCTCAGTTGTTGAACCCTCGCCAATCAGCAAGTTATCCACTATCCTGGTGAAGACAATCCCTATAAAATCTGGCAGTAAACACAGGCAAACATTCTAATGGTAAATTGCTGTGACCATAGCAAAAGTTGTACATAGGCTATAACATGGCTCAGTCTTGGATGACTTAAGTCAAATCCCACCATAAAGGATATGAAAAATAAACGATTTTAATGAAGTCCAGTATGTTTTCTAAGGGATGCAACAAGTCACTGGGGAGCTGGCATGGGCACACTGGTCATACTGGTCTGGTGTGGATGGCAGAAGCTATGCAGGACTATTGGTTCTATTTATGTCAACTAAGGCAACTTCCACAGTGGTTTCCCCCCATCCTTTCCAAATTTATTTTCCCCACTTCAGTATGACTGCTAAAAGGCAATATTTGTCTACCAGGACTCTAGGAAAGCTGGGTGACAACCTGTGGGGAGTAACAGCTGACATATGGGATGCCACCCAGCTTTGCCAGCAACAGATGGAATTAGATGAATAGAGGGATGTGAAGAGGAGTATTCAGCTTCTAACTAGTGGGCATTGGTGCCTGGCAGGCTGCTGGCACTGACCTTGTGATGTAGTTGGACTCTTCCCCCAACCGGAGTTGGAAGTCTTTCCAGGCTGGACTGAAGTTCTCGTCTTCCAGGATTTCACTATCAGAGACCCGGGGAGTCTTCTTTGGCACCACAGTTGGCACATTCTGGCTCCCCCTTGGCACCTGTGCGCCCTGCGTCCCACGGAAACCCATGACAAAATCCTCAAAAGTAATGGAGCCGTCCCTGTCCCTGTCCAGCCGCCGGAAGATGTCCTCCACCGCGGACGGAGTCACCCGGAGCTCCGCACACAAGGACGCGAAGTCCTCTCTGCCCAGGCGGCCGGAGCGCTTGGCATCGCAGGAGAGGAAGAGGGCACGGAGCCGGGACAAGTCCTCCTTCTCTTCCATCCAGAGCTGCGGGCCGGGAATGAGCGGCGGCGGACTGACACTCACTTATACGGGCAAGTCCACAGCTGGTGAAGGGGCGAGGGCTGAAGTTAGCTCTCCTCCCTGTGCCAGTCTGGCCAGGTGCCGGCAGCCCGCCTCCTCCCCCGGCTGGTGGCTCAGGTGCGCGTCTCCTCCGGCGTCTGCTCCTCACTGTCTGTACATTGCATTGTCGGGGCGGGCACGGCTGGAGACCTGCTGCACCGCCCTCCAGACCCTGGCACTGCCCAGAACCAGCTGGGTGCCCTACCTGTGCTGCCCCATGCAGTGTGAAACCAAGATGCCAACACACACAGCTTGGGGAAAGCTACCTATGATTGTGTGGAGATGTGTACATTAGATAGATTCTATCTATCGCATATCAACAATCAATCTATCTATCTATCTAACTATCACCTATCTATCTCATATCTATCTATCTATCTATCTATCTATCTATCTATCTATCTATCTATCTATCTATCTAATATCTATCTATCTATCTATCTATCTATCTATCTAATATCTATCTATCTATCTATCTATCTATCTATCTAATATCTATCTATCTATCTATCTATCTAATATCTATCTATCTAATATCTATCGATCTCATATCTATCTATGTCATATCTATCTATCTATCTATCTATCTATCTATCTATCTATCTATCTATCTATGTCATATCTATCTATCTATCTATCTATCTATCTATCTATCTATCTATCCCATATCTATCTATCTATCTATCTATCTCATATCTATCTCATATCTATCTATCTCATCTCTATCTATCTCATATCTATCTATCTCATCTCTATCTATCTCATATCTATCTATCTCATCTCTATCTATCTCATCTATCTATCTATCTATCTATCTATCTGTCTATCTCATATCTATCTATCTATCTATCTATCTATCTATCTATCTATCTATCTATCTATCTATCTATCTATCTATCTATCTATCTATACAGCCATCCTGGATATAACAAGTTTACACATCTCTGTTAAAATGCCAGTTTTTGACACATTAAACAAATCTTTTAGGGCAGAAATTTTTTTTTAAATGTTTTACTGGACTATTAGTTTAGAGATAATTTTCTGTGGTGGCATACATCACAAAAAAGTTAAAAGAAAAACCCTAGCGCACCAACCAATCTCTCCAAGGGAAGAGAGCAAGGACAAGTTTAACCAGGCGGTAGTAATGATAGAAAAAAAGGGAAGTCTAGATCATCCAATGGGAAAACTTTTAATTTTAACTAAAAAATAAGACCATATAGACCAAAAGATGACCATATAGCACAAAGGATGCTCTAAACCCACTTACGCATTTCTGGTGCCACCCAGTTGCCCTTGGTCACAACCCATACAACTTGGGCGATAAGCCAAAATGAGGAGCGCCATCCTACTACTCTGGTGTGTGTTCCTTCCTGCAGTGTTTATAGTCAGCTCAGTAGATAAGCTTACATCTATCATGTATGGATGATGTACCCAAGTAATGCGTTGCTGCCAATCAAAGTTATATATTTATTGAATATGTACCAAAATACTTCAAAACAGGTACCCGGAAGCTGCAGTCTCCATAATTAAGTGTCGAAATGGACCTATGGCCAACCTGCTACAAGAAGTTTATTAGGTACAATACAGTTCTCGTGGAGAATACAGCCCACTAAGGCACCACTACAGACATTACTAAAGTACTTTGCCTCTTCTGGGTGTCAAAATGCCAGCAATGTCTGCTTCAGTACACTGGTCAGGAAAGGTATTGTTTCTCCATTTGGGAGAGCATCTAGAAGGTATAAGGAGACTTATAAGGCCATCCATGCTCCTCTGGGAAATATGCAAATGAAAAGATGGAACAATGCCTCTACAGTGCCACCTGTTGGAAGGCAGAACTCCTACAAGTCAATGTCAGACTTTTTAACAAGCCTTGTAACAATGACTGGGAATTATGACCCAAAACCAGAATCTTCTCTAGAAGGAAAAAGTTAAAGGGGTTATCCCGCGAAACAAAGTGGGGGTATACACTTCTGTATGGCCATATTAATGCACTTTGTAATGTACATTGTGCATTAATTATGAGCCATACAGAAGTTATTCACTTACCTGCTCCGTTGCTAGCGTCCTCGTCTCCATGGTGCCGTCTAATTTTCAGCGTCTAATCGCCCGATTAGACGCACTTGCGCAGTCCGGTCTTCTCCGTATTGAATGGGGCTGCTCGTGCTGGAGAGCTGCTCCTCGTAGCTCCGCCCCGTCACGTGTGCCGATTCCAGCCAATCAGGAGGCTGGAATCGGCAATGGACCGCACAGAAGACCTGCGGTCCACCGAGGGTGAAGATCCCGGCGGCCATCTTCGCAAGGTAAGTAAGAAGTCACCGGAGCGCGGGGATTCGGGTAGGTACTATCCGTTTGTTTTTTTTTAAACCCCTGCATCGGGTTTGTCTCGCGCCGAACGGGGGGGCTATTGAAAAAAAAAAAACTCGTTTCGGCGCGGGACAACCCCTTTAACCATGCACTGACAGCTGTTTCTGGGTACTTGCCCCTCATCAGTGTGCAGCTGGTTCCACTAGCACTTAACAGATATACTGTAGTTTAGCAGATATAAAACAATTGTTACGGAATACCCCATTAAAGCATTGCTATCTCTTGGCTAGTAGGCTACTTATAAGCGGACTATAAAGGCTGATTTACACACAACAATTATCGCTTAAAATTTGTCCAAATGACGGCTTTTGAGTGATAGTTATTGCGTGTAAATGTGTGCCCATTGTGCACTTACCGTGCCCTCTTCTTCCATTGCTGAGTTCAGCTCAGCATAAAATCCATTGTTCCTGATAAGAGGGACAGCATGCTGTACTCTCCGCGGGCAGCGCTGATAGCATTGTATGCAGCCTGCTGCCCATGGCAGAACAAAAGTAATGTATTTAGAGAACAGACCACCCGCTGTTCTCTAAATATATGCAAAAGAAGCTAACTAGCTACTAATGGGCTGAGTGATTAGCCCATTAGTACCTAAATCAAAATGATTGTTCAAAACTGTGAGTTTCTGAAAAATTTTGAGTGATCATCTTTGCGTGTAAATGGACCTTAAGACTAAATACTTTGTAACCTCTGTCGCAGACAAACACGAGACAATACCTAGGGGGAAAAGGAGTCACTGAATGTTATCTGTAATGCAATATATCCATACTTAATTGATTCCTTCTCTTATTAGGCTGATTTAGAACAAGCTGTTTTGTTAGACATTAGGCGCGGTTGTGTCTTATTCTATTTGGAGTTTTTGTAAAGAGGTTCTCTTCATTAAAAACTATTTTAATACAACCTATTAGGTAATTCTGAAACGCCACGGCAAACGCTGTAAACTGCATCCATTGATTTCATTGGGGCTTCTCAGACTAGCGTTCGAACTAGCATTGGAAACACAGTGATTTTAGAGCGCTGTCAGTTTTATTCTCTATGTTTTTAAACGTAATGTGTCCCCCATTGAAATCAATGGGCAGCATTTCCTTTTTTTTTTGTATAAATTCTTTATTTATGAATTTTGGGGTGGGTACAGAAAGAAAAAAGGGAAATCTGTAGAACAAAATCTTTCAGTAGCCATCACAGGCAGAATTAGGCCGCTCCCACACAGCACGCTTTTTACCGTGTTTAGCGCAGCATTTGAAATGCCGCTCTAACCACGGTACAATGTTCCCACTGATTTCAATAGGGTATCGCAGACTATTTTTGCACATTTTAGCGCTTTTTAGCACATCTCATCCCCCATCATACTGATTGGGTGCGTTAAAAAGCGCTGTCAAATGCTGTAACATGCATTCGAAAATGCTGCACAAAATTGTGGCAAAGCGCTGTGGTTTTGGACGCGGCATTTTTTAAACGCATGTGTGAGAGCAGATTTAAGGTGCTTGTACACGGAATGATCGTTGGAAAAAATCGCTGGGCCGTTCAGTGTAAACACAGCTAACAATTGACCGATGAGCAATAACTCATTCGCTTATCGTTCACGTTATACAAGAATAAAAATCCTCATTGGCTGGTTCACTAATTATTTGGTTAAACACGGTTCGTTCAGTCATTCTCGTTCGTTGGTACAGTGAGCCGAACAACTAAACAATCATATCAAAGAGAAAAAAAGCAAACTGGAGTACAGAACTTGTAAAAATATATATATTTATTAAAGATAGAAAAGTCATACAAAGAGGAAAAACACAGAAACACACACAGAAGTATAAAAACACATGAAATCAAAAACATGCCACATAATGATATGAATCCCTGAGAGCACAATACGAATTCAAATAGATGTGTATCACTAGACATTCCAGGGCAACAGCCATCAATGTATCTCCAGTATAACCCCAGTCCAAGGAGGAAAGAGTAAAGTGCATGTCACAGATAATGCAAAGCATTTTAAATACCTATTAATGGTATAAGGCTTCCCAGAGGTCCATCTGAAGCACCTCTTTCCTCCCTGTCTCCCTGCCACATGCAGGACTTCTGGCACATCCAAAGACCTTTGGAATTGTATCACCCCCCAGGTATCCTGTCGTGTTTAATCCAGCAGAACTGACGGAGGGGCTTGACCCTGAAACGCGTATTCACTTGCTGGTTCTTTATGTTGTTAAATAAAAAAAATGTGCTTGAAAGGGGGTTGTCCCGCGGCAGCACGTGGGGTTATACACTTTTGTATGGCCATATTATTGCACTTTGTAATATACATCATGCATTAAATATGAGCCATACAGAAGTTATACACTTACCTCCTCCGGTGCTGGCGTCCCCGTCTCCATGGCGCCGACTAACGCTGTCTTCTCCTTCCATTAGACGCTGTTGCGCTGTGCAGTCTTCTGTTCTGTTGAATGGGGCTTCTCCGGCGTGCTCACACTGGAGAGCTGGTCTGCACATGCGCAGAAGACCTCGGCGGCGCGAGCACGCCAGGCGGCCCCATTGAACAGAACAGAAGACCGCACAGCGCAAGAGCGTCTAATGGAAGGAGAAGACAGCGTTTGACGGCGCCATGGAGACGGGACGCCAGCACCGGAGGAGGTAAGTGTATAACTTCTGTATGGCTCATATTTAATGCACGATGTATATTACAAAGTGCAATAATATGGCCATACAGAAGTGTATAACCCCACTTGCTTTCACGGGACAACCCCTTTAACTATCGCATCTTGGACCTTCAGCTTTCAACTACTTAGAGTGTTGTGCCTTCACCACCAGTATTTTATCACATTCTCTTTCACTATAGTCACGTGTACCTTGGTGGAGCGTTATCTAGTTGGCAGAACCTCCATCATTCGAAACACTTTTTACTCAAGAACTATTTAACCACTCTCACTGGGTCTTGCTCCACCCTCCTTTTTATCTTTGTTACTCCCAGGAGTAATAGTGACCCCCACAGTAGCCCCAGTAGTAATAGTGTCCCCCACAGCGACCCCAGGAGTAATAGTGACCCCCACAGTAGCCCCGGTAGTAATAGTTTCCCCCACAGCGACTCCAGTAGCAATAGTGTGGACCATAGTAGCTCCAGCAGTAATAGTGACCCCCACAGCGGCCCCAGTAGTAATTGTGACCCGCACAATAGCCCCAGCAGTAATAGTGACCCCCACAGTGGCCCCAGTAGTAATTGTGACCCGCACAGTAGCCCCAGCAGTAATAGTGACCCCCACAGTGGTCTCAATAGTAATAGTGACCCCCACTGTATTCTCTGTACTAATATTGACCCCACCATTAGCCTAAGGTGACTAGATTTTTCCACGGTCAAAGCGGGACAAAGGGGTGTTGTCCAGGGGGGCGGGGCTTATCACAACATATGATTTTGCCTCTGTTGTTATAAAAAGTACAGGGCCATTTCAAAAAACACGGAGCAAATTCCGCAGCATTTCTGCATCCAAAAAAAATGTCAAAATCCATACCATTGGTGCGAATTTTGACTGAAAATTAGCCACATAGCCCCAACTGATTTCATACTATGCGGCGCTCCCCCTCACCTCCTTCGTAGGCCTTCCACTATCAGCGCTCCCTGGCTTTCAGTTCCCAGTGGTCTGTAGTGGCCTCACCTCACCAGTGTCACTGCAGCTGACCAGGCCGCTGGGAACTGGAAGTCGGGGAGCACTTACTGTGGGAAGTCTACAGAGGAGGTGAGGGGGAGCGTTGCATAGTATGAAATCAGCTGCGGTACAGATTCTGTTTTTTTAGATGCAGAAGTGCTGCGAAATTTCTACTGTGGACATTCCGCAGCATTTCCGCCACATGTAAGCACACTGTAAGTCAGCTTGATTTATGCTGCCACATGCAGAGTGGGCTCAGTAGTAATCGTGTTCCCCACAGTGGTCTTAATAATAATAGTGACCCCCACAGTGGCCCTCAGTGCTAATACTATTACTTCTGGGGCTGATATGGGGACCCTATTAGTAATAGTGTCTCTTATATTGACCCCAGTAGTAACAGTGACCCCCACAGTAGTAGCAGAGCCCCCATGAAACCGATATATTTACCCTCTTCCTGGTCTTCAGAGCGCTGCTACTTCTCCTCTTCTCATCACTGCTCACAGTGGCTCCAGTAGTAATAGCGACCCCCACAGTAGCCACAGCAGTAATAGTGACCCCCACAGTTGCCCAGTAATAATAGTGTCCCCCACAGAGGCCCCAGTAGTAATAGTGACCCCCACAGTAGCCGCAGTGGTAATAGTGTCCCCAACAGCAGCCCAGTAATAATAGTGTCCCCTACAGCAGACCAGTAATAATAGTGTCCCCTACAGCAGCCCCAGCAATAATAGTGACCCGCATAGTGGTCCCAGCAGTAATAGTGACCCCTACAGTAGCCCCAGTAGTGATGCTATTACTACTGAGACCAATTTGGGGGATACTATTACTAATAGTATACCCTATATAAGCCCCAGTAGTAATAGTGTCCCCCTGAGACCCATATTCTTAATTCCTCCTCCTCGTCGAAGCGCCACTGCTCCTCTGCTCAGCACTCCTGTGGACGTCAGTGTGTGCATCCGGACACCTCCTCACCTCTGCTCTTGCAGAACCAAGGAGGAGATGTCAGGGGAGGAGGATCCCAGGTGCACACTGATGTCACAGTGTGCGCCTGGGATCAGCGCCGTTGAGTGAATATCGGCTGGGATGCCACAACTGGTAATCACTACTGTGGTGAGCAGCCACTGGCGCGCATGCCAGCAGAGAGGGCTCTGCGTGCCATAGGTTTGACACCACTGCCCTACCATATGATTTATGATGCCCGGCGGCTTTCTTAAACATCTAAACAATCATGTAGACAAAATAAACAATTTTTCTGTGTGTTTAAACTAAACTCCCAAGTAAACAAGCAAACTGTGTAATCATTTGCTCATTTGCTCGGGCAAACAATTTCTCATCCATGTAATGGTACTTATAATAAAAAGTAACACCTGTATATAGCTAGCACGGAAAGCCCCATTCATAGTAGATGATCACAGCTCACCTCTTCCCCCTCCCTGCACTATGACCTCTTCACAGGTCACAATAGGTGCTTACGTTGTGGGCAATATATTAAAGGATTGCCTATCATAAGGTTGGGTTAGTCCCACATTGATGCAGGATGTTATTATGGAGAGGGACTTTCCTCATTTCTGGAAGTTATGGGAGAAGAATCTGGTACCCCAAAATGATGCACCTGAAGTTCTCACAACCCAAGGTATAGGCCCAGAACTGTTTCAGGTTTCCTCACAAGAAGATGCAAACAAAGTTTCCCTTCAGTCCACGTTTTTTTTTATTTTGGTGAGAAATGTGAATGAGCCTCTGACAGTCACTGATGGGGACATGGCTCATATTATGCCTGATATTGAGGTCAGAAAAGACGACTGTCAAAGTGATTTATTATGTCAAGTTGATAAACAGGGGGAAGGTAGAGTGCAACAGTTATGCGTTCCATAATCCTGGAAGGACCGCCCAGCTTTGTGAGTAGAACTGGCTCCGCCAATCCCTGATAAACCAGTACTGGAAATAAAGACAGCCGAGTCTCTGTCTGATGTGCAAGAGATAGAGACGGAAGGTAGGTGTGGTTGTAGAAGGGAGGTATGCTTCTCCCAGATTCATCTCCCATGTGGAGTAACAGGAGGAGTGTCCACCAGCTGGCTGATTAATTCAGTACGCTAGTGGGTGAATATTTAAAACCCCTTTCCTCCCCATGACGTAAGGGTACGTCATGGGAGCGCGGTACTTCCCACAAAATGACGTACCCTTACGTCATAGGGATAGCGCGAGATCATAGCAGATCTCGCGCTATCCTGCAGCAGGAGCCAGCTGTCACTAGTAGCCGGCCTCCTGCTGCAACAGTAGGGGGCATCAGAGATGCGCCCTCCCTGCTGTTAATCCCTTCCCTGCCGCAATCTAAGTAGATTGCGGCAGGGAAAGGGTTCACAGAGGGAGCACTGTAATAAGTGATAAGGCATGGCAGGTGAGAAGTCCTGCCATGCCTTATCATAGCGATCATCAGTCCCTCAGAGGGACACAGATCGTGTAAAAAAAAAATCAAAATAATGTACAAAAAATAAAAATGTAAAAAAAAAGGTTAAAAAATAATTTTATGCATTTTCTCATATTAGCATAAACAAATTACAAAATCCCACATATTTGGTATCGACACATCCGTAACGACGTGTACAATAAATTGAACAAGATTTTCATCCTGCACGGCAAAAAGCATTAAAAAAAACGCTAAAAAAACGGAGGCAAAATGCTAATTTTTACAATTTGGCCTCCCAAAAAATGCAATAAAAGTGATTTTAAAAAATACATATGTACCCTAAAATGGTACCAATAAAAACTACAGCTCGTCTCGCCAAAAATAAGCCCTCAGAGAGCTCCGTCCATGGAAAAATGAAAAAGTAATAGGACTTTAAATGCAGTGAGTTTAGAAACAAAAAAATAATTTCCAAAAAAAGGGTTTTTATTGTGGAAAAGTGGAAAAACCTAAAAAAAATATAAGAATTTTGGTCTTGTTGTAACCGTACCGGCCCGCAGAAAAAATTGATCTTGTAATTTATGCTGCATAATTAACGCTTTAAAAAAAAAATCTATGGCAGAATTGATGCGTTTTCTCTCCCTATGATCATAAAAAAAAAAGTTTTACAATATAGCCTATGTACCCAAAAATGGTACCAATAAAAACTAAAGTTCGCGACGCAAAAAACAAGCCCTCATACGGCCGCGTCAGAGGAAAAATAAAAAAGTTATGGCTTTTGAAAAATGGAGATGAAAAAATACCAAAAATCGTTTGGTCCTCAACGCCAAAATAGGCGAAGTCCTAAAGGGGTTAAGGAGCACCTATGAAGTAGCCCAGAATGTTTATTCCTGGCCCCTCCATAAATGTCATACATGTCATGTTCTTTGTGTAGATGTGCTGTGCAAATTGTCTTGTCTTTTGTTATGTGTATTGCACAATGTTAGGGCTGGCCAGGGCAGATGGACAGGGAAACCTACGCCAACCCTCTACCATTTCTCTATCTACTTGCTCCCCTGGGCTAAACCCCGGGTAGACAACTGGCCGACGGTCCCTACACTGAACTAGTGTCAGGGACCCCAGGAAAGAGGGACAGGGAACCAGGCTAGTGGGAACCTGAAATAGCAGATAGAGACAACACAGCAACCAAGGAATAGTAACAACAGGCCGGGTCAAAACCAGTAAGCACTTACGCAGTACAGAGGGGATAAACCAAAGGCAAGTCAGACTCAAGCAGAAGTCAAAGCACTAAATGTCAGGTCTATGATAGCGGGTGTCGGCTGAACAGAAGTTAAACCAAACACTGGCAAGGAGGAACTGGCTGAGAGGGTTTATATATGGAACTCCCAGACCAGGGGGCGGGGAGAAGTCACATGACCACCAGGGAAACTCATGAAACCGCCTCCCCCAGGCGGATGCACCGAGCCGAGCACCGCGCGGCCGAACAGCGGCCTGGCGCACCCGCACACGATGCAGGACGCGCCGCCGACCACCGTGACCAACCACCAGAGTATTGGAACCTCTGACAGAGATGCCAGCCCGGGCCCCTGCACACCTGGCGGTCCTAACACACAACTGCAGGAAGTGAAGGGTTAATGTTTGCATGAGACTGGGAGATGTCTGCAAATGTATCAGTTTATATCCTGTCATGTGTTATGCGAGAGATTATAAGTATGAGTGATTTGGGTGTATCTACAGTTCCATCCCAGAGTCAGACCATCCATCACAGTGAGAGGAGTGGAGTGCCGGCAACTTGGGGGTACCTTCAATCCTCATGTGGTGAAGGGATGGAGGAATAGGAGAGGTATCCTGAGGACCTCAATGCCACGAGCCAATATAGAGTGAGAAGAAAGAGAGTGTGAGAAAAGAAGTCCAAGACCACCGTGCAGAGGTACTGTGTTTCAAAAGTGTCTGTGGAGTGACCCTACTCCTATCCTCCTCTGGAGAGTTCACCTTACAGGAGCGGTACCTGACAGATAACGCAGGCCTGCAGGACCGATGTCATCCTGAGTTTCCTCCCTGACCTCCAACCGTCTGTTCTTACCTGCACTAGTATATTCCTGATTTGTGTGATATTTAAGCTTCCAAGTAAAGTTTTGCCAGGCCCTGACCATTCCCAGGGACTGAGGTACTTCAAGCTTACATTGTGTGTGAATTCTCTTATTACCGCCGAGGGTCATACCGGTGTGTAAAAGGAACGGTGGCGTCACACGTGACAAAAATGTATTCCTGTTCCATCTATATTGGCGATCCCTCTCCTAGGGGTGTTCGAAAGAGGCCCAGCGCTGCTCTGGCTGAGGCTACGTGTGTCCCTCTGGGAGGGAGCCTGGTAGGTGCCACCATGACAAGAGACCACTCTACCCTCCCAGCTCCTCAGCGTATGCTCCATGTCCTGAGTTACCCTTTGGGACGCTGCACCTAACAATTCAGTAGTGGCTTTACCTGGGGAACACAGAAAGCTGGTCTGTATGAGCTAATAGTGCTGATCTGTGAGTACAGTTGCTTAAATTTCTTGTTTTGTAAGCTGACAGGAAGAAGCTCTCCAGCTGTTAGAGAGGGTTCGCCTGTGTAGTAGTTAGAGCCCGAGAGGTAAGGCATTTCCTTTGTTCCCGCTGTGTCTAGTTTTTTTCTAACTGCAATTATGCACAATAAACCTGGCTGTGTGAGAGTCTTTCAGCTACTTTTGGCTGCTGACTCTGTTTTGGGAGAAGAGATGTGTCATTTGACACCAGAAAAGGCAATCCCAAACTAATCCCCTCACATCATGTATACACACAGCAGCATATTCTGAAAAGTGACCAATGTACACTTTTGGGTTTTTTTCTGTGGTGTCGCTGCAGGAAAATCGAACACTTACGTCGTCTTCATACGGGTGAGAAAATCCTACGAGATTTGTGCATTGCGAGAAGCTTTTGAATGGAGTCATACATAAGAGTATTTTTTTTCCCCGAAGCTTCGCACCACGATGCAGGAAACAAATTGCGACATGTCCTATCTTTGGGCGTGCTCTCGCATTGCATCTCTCACTGTTTTTAATGGGTTCGGCAGCATCACACCACGTGCTAGGTGCATGCGATGTGAGGTCTCTCATTGAAAACAATGGGAGAAACTTCGCATTCCTCCACCGCAGCTGTCAGCTGCAGCAGAGGAACGCAACAAGTGATGCGAGGCAATTTTGAGAGGAACACCTCACATCTGCAGGAAAAATATGTTGGCGAGTGCGAAATCAGACTGATTCATAGCCCAATATTGCATTTGCCGTGTGAAGTTAGCCTTACTGCCAGATTTCCTCATAGGTTACAGCTGATCACTGGAGGTTCCAGTTGGAGGACACTTTGTTATTAGCTTTGTGTCATTCTGGAGCACCTTTTCTTACTTTGCATTAGGCCGTTTCTCTATTATTTCTCCTGCAACTTTAGGAATAAATTGATAATAGGTTGTTACCAGTTAGGAACGTATCCCTGCACAATCCCAATGATTTCAATGGGTTAGTTCACCTGCACGTATTTTTCCTGTGCATTTCGCAGAAAGAAAAAAAGCAGCATGCTCTATTTTACTGCCCATTTACACACCAGAGGTCCACAGAGAAGTCAATATGGAGTGTGCAAATTTCGTAATTCCGTTGGAGAAACAACACATCTGGAACTCATTAGACTAATTAGTCATTTAAATCAGTGCGTCTTTGTTTGCCGCGGGTAGATAAACATGCCTTGCGGGTGCAAAAAGTACAGTAAAATACGCCGATGCGCACGCAAAGAAGCATAAACCATTCCACAAAAACATTATGCTCAGGCGTACGCAAATACGCATGCGCTTGTGAAAAGGTGGCCTAACTTCTGTTGCTATTGATGTGTTTCCTGCGCTGCCAGGTTGGAAGATCGCTGCATACAACCTGCAGTACTCTTGCCACCATTTTTATAATATTCGCACACATATAGAATGGATAATGTATAGCGTTTCTGAAAAACATTTATTACACATATACACTGTAAACTATACAGCATTTGAAATGTAAAGGGACACTTATTCCCCTATTATATTTGCCATTGGTATAGAAAAGTCATGAAGAATTTGAAATGACTTGCTGAACTTCTTGATGTACCCGAGGTCGGGAGACACACGGCAGCCATAGAGGTGAAGTACCTTCAGCCTGAAAAACAGAACATATCATCTTAACCAAAGAACAGGCAAAAGTAATTTCCCCCAAACGGATTTCCTGATATGCTTGTGGCGGGTCTATGCTGATACATAGTAGCCAATGTAAGAATAGCTGCAGTATAAAGCATGGGGGTAAGGTAATGAGAAATAAAGGGAAATAAATGGCCGATAAGAATTATCCAGAGGCAGTAGCATACATACCTGGACATCTACTTTGTGTGTATTGGTCAACTATGAAGGTATTTTTTAAGATGAATATATTATATTATGTGTTTGGTTGACTTTTCTAACAGCTTTATATTTTGTCATCTGGGACTTTTTTGGTAACTCTCCCGCTCTGGCAGGAATCTGACTTGAAACCCTGGATGAAACAACACAGCATGCTGCACTATTCTGTCCAGGAAAATGCCAGAGGGCAGGACAGAAGCCATCCGGACCCTATTAGAATCAATGGGGACTGGCTGGTGCGGCTTGTTTCTGGATGGATCCAAAATTCTATCTTCTTCTACAGATGTAGCAGTCGTTAACATGACTGGCTCATCATGGTAATTTGATTTTCATCATTGTAGTACGTTGCAGATAAGTCATCATAATGCATTAACGGTCAAGTTAATACTTGCTGTATCTGTAAAATGAGACTTAGCATTATAATCTCAGATTTCCAAGGGTAGCTTTTTAGTTAAATGTTGACCTGCAACTACAATTTATACATATACTGTATATCCTTAATGATATGCGTGAACAACGGCTAATAAAAACATGAAGTAAGAACTAAATATAAGCAATAATTTTATTTTGCTAAAATTGTTTCCTTTCTAAAACAGTTTCTGCACAAAACTTCTGATACCATAGATCTGAGCATTTAGAAGTAATTGGTGTAGCTGTATAGTTTGCTGCAGACTGTGCCGTTTTTCAGTTTGTTTCGTTTTTTGGGAGGTCAGAAACGCTTTCTTTTCTCCTTAGGGAGAGCACCTAGACGGTGAGTGAGGAGACTCAAAAGGCCATTTATGCTCCTCTGGGAAATATGCAAATAAGGGAGATGGAATAATACCTCCACGGTGCCACTTATTCCATCTTCCTTATTTCCTTTTTTCTTTTTTTTGAAACCCAAGTAAAATCAATGGGGGGGAAAAAAATCAGTTTTTATTCAGATTGATTCCAGTTTCTCTCCTTCATAAATGGAGCAGAGAGACGAAAACCCTGAACTGAGCCCTAAAGTAGGTGTGAAAGCAGCCTTACTATTACCAATAGGGCTGACTTAGTACATTGATCACCCGCTTCCAGCGTCTATCACGTGCCCTTGGGCTGTAGTACTTTTTGTCCCTCTGCCAATGTTACACCCATCTCAGTGATGCTGTGATCTTCCGGTCCTGTCCATGCCTTTCAACTCCAGGTTGAATATGCATCAGGTAGAAGAGTGGACAGGAGTCTAGCCAATGCACACTTCCTCAACCTGAAGCACACACTGCACATGCCCAATCGGACACCTTGGCAAAGGCAAGATGAAACAGATGATGGACAGTGTAGCATAGCAAGGGAGAGCTGGGCTGGATGTGATGCAACAGAAAGTCATGTATGTAAAGAAAAATATGCGTCAGCGGGTGCACCGGGGCAGACGGAATGCACTGATGATGGCAAATGAGGTAATGGTCTAATGGAGCTTTATTTGCCACTGTTTGTGCTTGTAAACCCACTTTTTGGAGGGTGACAATTGGTTGGACAACCTCTTTCACAAAGTTAATGAAAACAGGTTCTTTCTTCTGTCTTTGCACATATGCTTTATAATAAATAGTACCTTTTACAATATTTGCAGAGTTTTTCAATGGCATCAGCTGTAACGTCTTTGCAGAAATTGAGTTTTAAGCATTCTAGGGTGGCATGGCAGTAGCTGGCTAGCAAGCATACCCTGCAACAAATGAATCCAACATATCATTTTGGCATGCAACATCTCATATAGTTTTAAGCCTCATTCACACAACAGTAATTCGTCCATATCATGGACTTAGAGGGGTTTTCCAGAGAGAATATTACTGATGACCTTGCAGTTACAAGCACCGACCACTTCCCAAAGGTCCGGGCAGAGATTTCTTCCACTCCAACCCCTGTTTAATTGTGGTGCAATTAGCTGATGGGTCGGGGTCCGGAGAGACAGAACCCGAGCTGATCAACTATTGAAGACCTAACCTGAGGATACATCATCAATTGTATTCTCCGTGGAAAACCCCTTTAATCTAGAATCCCCTTCTCGCTTTGTCTTGAAAAACTGCCATAAAAACTATTTGAAACCCTTCAATGTATTTTTTTAATGTCTTATTTTTTCATTTGCTTCTTTAGTTTTTTCTAAACTAATCTCAGTTGTCCAGATTAATCTAGGGACACATGGGAGTGCTATATATATAGACTACAGATGAGCGAGCACCCAAATGCTTGGGTCCGCGTTATTCGAGTCGAGCTTTTCGTAAAATTCGAGAGCTCTACTCGAGTAACGAACCCTATTGACTACAGTGGGAGACTCAAGCATTTTTGTATGTGGGACGCCAGGTCCCGAGCTTTTTTTTTTTTTCTAGGTCTCTCTCTCTCCCCTGCCTGCCAGACAAAAAACTTGCCATTGACACGCGCTGCATCGCGGTGGGGAGGGGCCAAAACAGGCACGCCACAGTGGGGAGGAGCCAAAAACTGGGGTGGGGTCGAACTCGGCTTGATGCTCGTTCGAGTAACGAGCACCATCGAGTACGCTAATACTGGAACGAGCATCAAGCTAGGCAGAGTATGTTCGCTCAACTCTAGTATAGACATATGTATATGCCATATGTATAGACATAGCTTAACTTTCTGATTCCAAACTCGGAGTCTATATCGCCCCCCTTTCTGCACACATGAAATTGATTATTTATATTTAGCCAATATCGTCATATATTCGATTATTTAAATTGTGCTGTTACCTTGTATGTTTGTGTAATGAGCTTTCAATAGCTGCACTGATGGGGCTCAGATACCATAGTGCCTGGTGTCCACCGTCTGGGCAGAGGACACAATGTAAAAGAAGAGACACAATGCAAAAGTGCCCTTATATGAAAATACATGGTAAAAGTACAGCCCTCTGTATTATCCATAGTAGGTAGGACAGAGCCAAAAGACATCTGTTGCCATAGTAGCTCTTCTTTGACATCCCTGAATCTTAGTATTCTGCAATTCACGAAAGAAAATTGAAAAGGTTCTGAACAGCACTTGGGTCCTTTTCTTATTTCTGTATGTTAATTAGTCCTCTCTAAGGATAAAAAGAGAGCGTCCTGATTACGCTGCTCTCTTATCCTGGAATGTATTGACGTACATCTGTCTATGGAGGTAAGTGTTCTTCACAGGAATCATCGAGTCCAGCGCTAATTAGCAGCAAAACAGATTGCAGCCATTAAACATGACAGCGCTCTTTCATTTTCACTAATTTTAATATTCCGTATTGTTGTGACATTTTCTCCGCTCTCCAGTTTGTGACCGCTCACGTCTTCTATCTGCATGCGGTGTTAATAATGATACTTTCCTATCAACATTTTGCTGACACCCAGGAATGCAGTTTACTATTTTAGGAGCTCCCCAATGATTTCAGAGAGAAAACCAAAAAATAATGATGGCTTCCAGCAGAAAGCGGCTTAGGATTTGCAGGAGAGCTTTTGTATGTGTCGTGGCCTCAACAATGCTACAAGTCATTACATTTGATGGATGTTTTGAGTTCTTCTACTGTATATACACAATTGCCGACAACACCAATAGACACAATACACTCACCCTCGTTTTCCTGCACCGGTTGAGCTCAGATCCAGATATCGGAGGTGTTGGCAGCTTCTTGCTAGTGCTTGAATACCGATATCTGACACCTTTTTACATCCACTTAAGTCAAGATACCTGAATTGAAGGATGAAAAATGAATAAATCTTGCTTCATACGCACTATCGAAAAAGTGGAGAGTCAAAGCTAGATGAAATCCAGCATTTAAGATAGATATAAGCACCTGGTCTTAAGGTACCTTTAATTATTGTCCAAATTATCGCTGGAAACCGCAATTTCGGGAAAATAGTCGTCCTGTGTAGAAGTGGCCACTTAGAGGGCACTAGCAACAAATCGCTCATTTGTCGGATACACCTAAAAAGCCAAGTGACTGTCTGGCCGTGTATACAGGAGTTGCTCAATCTTGGCATTGGGGTGGGCGGGCCGGAACACACCCCGCACAGTTCTATCTCTCCATTCAGAGAATGACTATTGCTCCTGTTTAAAAGCATAGGAGTGATAGTCGCTGGGGTAGCAGTTGGGCATAGTCGTGTTGTGTAAATTGTCCTTTAGACAGGCCCATTGGCAAATTCTCCCATGAGCCCAAGTTTTAATACAGTAATGGTGATTTAGAGTCTCAGATGCACAGCATTGCCCATTGAAACAATTCAGATTCCAGTTTTCATCTTTCAAATGGCTGTTTGATAACAATCTGACCGGTTGCTATGAGCACCTACTCTACTTTTGTGTTGCACCAATTTTGATAAATATTCCCCAATGTCTTTCTGTTGAGGATGTTTTTTTTATGAGTTTATTTAGAAATAATATTGGACATTCTATTATATCCGTATGCACAATGAATTTACATTGCCATAAAAAGTATAGATAGACATGTTTTCTATAGATAGAGGGCCCTCAAAATTATTTCCTCAGGTAGGCTCAAAATGCATCAGCCCATTGTCACAGCGCTTGTGCAGCACAGAATCAGCAAGGCCATGTACTGCGATTCCTCAGACTAGGCTGACGTCATACGCATGCACGGTCGGCTAGCGCTGTGAAACATGACGTCTGCAGTGAAGATATCACTAAGCATGGAATGGGGTAGAATTAAAAAAAATGTATCACAGAAAGGGAAATATAAAAACAAGCAATCACTGAAAATGGCCATATAATTACTGATCCAGGAGGGCAGATGTCTGCACCCCTCAACATGCAGGCAGCCAAGTGCCAAATGAGGGAGCCAGTTACACCTGTGGAGGACACCAATGAGACAGCCACTCACACAACCTCCTAATATAGAGGGCGGTGGCTGCTTAGTGTATACTCCTACATAGAGTAGTAAATACAGAGTTACAGACCATTCTGATACATGTAGTGCACCCTGCAGGGTAGCAACCTATTAACTGCACCTCAAAAAGTGAACCACACTGGTACTGTCACCCTGGGCTCCCCGGGCGTATAGAAGCCGCGCTGCATGTGAATAATAAATAATAAATGCGAGGTATTAGATGGATTCTGGCCAAAATACTTGAGCTCACAAGCCAATCGTCAAGGCTCCTCACTTTTTGTGAGTCTTTACACTAATATAAATGTATCACAGAAATGGAAATATAAAAACAAACAATCACTGAAAACGGCCATGTACTTACTGATACATCCTCCTGTATCAGTAAGTATATGGCTATTTTCAGTAATTGTGAATTTCAAAAAATGGGGAGGGAGAAAGACTGGACCGCAGGTAGCGGAGGACCACCCATCCAATGGTCCACCATGAATCTGAATATGGCATAGAATAACATTAACACTGATATATTGACACTGGGCACACTTTGCAAAGAAATAATAGTATATATGGATTCCACATAACCACAACCATTGTATAGTTTAATCAGTTAGTAGTAGAGATGAGCAAACGTGTTCGTTTAGGACAACTTTTTAGGAGTAACTGCCTAATCGGGCGAAAAGATTCGGGGGGCAGCAGGGGTGAGCGGGTTGTGGTGGGGAGTGGGGGGGAAAGAGAGAGAGAGCTCCTCCCTGTTCCCCCCTTCTACCCCCCGCTCCACCCCGCCGCCCCGCGACCCCCGGCACCCCCCGAATCTTTTCGCCCAAGTAGGCAGTTCCTCGAAAAAAGCGATGCTCGATCGAGTAATTGTGCTTAACAAGCACGTTCGCTCATCTCTAGTTAGTAGGCCTAATACTATGTGCTGGATTCATCAAACAGACCCCAGGGACTTATAATGAGGTCCATCAGGTCCCATTGCGGCTTCTGTCATTCTGGCAACAGTAATTCAGCCTGCTGTCAATGGTGGCCCAAACGGCAGTTTGACCATTGCCCATTTGCCACAGGAGAATTTCCAAGAAAGGAGAATGACTTCGCATTATTTATGAGCCAAGATCTTTAAAACCTAGATCTATTATTTACATAAACTATGTATTTTGATAAGTAATGAGCATTTTCTGAAGCAACAGTTCTGTTCACAAAATTCCAGTGACTTTTCAGTAAATGTTAAGGCAAAATAGTTCTGTACATTAATGAGATAAATGAATAATTAAATGATTCCCCTTACTTGATTGTTGTCCGATAGGTGCTAATTTCCATTAGACTGACATCTGTCACTTGTAAGCAGGAACTGAGAGTCAGATTCTCCAGCTCTGAGCACTGTTTTACAATATGATGAACTGCACGATCCCTTACCTATAAAGTAAAACAGATTAAGGCCGAGTTCCCATATATCGATTGCGTCCAGCCAGTGGCTTTAAGCCAGAACCAAACACAACTGATGCCACTTTGGTGCACTTTGAGCACTGCTCCGGCATAGCTGGACATAGATGGCCAGAAAAACACTTCAAGCTGTGATTTTCTCTCTGGTGCAAGGAGCCATCCAGCATCAAAATGTGCTTTGCCATAAAAAAATCTCAAACTATGGGATCAGTTTTCCTCTGGCATTTCACTACAATGCCAGAGGGGGAAAAAAGCCAGAGAGCTAGTCATATGAAGAACTTTGCCTGAGAGGAAGGTGATCAACAACTTCTGGCAAATATTTTATTGACTATTATGGATCAGTAATTTAAAGAATGTCGATCCTAAAACCTAAAAATGTATTCCACGACCCGCTGGATCGCAGGAGTGGGCGAGCATTAAAAATACATCACTTATCTCATCCACTAGTAGCACCATAACTTAGTTTATGGTGCTGTGTGGACCTGACAGGTTCCCTTTAAGGTATATTGGTAACCTAAAGTTTCCCAAAGCAGCCATACATTGTATAGTTGTCATCTACTTGCCTCTACTGCTTTTACCAATAACTTATGGTTTAGAGCTTCTATGGCTTATAACTCTATAATTATTCCCAACTCGCCAGTGTTCATAGTTCTGAGTTTAATGTTCAGGGAACACTATGTGAATCTACTAGTCACTCATTGAATGGATAATATCAAAATGAGGGAACGCGAGCTAGAAATACAAGATGACCTCCGAGGACATGGAAGCCATAACGTGCATGTTCCTCACAAAACATAATAAAAGCACAGTGAATGCTTCAACTACGTAAATTCCCAATTCAATCAGTTTCTCAAAATGAGCCTATTTCATAATGTTTGAGAGATGTGTTTTTACAAGGCAAAATTCTAAATGTTCACTATTAACCCCTTGGCAACATCCAACATACATGTACATTAGATTGCATGGGTTTATATGGAGCGAGCCTGCTGCATCCGCCTGTCTATGACAGCTGAGACCCAGCCTCAGAGCCAAGAACTGGAGATAACACTGATCCCAGCCTTTATCTATTTGATGCCACAGACGAAGTTAACTGATATTTAAATGGTTTCACAGAGAAAGGGTCCCTCTGTCTCCTGAATGCACCCCCCCCCCCCCCCCCCATGATGAGATCGTGAAGTGCTGTTTAGTTGCCACGGTAAACTGGTGCCTCATGAAGGCCCCCAAACCTGCCATGGTTTAAAGGGCTGTTCCCAGAATCACAAGTTATCCCCTATCCACAGGAGAGGGAATAACTTGCTGATCATGGGGTTCCGACTGCTGGGAACCCACGGATTACGCTAACAATGGTCCAACGCATTCATTAAAGGGGTAATATGGGAACATAGTTTTGGTCAACAATTTATTTAGCCATGGCAATAAAATCACAGAGTTCATATTCGCCCTTCCACGCCTATGCTACAGTTCACCTCCGGGAGGGGAATGATGACAACCCAAAGGGAGCTGGTAATTGGCTGCATGGGTCACGTGGCCCTTCTGTTGGGGACGTCATCCCTGCTCCCTTAATACCAGCAGGGACCGGAGACCCGGCAAAATGGAAGAAGCATGGAAGGGTGAGAATGAACTTTGTGATTTTACTGCAAAATCTGAGCTGAAGAAGTTTTTGAACAAAACTACTGTATATACTCGAGTATTAGCCAACCCGAGTATAAGCCGAGTCAATAGGTTTTACCACAAAAAATTGGTAAAACTTATTGACTCGAGTATAAGCCTAGCTATACTCGAGTATACAGTAGGTAAAAAAAAAAAAACAATACTCACCTATCAGCCGGCGTCTGTGTCCCCAGCGCAATGCTGTCCCCGGCGGTGCGACCAATCACGGCCGGTGCTCGATAAACCAATTACAGCCATTCAGAATGACATCACTGAATGGCTGTGATTGGTTTATCAAACACCGGCTGTGATTGGCCGGCGCTTGATCCAATCACAGCGCTGACAGCGGGGGTTTTAAAAACAAGCCATGGAGAAGACAGCGGGGAAAAGACTGCAGCAGCTGGCCGCACCGCCGGGGACAGCATCGCGTCGGGGACACAGACGGCAGCTGATAGCTGAGTATTGAGTTGTTGCTTTTTTACCTCACTTGAGTATAAGCCGAGGGGTGCTTTTTCAGCACATTTTTTTGTTCTAAAAACTCGGCTTATACTCGAGTATATACGTTATGTCCCCGGATATCCTCTTTAAGGAATGCAGCGTTGGCTATGGATATGTGCCATTACCCTATTCACTTCAATGGAAGCATCAAAAATAGCCACGTACAGAAGCTTGTCTATCTCTGGAGCTCCCATTGAATTGAATAGCAGCACATGTGTGGCCAGTGACACATGATTTTCTGAACGCTCGTTCCCAGGATCGCTGGGAGTCCCAGCAGTCAGATCCCCAGCAAACAGCTGAGAATATCCCTTTAAGGCTTGCCTGTGTACTGAAATATTGAAGTATACTGAATAAGTGATCAAATGGTCACATGTTCAAGTCCCCTATGGGAACAAAAAAAGGAAGATATAAGTTATATAAAATTTTTTAATTATTACAAAAATATTAAAAATAGACTCCTTTTTTAATATAACAAATCAAAACAAAATAATAAACATATCTATAAAAAAAAGCCTCATTAAGGGCTCAGTCACATGAGTGATTTTTTCCGCGCATGTATAGGGGCGTAAAAAAAATTGCACTTCACACATAAAAAAATCGCGTGACCGCGTCCCTTGACACCTATATGTTCTATCTTTTGCAGGTGCGAATTTTAAGCGCCTCTAAAAATTGCACATGTGACCACTTCCATTCGTTCTATATAGATGCGATTTAAAATAATGCTTGAAAAAATCCCTAATACTCCAGAGGGAGGGCATATACAATAGTTACAGAAACAATAAATGTCAGCAATAAAAAACGTATTTCTTATACATAGGGTATGCCCATAGGGCTTCCTGTCTTACACCTGTATGAATGTGTATTCCCAGATAGCTATCAATCGCTAGCTATTTGATGGAATGTACAATAATGCAGACATGAGGAGCAAAGACTTACTATGAACCTTACACAAAACGTTTCACTAAGATATCCTTAGTACGGAACATAACTTATTGGGCTACTAGCAGCAAGAGCATGAGAGCCCCAGAGGTACAAGAAAGACCCTTTGGTGAGCATGGATTACTACATTCACTATGATCAGTGACTCTCTGAATGCCAACTGTTCAGATCTAGAAATAAACGCTTCATGGAATGGAAGTAACTCTTACCACATTAAGGCTGGTCAGATTCAGAGTAGTGATCTTGTGTAAATTAGACGCTACCTTCGCCAGGCATGCATCAGTTACTTTGGGAATTCTTCCAATATTCAGGGTCTCCAGATGCACACATTCAGTAGCCACAGAAATCAAGCATTTCGCTGTTAGGGCGAGGCAGCCAAATATTTCTAATTTAATAAGACTGCAAAACACAAAAACATATATTAGTACTGCGCTGCAGAATGTTTAATTATTTTGAGAACACTGAAATTCTTGGTTTTTCATGTTTTATTGTTTTTTTCTTTGTTTGTTTTTATTAGAGCTGATCTGTAGCGAATCCACGTGGTCACAGGTTGCAAATCGAATTTAATTGTTTTTGTATTTTCTTTGCTTTCTTTTTCCAGTTTGTATATGTTATTACTTTCGGATCAACTAGAAGAATGCATGCAATACCTTGACTGCAGGTAATGTAGACAAACAAGTACAACTGCTTAGGGATCATTGTTAACCCAAGTAAATATTCCATGGATTTCTATTTCCTTTGTCAATAGGTAACATAGCAAGGACATCATTTAATTTGCCTACCAAATGCATTAGGTTGACAGCATGTGACTGTGCTGGAGAGGGTTTTAATTCTCTAAACACAGGCTACCAAACAATTAACTGCCTTCTGCAACCTAGTTAAAAGGGGTTTTCCGGGCAAATACTATTGATGACCTAGCCTCAGGATAGGTCATCATCAACAGTTGATCAGCTTTCATTAAAATCAACAAGAGCTGCGCCTGCAATTACCAGCACCAGCCACCACACAGGGGTCGGAGCTATCTGCTTCTGCTAAGTACCTTGTGTTGTGGTGCGGACAGTGGACACCCGAACAGCTGATCGTCCAAGGTCCCAAGCAGGGGACCCCAGTTGATCAACTATTGATGGCCTATCCTGAAACTACTAGTAATTGGTTCAAAAATCAATACATAATGCCCACAGGAATATAACTATTAACTCTACCACTATGTTAAGAGCACTGGAGGTATTACTTTTGGCCACTGTACTATCTTGCAACATCAGGTGTATCCACCATGGATAACCATTTAGTAACACTGAACCAGGAATATAATGTCCACATGATTACTACAGGCCACCAGCAATCGCTGAAATATGTAAGTGGACCTTGACTCTAAAGATAACAGGCATGTGTACACATGAACATGGTAGTTTTGCAGGGTGGATCTTGGATTTCAGCTTGTTTCTAACAGATTACCTGGGTGGGAGTCATTCAAGCTTTTGTAGAGCTTTTTTTTAACCCTTTAAGGACCAGGCTGTTTTGTACCTTAAGGACCAGACACTTTTTTAATATTATTTTTAAATAATAATATTTAAATAATAATAATAAATTTTATTTATATAGCGCCAACATATTTCGCAGCGCTTGTGTGCTGTATGTACAAAATTAGCTACTGAAAGAAAATTAAGCATTAACTAGATAGACCCGAGTGAAGAGCAATGAGTTAGGAACACTTCTTGTAAAGAATGTAGAGCGGTACAAGTATGTTGAATCAAAGATGAAATGGAAAACACATCAAGTAATCAATGTTATCCTTATGGGAAGAGGCCATCTGTATCTTTCCTTAACAGAAGTACGTAACAGAGTAACCAATATAAAATGCCCTGAATTTCTGGTTAAATTGGGACAGATTATGATTATGAATGAATGACCATAAATTAACTGAAATGTGATTTTGTTTGGTGGGTGCACTTGGAAGGCATTTAGGTGCATATAGGTATGAGCCAGTGCATATGTATGTTTGTGTGTGTATGTATTTGTGTTTGTGTAATATATATTATATATATATATATATATATATATATATATATATATACACACTACCGTTCAAAAGTTTGGGGTCACATTGAAATGTCCTTATTTTTGAAGGAAAAGCACTGTACTTTTCAATGAAGATAACTTTAAACTAGTCCTAACTTTAAACAAATGCACTCTATACATTGGTAATGTGGTAAATGACTATTCTAGCTGCAAATGCCTGGTTTTTTGTGCAATATCTACAAAGGTGAATAGAGGCCCATTTCCAGCAACTATCACTCCAGTGTTCTAATGGTACAATGTGTTTGCTCATTGGCTCAGAAGGCTAATTGATGATTAGAAAACCCTTGTGCAATCATGTTCACACATCTGAAAACAGTCTAGCTCGTTACAGAAGCTACAAAACTGACCTTCCTGTGAGCAGATTGAGTTTCTGGAGCATCACATTTGTGGAGTCAATTAAACGCTCAAAATGGCCAGAAAAAGAGAACTTTCATCTGAAACTCGACAGTCTATTCTTGTTCTTAGAAATGAAGGCTATTCCATGCGAGAAAATGCTAAGAAATTGAAGATTTCCTACAACGGTGTGTACTACTCCCTTCAGAGGACAGCACAAACAGGCTCTAACTAGAGAAGAAAAAGAAGTGGGAGGCCGCGTTGCACAACTAAGCAAGAAGATAAGCACATTAGAGTCTCTAGTTTGAGAAACAGACGCCTCACAGGTACCCAACTGGCATCTTCATTAAATAGTACCCGCAAAACACCAGTGTCAACATCTACAGTGAAGAGGCGGCTGCGGGATTTTGGGCTTCAGGGCAGAGTGGCAACGAAAAAGCCATATCTGAGACTGGCCAATAAAAGAAAAAGATTAAGATGGGCAAAAGAACACAGACATTGGACAGAGGAAGACTGGAAAAAAGTGTTGTGGACGGATGAATCCAAGTTTGAGGTGTTTGGATCACAAAGAAGAACGTTTGTGAGACGCAGAACAAATGAAAAGATGCTGTAAGAATGCCTGACGCCATCTGTTAAGCATGGTGGAGGTAATGTGATGGTCTGGGGTTGCTTTGGTGCTGGTAAGGTGGGAGATTTGTACAGGGTAAAAGGGATTCTGAATAAGGAAGGCTATCACTCCATTTTGCAACGCCATGCCATACCCAGTGGACAGCGCTTGATTGGAACCAATTTCATCCTACGCATGCTGCGTATTGCCGCCCGCGAGCAGAGAATCTCAATGATTCTCCGCTCATGGACAGGGGGGAAGAGCTCTCCCTAGCAGCACCATGGGGAGCTTTCACTGCGTTCCTCGCGGGAAACGCAATTCAAGCCCGCCCATGGACAGGCACCCTAAGACTCCTCAGTCCAAAATTACTGACATCTATGAGGGAGAGTTGTGGGTATGCTCTATTAGATGTGTAGACATGCCTGTATAGGGAGAGGGAGGAGGTAATCTGTATTCATCACTTGTTGTCAATGTTGGATCTTGTGTTGTCTGCTCCCAGCTCTAATATAGGCGTAGCGTCAGAGGTCGCTGGGGTCGCGGTGGGAATCGGGCCCCTGCGCTCAGGGGGTCCCAGGGCTGCCTTCCGCCATACACATAAGTACATTCAGTGTAATAATGGCTGGGTGTTCTGTCAGCAGCGAGGCTCCAATCCCGCGGCAGGCAGAACGGCCAGCCTGAGAGGAAGCAGGGAAGAGCAGGGGGAAGGAGGAGGGAGGCAGTCACATGGGCCGACAGGGCACAGTGATCATGTGATCCTGTACTGCCCCTGCCTCCTGCTGGACAGTAGCTGCTGCGTCTGCCTGTGCTGCTGCTACCACATGGAGAAGTGGCCCCGAGATATGTGTCCATATGTGTGTGTATATCTATCTATCTATATCCTATCTCATATCTATCTATCTCAGATCTATTTATTTATCTATCTATATCCTATCTCATATCTAGCTATCTATCTGTATTCTATCTCATATATACCTATTATCTATTTATTTATATATATCTCATATCTATATATCAATCTAACTAGCTCATATCTATCTATCTATCTATCTATCTATCTATCTATCTATCTATCTATCTATCTATCTATCTATCTATCTATCTATCTATCTATCTAACATCATATCTATCTATCCAGAGGCGTAACTTGAAGCTTCTGGGCCCCAATGCAAAACCTGTAACAGGGCCCCCAACTGTAATGCTTTATTCATAGTACTGGGCTCCCTATATCAAGAGGAGAGGCCTTATGGGCCCCCTGAGGCTCCTGGGCCCGGGTGCAACTGCATCCCCTGCACTCTCTATAGTTACGCCCCTATATCTATCTATCTATCTCTGGTATAAGTTATACATGTCCCTGGACTTACTGTATATAATTTCACACTTTACACACAATTAAAAACGCATCAAAACCACATGCAGTTTTTGATTGTCTGCAGCTCCGTAATAACGTATGCGGTCTTTAAATACTGCATGCAGGTTTTTTATGTGTTTTTCTTAATTGTGGTTTCCAAAGTACAACAAAAACATGAACCACCCTAAGGCCGCTCTCACACACATGTTCAGAAAACACAGCTTGAAATTGTGTCATTTTTACCAGAAATTTTGAAGCAGCCTTTTTTGAACACAGGTTACAGCGTTTGACAGCGCTTTTAAATGCACCCCATCATTGTGATAGGTGATGAGATGTGTTAAAAACCACGAAAACGCAAAAATAGAACAGACAGCTCTCGAAAATCGCACCGTTAGAAACACTGCGTTCGAGCACAGGATTGAGTAACCTCATTAAAATCAATTGGAATGTAGTACTGCGGTTAGTACGGCGCTCGGGACACCGCGCTAATAGCAGTAAAAAGCGGTGTGTGTGAGAGTGGCCTGCGGGGCTGCAAACAAATTTGCATGTGCAGGAAATGCGTCATGTTTGGAAAGATTACGCCAAGGGGCTAGATCATGTATGGAGCACGATCTAGATATGGGTTCGGGGGTGTGTTGGGTGGATGCCCGGGGGGAGGGTGGGGGGCCCGAGCTGAACTTTTGCACCCAGGCCCCTGAGCCTTTAGGTAAGCCCCTGTGTGTTACACTTCATTGTAATTTTTTTGTAGTGGCCCGAAACACCTATTTCTGGCCCCTCCATAAATGTCCTACATGTCATGTTTTCAATGTGGATGCACTGTGCAAAGTCTCTTGTCTGCTGCTATGTGTATTGCACAGCTGCAGCATGTGAGAGATTAATGTCTAAAAGTGGCTGGGATATTTCTGGAAAAGTATCAATATCTGTCTAGTCACATGATGTCTGTACCCTATAAATGTGAGTGATTGGGGTGTGGTAGTGAGTTCCTGATCTTCAATGGTTGAGAGTAGAGTGGAGTGCCAGCCACATGGGGGTACCGTCAACCCTCATGTGCTGAAGTGATGGAAGAAGAGGAGAGGTATCCTGAGTCCTTCTATGCCAGGAACCACCTCTGAAAAGAGAGTGAAGTGAGGAGTCCGCCGTGCAGAGCTGCCTTCAAGTACTGAGTGAGTGCCTGTGGAGTGTTCCTACCCCCAACTTCCTCCGGAGTGTTCCCTGTCCAGGAGCGGTACCTTACAGATAACTTGGCCTGTAGTACTGGTGTCATACTGTGTCTCCTAACAGATCTCACAGTCTCTGTCTTTCCTGCACTGGTGTGTAAAGCTGTACTTTGCAAAGCTTCAAGTAAAGTTCACCGGTCATTGCCCGTTCCCAGTGACCGAGTTATCAAGTTTCAACTGTGTGTGTGGACTCTCTTCATTCATCTGCCAGGTACAAGGTACGGTGAGAAGGAATGGTGGCGTCACGCGTGACAAATCTCAAGTCTACCACACGTATAGAGGGAACCTCTGTCCTAGCGTTGCCTGGAAGAGGCCTAACGGTACTTGGGCCGAGGTTGCGTACGTCCCTCCGGGAAGGAGTCTGGTAGAGCCACCGTGACAAGTGCCAACTCTACCCGGCATCTCCTCAGTGTGGGCATTGTGTCTAGGTGGCAGTTGGGACATTGCACTGTCATCTGATGACTGCAGAGATGAGATCTATACAGAACAAGAATGGTCATCCTATTATGAGGCTTAGTGGACAATGTGAAACCTATAAAGACTTTAAATCTACCATTAACTAGCCCAAGTCCATCCGGATTCACCTTACAGTCCCAATCACTTTCCAGGAAGTTGAAACACTTTTAGGATAAAAAAAACTGTTTCAGTATATTCCTACCTTTTACAATGTCTTTTCAGTAGAGCATTGATGGCATTATCCGTGATATTACAGCCATTCATTGATAGACTTTGTAAACTAAGCGAACAAGAAAAAAAACATATCGCATAGTTGTTATAGTAATATTAATAAACTAGTAACCATAACTAATCTTATCCACATTCAAAGTGTACCCGAACTATTACATCACTTTTCAGAATAAACTGCCATGTGCACATGAGAAATAACACTATATGTGGGAATAATGTAACTTGTATATAGCATTTATCATTAGTATTCCCCTCTGTTGGCTGTGTCTCTAATTCTGAGTTTTCTCTGAGCAGGTGGATCAAGACTACTGCTATGTCTTCTATACCCTGCACCTGCAAAAAAACAGCAGATACTGCTCCCTGATTCTCTGTAGGACACACAAAGAAACAACATCATCAGGGAAGACAGTATACAGCAGGACTGAGAAGTGTAAATGTGATTTCAGTAACCATGAAACAGTAAGATCACTTACGATTCGCTACAGTCATGCCAGTGTGAGTCTTTCTACCTTTGCAGCTGCTTCCCACTCCCCCTTTCCTCTCTGTAGACTTTTATGGGAAGTATAAGAAAGCACCCACCTCAATTTCTCGAGTTCTGTCTCAATATCTCTGTTACTAGAGATGGACTTCACTTGATATTAGGAAGTGAACAGCAAATTTGAAGGAAGGGAAACCTTTACTGCCAGCAAGAGGGGTTTTCAGCACAAAAACAACATTTTAACTAAAATGACGTGTACTTTTGCTAATTGGCTATCACATGGAGACAAGTTGTCTCAAACTGAGGTGACTATTTAAGTACTATACAGTAAATTAATACAGTAAAAGTTGTTAAAACTAGAATTAATGCTAAGATTGTTCACCTACGAGATTTCAAAGTAAAATCCAACAAAATAGCAGTTTTCCATAATCTTTTACGTTCTGTGTTTCCCCGATAGTAAGACCTACCCCGGTTTTGGGAGAGGCTTGAAATATAAGCCCCCTCCCCCCGAAAATAGGCCCTAGCTTGGCTACATGTAAAAAACAAAAAATACTCACCTACCACCGGCGTTCCGACCCTCGCGCTGGTCTCCGTCGCTGCTGCAGGCAGCCGCGTCCTCCTTCAAACTAACAGAGCAATTCTTCCTAAAAGCGGGTCTTGAATACCCTGCCTCCAGGAAGCTAATGCTCTGATTGGTTAATCGGGCGCTGTGTCAGCCAATGAAAGCCGCCGCTGGGTTAACCAATTACAGCCATTCAATGAAGAAAAAAAACAATACTATATAGAAGCTGTAGGTTGCATATTTTTAATTAATGTTTTTTAAATAGCTTCATTTTTTTTATTTTAGATGCATTGGAACAACCAGAATATGCAAACGGTTGCAAGGGTTGACATAGCATTCAAAGAAGCTATAATAAAGCTTGTTGTACTCGTACGTAAAGAAACAATAAACAGAAATAAATACATAAACAGAAATAAGCTTGCTTTCAGTGTTTCCAAGTCTGAACAATTTTCTACATCTTCCTAAACAGTGTAATAGAAATCCTACAGAGAACATAGGGATTAAAGGTAAGCGAGCACACCCGGTAAAGGCAGATCGCTCTTCTCGGGTAACTGCATACTCGTCTGAGCAAATGCGGGGGGGGGGGGGGGGCTGAGTGGGGAGGAGCAGGTGGGGAGAGAAAGAGAGATCTCTCTCACTTTACATCACCCCCCATTCCCACCCCCGTGCATTAGCTCGGATGAATATGCAGTTACCCGAGAAGAGCAATGCTTGCTCGAGTATCTGCCTTCCCAGAGCGTGCTCGCTCATCTCTAATAGGGATTAATGACCTATTCCACTTTTGGCTGGGCACCGGCTGAGGGCATGACTTAGGGGAGGGGACATTGCTAGGGAGGCCTTACAATCTTTTTGTCTTACTGAAGACAGGGCAGACAGGGGAGACTCCAGTCAACTGTTTTACAACCTAGACTTAATAGTGAAGTGAAAGGGGCATGGCTATGCTCCAGAGAAGACTTTTTTGTTTTAATTGTAATATCAATCAAAATAGGGGGGAAGTGAAGGGTGGAAGTGCTAGGATATTACTTTATTTTTTTGCACACTTTCTATATTTAGTGCTCCTTCTCTTCTCTTCACTAAAAAACTATAGAACATGATGCAAAGTATGTTTTATGTCATAAAAAGAATAAGAAACTATAAAGGATTCTTATTTCTATATTTGACAATAGCATAAACCAATAAAATTCCCAGCGCTCCAGTGAACAAACTCCAACAGACGTATAAATGTGCAGGACCTACTTCACAGGGGTGCCTCACATTTATACGTCTGTTGGGGTTTGTTCACTGGAGCCCTGGGAATTTTATTGGTTTATGCTATTGTCTTTCTCCCTCTGATGTATACCCATATATTCGGAATCCCCATTTGATGCTCTCCATGATGTGATGTCGTAAGGACCAGTGGCCAGTATACTCCTCACCTTAACCATCAGACCATCAGTTATTTCTACCTACCTGGATCTTTGCCGTACCGGTGGAAACTCGGTCACGTCAGGGTGGGTTTAAAATATTATTAAAAATTGATAAATATAAATACTACTTCCCACTCTGGGGCGCTGCCTTCTGATCTTTGTTCTTATTTCTATATTTGGGAAGTATCTTGGCAATACTTTTGAGCACACTGATTACACATCATTGCCCAAATGGAGAGGATTATAGACAAATCTCTATGGATGTGTTCTGCGTTTGCTCTATAACTTGCAGTCGTTTTGGAATAAGTAAATCTATCATCAACGAGACTTGGTAAATATCCGAGATTATCAAACTGTTTTAGGAAATAATATGACATTTACATCAGGATGGAAAACCTCCATGTAGACTACACTAACTAAATTGCTAACATTAAATCTACTGCTATCGCTTTGTTTTTACAGAAGTCTCTGTAAGGGTAGTTTGATTTCTGAGCTGGAACCTCAAGTTGGAGGTTCCACCACAGATCCGTCTCAAGATACCAAAAGAAAAAGCGCTAGTCAAATGGTGTGTGTTCTTCACTGTTTGGTTCCGTCCTTAGACGGAGCCATTGGGCCACAGGGATTCATTCCCCTTTCCTGCTCCCTGAGCAGAGCAGGAAAGCAGAACCTCGAGTGCAGGTGTGAAACCACCCTACCAATTATCTCTGCTCAGTCTTTTGCTTTTGATCACATTGTAGGAATTCCACTGTATTCAATAATGTATCTAAACTTCCTTCCATTCTATAGCTTCACCTACCATGTAGAGGCTTGTACGAGAAAAATGATGCCTTTATCAGTGGCCCCAGTCCAGCTTATGTCCACTGATGTTAGTTGGGTGCAGTAATGACTGGCATAGAACAAAACTGTGTCTCCTTTAAATATGTCTCCACTGCAGTTTGTTATATTCAACTTCTGTGTGAACAGAATTTCATAATTAACACACGTATTTATTCCTCTAGAACAACTCTGATTATAAATTTGATAGATCATTAATTAGCGAATATAATAGGAGGATATGAAATATATAATATGACTGTACCATAAATCATCTCTTTCATGAGGTTAAGGGAAAAATAAAGTGGATACAAATTTTGTAACAACTCTAATGAAATGTGACTGTAAATCTGTTGTATTTAGCTTTTTGTGCCATTTTTTTAGAATTGTGTAGTTTAGTTCGGAATTATATACAGGAGGAGAGACGCAGAAGACAAATTTTAAAAAAAATAATGGTGTCAACTTGGTCCATGGTTGGTTAGGTTGGTGAAATATGTTGAAGGTTTGTTTCTGCTTTTTCTTCCTTTGTTTTTTTTGACCCATAATGTGACCCCATGTTCCCCCCCATCCCCTCTTTTTTTTTTTCTTTTCTCTCCTTTCCCTCTCCCCTTTACCCTCCATACGAAGGAAGAAGTCAGGAAAAGCACATACCAATATTAATGTTTAAATTCTATTGACAAGGATAGAGGAAATGTTTTCCTAAGAACTTAAAGGGGTTGTCCCGCGGCAGCAAGTGGGTCTATACACTTCTGTATGGCCATATTAATGCACTTTGTAATGTACATTGTGCATTAATTATGAGCCATACAGAAGTTATTAGAAGTTATTCACTTACCTGTTCCGTTGCTGGTGTCCTCGTCTCCATGGTGCCGTCTAATTTTCAGCGTCTAATCGCCAGATTAGACGCGCTTGCGCAGTCCGGGTCTTCTTCTTTTCTGAATGGGGCCGCTCGTGCCAGAGAGCGGCTCCGTGTAGCTCCGCCCCGTCACGTGCCGATTCCAGCCAATCAGGAGGCTGGAATCGGCAATGGACCGCACAGAAGAGCTGCGGTCCACCGAGGGAGAAGATCCCGGCGGCCATCTTCAACCGGTAAGTAAGAAGTCACCGGAGCGCGGGGATTCAGGTAAGCGCTGTGCGGATTTTTTTTTAGGTCCCTGCATCGGGTTTGTCTCGCGCCGAACGGGGGGGGCTGTTGAAAAAAAAAAACCCGTTTCGGCGCGGGACAACCCCTTTAAGAATATAAATGTTTCTACACAGATATATGTTTTGATAAACATGCTTGATATATGGATATATATGTTTTGTAAAAGTATGAAAACCCTGTTTAATGCAAAAATGTTTAATAAAAACAAGTTGAAATAGAATTGTGTAGTTTAATAAAAAGACTTTACAAAAGGTGCCTGGCACCATTACCAGTCCAAAGTTAGTAATTAAAATGACTACATGCATACTACAAAAAATAAATGTGTTAGAAAATACACAACACTACACAATAAAGCATCAAAAAAATCCAAAAGTTTATGATATGCACCAAAGACAAACACTATAAAAACATTTAAAAATCCTAAAAATGTGAATATCTACAACATGGCTATATATATGATAAAGTATAACCATTAGGCTGGGTTCACACAGGGCGTATTCCCGTCGGAAATCTCGCGGTTTGGCCGCAGCAAAAACCACGAGATTTCCGCCGGGAGAACCGCCGCGGTTTAAGCCGCGGCGGCTTTGAAGCGGCCCGGCCGCTTGCTTTTCCGTTGCGGCCGGCGCTCCCATAGAGGAGAGCGCGGCCGTGACATAAATAAACAAAAAAGAAAAGATAAACAGACATGCTCAATCTTTGGAAACCGCGGCTGCAGCTGCAGCGGCCGCAGCCGCGGTTTCCACCGGATTTACCGCAGCGGATTAGCCGTCCCGTGTGGACGAGATTTCTGAGAAATCTCATCCACATGGCTGGCTAATCCCGAGATTAGCGGCCGCGGGCGGATCTGCTGCAGTAAAACCGCGGCAAATCCGCCCTGTGTGAACCCAGCCTTACAGGTTACCCCAATATATATTTATAAATTGTCATTAATACAATATTACTAGACACCACTTCATGATGGTTTAATAATATCTAAACAATAATTATAGCAACATATTCATGTCCAACAACAGAAAAGTAAATATATAGGGTCAACGTGTATTGGACTTACAAATACCAGTAAGAGATGTCCGCTTATATACTTTATCAGTTGATCAAATAGACAGAAAACTCAATTTCCACTGTAAGAAAAACTTGTAAGGGCCCAGCTATGGCATGCTGGGTTAAGCACAGAATATCCCAACACTCAACATGTATCGCCATTTGGCTGGCTACTCTTGCTCTGGAGCTGTTTCAGGCATTAAGGTGGAGCCTCAGGTGTAGCAGCCGCAGGTCTGGAGAGTAGTCAGGGAAGAGCCAGGAGTTAGTAACGGAAGCTGTCGGTTTACAGTACAGATGGACTAACGGGTAGTGTAGTCGGAACGCAAGCCAGAAGTCGGCAACGGAAGGTCTTGGTTTGCAGTACAGATGGATGAGGCGTGAACTGTAGTCAGAATTGAAGCCACAGGTTGGTATCAGGAGGTCTTGTAACCACAGTAGAGGAGCAAGTAGAAGTGCAGCTTGACCAATGCTGTGGAGCAGAATAATGACCCGCTGGTCCAGTGGCAGGGTCAGGCTTTTATATTGAGCCCAATCAGGAACAGAGGTGGGGTCAGGACCAGGAGGCAGGAACTAGATAACTTGAATCATGGAACAAGGCTGAGAGTCATGCAAGGGAACTGTCCACAGACTGGACAGCTCAGCAGTGAGAGCTACTGACTGGAGCACAGAAGGTCTCTAGTTCGATTCCTAACACTCCCTGAGGAAGCAACCCAGATGATGATATGCATTGGGAGTTGGGATGTATAGATGGAAATCTCTTACTGGTATTTTTAATGAACCCCTTCTCTGACTACCTGTTGCACACTGTGCATTAGCAAGTAATGGTAGTCTAAAACACTGCATACTGTTCTGGCTGGCTAGCACTACTCATTTCGACAGTAATGATCAATTAAAGCAGATGTAGTGACTTAGAATAAAGATGCATACCAATGCACAGTGTGCATCAGGTAGTCAGAGAAGATGGTGCAGCCATCCTTGTTTTCCAGGCCTGGGGTCACTTTAATCACATTACTGAATTGTAGAGCTCTTTAAAGTGCCTAATACCAATTCTTCAAATTATACTGCATAGTACAAGTTCATAAATTGCTTATGTGGTCAGTATGGCCCTATTACTATGTAAATGAGTTTCATTATGATATCAAAGTTTTCCAGTACATTATATGCTATATTAAATAGCACCATTGAACACTACAGCTCGCGCTGCAGAAAACAAGCCCTCAAACAGCTTTTTTGAAAACCAAAAAATAAAAAAGTGTCGTGTCCTTAAGGGGTTAAAATATCAAAACTCTTCATAGAATTTTTTCACATCATTTTTACCAACTTTAGGGCTTTTTCACACAGGCGTATATCGGCCGCTGTTTTCACGGCAGGCCGATATATGCTACGATGTGAGGAGTAAAACTTGTGAACGGGCACACAAATCTAACGTTTGTACGCCTGTTCAGACGGCATGAGCCCCGGCACATATACACCGAGGCTGATATGCTGTTGAGCCTTCTCCTTCCCTCCCCCTCGCCAGCTCACCTCCTCTCTTCTCCCCATTGGCTGATTGCATTGGGAGCGGGCGGGAGGGGGCGGAGCTAAGCGCCACCCCATCTCGCCTCCTCCCATTGTTAGCTGCGGACAAGGGCGAGACAGGGGAAGGAGCTTATCTCCGCAGCCAGCAATGAGAGGAGAGGGGACGGGGCGGCACTTAGCTCTGCCCCCATTCTGTCCCCTCCCATTGGAATCAGCTGGAGGGAAGGAGAGAAGAGGGATGGAGTTTAGCAGTCACGCTGTTACACTCTCTCCATCCTCCCTTCTCCAGCCACTGTCATTGGCTCCCATAGGAGCTCATGCAGCGGCCGACGTATTCCGACCCAACAGATAGTTCCAGGACTATCTTTTGGGCCCAACATAAAAACGCCCGGCGCTATATTGGAACGCCTGGCACTTTTACGTCACGGGAATAAGGCCAAGTGATCTGATGCATTGGAATCCAATGCATCAGATCACAGCGTATATCGGCCAACCGTGAAAACGGCGGGCCAATATACACTCGTGTGAAAGAGCCCTCAGGTTCAGAAATAGCAGAATTCAGAGTGGCTCATCTGATACACAGCTGCCTCCTATTTAGTTACATAACCTAAAAACAGGTGACGTTCACTACAGACAACAATGGTCTCTAAGTGCGTGAATTAGCAGAACTTTTGATGAATGCCTGTTTAATTTCATTTGATTGTTCACTGGAACATTTTGTCCAATTTCATTAAGTAAATTTCTAAAAAACAAATGTGGGATCTGAGGTTGTCAATAAAAAGTAAAAGACATAAAGAATTCAATTAAATCCTATTAAAAAGTAACATTTGTGCTTCCTCATATTAGCTTTGTAAATGTGGTTCTATGCAGAACTGAATAGAAGAATGGGCCAGTGGTACAGTAATGAGAAATGCTGCATGTATAAATCTATATACTTTGGAGACCTGAAAATCTTTATTAATACTTAATATAAAAGCTAGTACTTGGTAACTATAACAACGGGGCTTTACACTTCATATTAAAGGGAGAACTGGTCCATTGGAGTCAGAGCAAATTAATCGAAATGATCAATGTGACTCAGTGATGGTGGTTTGCGCTAGCTGTTTCGGCCTCGATTTTTGGAATTAAAGAGACAAAGAACCCATGCACAATGTGTCTTTTTGGTGTAGAAAAATCATGGTGTATGTCTAAAACTCACCCTACATATTGGTTTGAAGGTTTTCATCCCCAGCTATAAATGCAGCTGAACTGCAAGGAATATAGTAAAAGGTTAAAGGGGTTTTCCGATATATATATTCTTAAAAAAAATACTGCCGGCCATCCTTAACAAAAATATTCTCATTCATCCCTAAGCCCCACAGCAACGGCACCGCATCTCCATTCTCCCCTTCGGCACTCTGTTTATGTCCTGCAGTTAGTCTGCGAATGGGACATCACAGACAGCTGGAGCCAATCACAGACCTCAGTGGTCTACTGCAAAGGGCCGATAAAGATGTATTTGGCAATAACCACACCACTCTCGTAAAAGAGGACAAGCTGGTTCTGATGAACTTAGTTTATCCTGACATACAACCACTGTTGGCACCTGAAGTTGAGCCAGCCTTGCTTTCGATCACTTGGATGGTTGACCAGGATGATATTATTGACCAGACCCTCAAAAACATACAGTTTAATATTGCTTATGCAATACTGCTCATGCTGTCCAAAACAGCGTAGAAGGGTGATTTAATATGCTTTGTATACCTTTTCTTTTTTGGTTGGTATACCAATATACCGTATATACTCGAGTATAAGCCAAGTTTTTCAGCACATTTTTTTGTGCTGAAAAAGCCCCCTTCAGCTTATACTCGAGTCAGGGAAGGTTTAAAAAAAACCCTCCATATTCACCTCCCAGCCGGCGTCTGTGTCTCCGGCAGCGGTGCGGTAAGCTGCTTGAATTCTCTCTGCTGTCATCCCCCGCCGTTCTCTTTGCTTGGCTCTGTCATCCCCCACGGTTAGCGCTGTGTAAGTAAGAGCTGTGATTGGATCGAGCGCCGGCCAATCACAGCCAGTGCTCAATCATTCACAACCAATCAAGCTGCTTTAGAATTCCCCCTGCTCGGCTTTCAAATCCCCTGCCGTCAGTGCTGTGTAAGTAAGCGCTGTGATTGGATCGAGCGCCAGCTGTGATTGGCTGGTGCTCAATCCAATCACAGCGCTTACTAAGGCCTTAGTCAGACGGGCGTTTTTTGCCGCGATTTGCGCATACGCATGCGTCCGGCGATTTTAAATGGTATCGGACACATGAGCGCTTTTTATGCGCTCGTCCGATAAATTATAGAACAGAAATCGCAGATCGCACCTATCTGCGATCTGCGATTCCTGTTCTCTTCTCTATATGCGCTCAATGGGGCCGGCGGCAGCAGCGCCGACCCCATTGAGAACATATAGAAGACAAATCATTCTTCTCTGCCACAGCTGTAACAGCTGTGGCAGAGAAGAATGATGTTTGCCCATTGAATTCAATGGAGCCGGCAATACAGCCGCCTCCATTGAAAGCAATGGGCTGCCGGCGAGCGCAGGATGAATTGTCGGGAAGGGCTTAAATATATAAGCCCTTCCCTGCAATTCATCCTAAAATGTGTTAAAATAAAAAATATATACATACTCACCTGCTCCCGGCAGCCGGAGTTCCGTGCGGCCGTACTGCAGTGGGTGTGAAGGGGGTGTGAGTCAGACCTGTCCCCTGATTGGCTCAGCTCTGAGCCAATCAGGGGGCAGGTCTGACTCACACCCCCTTCACACCCACTGCAGGCCGGCCGCGCGGAACTCCAACTGCCGGGAGCAGATAAGTATATATATATTCTTTATTTTAACACTTTTCTGGATGAATTGCAGGGAAGGGCTTATATATTTAAGCCCTTCCCGACAATTCATCCCACACTCGCCCGCAGCGCATTGCTTTTAATGGAGCGGGCTGTATTGCCGCTCCATTGAATGCAATGCGCTGGACAGCTCCGGCCCGCTTCTAATGAAACGCGGCTAGGAGCAGATTTTCGGGCGATTTTCGGGCACCGGTCACGCGATTTGCGGATGCGCATCCGTCATGCGATCCGCAAATCGCGCGAAAAAACGCCCGTCTGACTAAGGCCTAACACAGCACTGACAGAGCCAAGCAGAGAGGACGGCGGGAGATAACAGCAGGGAGGATTCAAGCAGCTTGTCGCACAGACACAGACACCGGCTGGGAGGTGAGTATGGAGGGGGTTTTTTTTTACCTAGTATAGCTCGGCTTATACTCGAGTCAATAAGTTTTCCCAGTTTTTTGTGGGGAAACTTATTGTCTCGGCTTATACTTGGATCGGCTAATACTCGAGTATATACGGTAACTACAAATGCATTTAGTTATTTTACTGATGTTATAAAGAACTGCTCTGAGCAGCCGTATAATATTATATGCAGACGCTTATTATGACATCATTCATGTCATTATCTACAGAGTGTTAATGAGGTGTAAATATCCTTCTCCGTTAACACAAGGTGAAGTTGTGTGACAGATAACTTAAGAACAAAGAAATTCAGAAGAAGCAGCTGTAGTAACAAAGTGCAGCTGTTTGAGAGAAATCTCATACATTTCCGCGCGTGAATGGTGACGTCTTCTGTTCCTCGGTGCTACATAATCGCACACTCTTGCCCGCCAGGTATGGTTCCAGGATGTGGTTTTCTTTTGTAAACAAACACGTGAAAGCTCTTCAAACTTCACTGGATATGTCATGGGTGAGGCCAGAAGTAACGTGCTGCGCCTGAAACATTCCCTGACAGTCCAGTTCTGCACGCTGGTGACGTCTGTTCTGCACTTCACATCCTGACTGCATGGTAGAGACAGTAGCAGTAAACAGGCACGAGTGCCAAAGCTCTTTCCGGGTGACAACAAGTGCCCTGGTAATCGGCACACTTTGCCCAACTTTTAAAGAACATACAGGTGCAAGAAAAAGTAAGTGAACCCTTTGGAATTACCTGAATTTCTGCATTGATGTCTACTAAAATGTTGGCTGGTTTTTAGCTATGTCACAATTATAGACAAACACTATCTGTAATAAGTTGTACCACTCATGTCTTTTATTTAGGACACTGAGGAAAAATCCACAGCACAGGGAGCGAAAGCAAATTAACCTCTGTGTTAATTGCATCTCCAAGAGTTAAACAGGACAGTCATCATAAAGACCCATTTATGTCTTTTTTAACCATTAACTACTAAGGCCTCATGTCCACGGGCAAAATTAAATTGTGGAATCCACGCGATGATCCGCAGTTCAATATGCCCATGGACATTCATTGGGCATCCGCAGGTAATTAAATACCTGCGGATGTCATTTTTTCCCAGTGTGCGGATCGCACTCTCGGGAAAAAACTGCAGCATGCTCCACTTTCTGCAGCTTCCATTGAAGCCAATGGAAGCCGTCCGATCTGTGGCATAGGCGCAGCTGACATCGTGTCCATGTCGCGGATCTGTGAGAAAGCATGAGATTTAAAAGCTGGGCGCATCCGCTGTGCAAAAGAAAGAAGATCCAGCTGCGATGGAGAAGACCCGCACGGCAGCCGGACAGGTGAGTAAATGTCTTTTAAGGCCTCATGGCTGCGGGCACGGGTGGAATCCGCTTTTCATCAACTCCAGTAGTAAGTGTACAGCAGAACACTTCTGAAATCCATGCCTGCTGGATACCTGACAATGATACTTTAATAGCAGATTTACCTATTATCCTTTCACCTGTCTCATTTTGAGTGCAACCAGTCAGTGATACACGGTTGCAGGTAGGGTGTTGGCTGATGAACCCATCTCCGCCATCCAGTGTGAGTGTATCTATGTGCCTAAGGACCTTTTACATGATAATAACTGTTTCACAAGCACCAATCAATGAGCTTGATGCTCATTTAATTGGCCTTCAATCGAGCCAATTCATCCTGCGTGGAGGATGGCCGATTGTTTATGTGATTGTTTGTCTGCCATAGAGTTTCATCTCCGTCGGCAGCACATCCGAGGCCCTTTTACACGGAATGATTCCACTGTCAACAAATTTTTTTAAACATTTTATTGTAGCAAAGTAATTGATATGTTTTTGTAAAATTAAAGCCTGCTGATTACACTGGTAAAACTGAATAATAGCAGTATGTCTCTTTAACTTTAAAAGTTATTTAACCCCTTAATGACTAAGCTTTTTTTTTTGGTTTTGAAAAATCGTAACAACTTTATTTATCCATCGATGTAGCTATCTGAGGGCTTGTTTTTTGCGGGACGAGTAGTATTTTTCAATGGTACTATTTTATGTACTGAAAAACCTTTAAAAAATGCTAAGTGGAGTAAAATAAAAATAAAAAAACAAAATTCCGCCATTTTTGGGTGCGTCCTGTTTCTACGGCGCACAAACTGCAATTAAAATGACATGATAACTTTCTTCTATGAGTCAGTACGATTACTACGATACCAAACTTATATTGTTTTTTTTTTTGTATTACTTTTATTTATTTTCAAAGATATTACATTTATTTTAATTATTTTCTGCGGCCATTTTCTGACCGCAATTAAATTTTTTTTTTTTCTGTCGGCATAGTTGTGCGAGGGTTCATTTCTTGCGGGACGTCCAGTAGCTTGCACTAGTACCATTTTGGAGTACATACAACTTTTTGATCACTTTTTATTGCATTTTTTTTTTTGGAGACAGAATGACCCGCCCTGTCCCGCCTACTCCCATTGCAAACACCAGAGTGAAGGAGAGAGGAGGTGAGCCCGTGAAGGGGGGGGGGGCATGCCGTCTGAACAGGCACACAAATGTTAGATTTGTGCGCCCATTCACGTGTTTTTATGACGCCGGCGGGTGCACATAAAATCGCCTACAGCTATGTGACAGCGGCCTCACATGGTGACATGTTGCTAAGAGCAATCATTTGTACTGCAGCACAAATGTGCTAATCAGCTGACAACAAAACATTTTCTTATTCGTTGGCTGATTGGGATACTATGTTCATGGCCATATGATCACAGAAAGGGCCATTACTGTGCTGCATTTGATCTATTGAGGGTCACTCTTCACTTTTTTTCCTATTTTTTATTTTTTTGCTAATAGAAAAAAAATTGGTTTCTCTTTTATTCATTTGTATTTTCAGCAACGCAATGAATTTCCCAGACTAAGCACCATTACAGCCTACCTCTATTTACAAATGCATTATATATGCGATGACCCTTATTAATAAAATGTACTTCATTAGAGGGCCTAATGGCTCAGTTGCTTCCTGGAACAAGGCAGAATGAGCCATGTCTTACCTGGACACAAATACTCATTCAGAGCCATAGAAGAGTCTAAAGCTGATTAGTATGGATGTCTTGAAGACAGTGTGTGAACTGTTTTTTGAGGGTGTCTATTGTGGACTATTACTGAAGGAAGCATAGCTCTCTGGTGAAGTATATTACGTAAGTGATTTTCATAATTAAGTGTCATTACATATTACAATGTACTTAGAGGTAAGTAGAAGTACACTCTGGACCATATTTCCAGAGATATGAACACTTCTTCCACATATGTAACTATATATGTAACAGCTATGTGCAGATAGAGAAGTAAGCTGCATCCTGTTTTACTGTCACCGATGAACCACAATTTGTTTGCCTTTCATAAAAAGCCTGACAATCTACATAGAGTATAATTTATGCTGCATTTAGATGGAACGATTATGGTTCAAAAACTCATTCAGGTGAACAAAAGTGAAAGGTAATAATTATTCGGTCTAAATGCAAGCCAACGACTGAACGCCAAACGAGAATCATTCGCTTCTCATTCAGTTTCTGCATGCATAAAAATGATCGTTAGCTCATTCACTTATTATTAAACAGCAATCGTTCAGTCCCTGTATTTACTTATAAAGGCACTGAACGATTCTCATTTGAACGAGCCAACGATGCATTTGCCTGTCTAAGGGTGGCCTACACTGGCGAGGGACTTGCATGATTTCCCAGCACTGCAAAGCTGCAAGAAATCACAAACTTATGAAGCCAATGGCTTTAAATGGCTCCATGCACATGTGCGATGTTTTAACGCTTGTGATGCAGCGTTAAAACAAAATCGTGGCATGTCCATTCTTTTTGCGATCTTGCCCATTCATTTCAATGGAGCCGGCGGCCACTGCGCCAGCCCCATTGAAATGAAAGGGGGATGCTCGCGGTCCTCTGCCACTGCTGTGACAGTGGCAGGGAACAGTCCGTGGCGGGGATTTTCGGGGAGGCTTGAAATATCCCTCCCTCACGCCGAAAATAATACATGACTTTAGAGAAAAAAAAATACTAATACATCAGCTGGGAAGCACTGTTATCTCCGGCGCGTCTTCTTGCAGGTGCCGGCACTCTTCTACTCCTTGTCTTCCGGCCGGGAATTTAAAAATACCTGCCCCCTGAAAGTGCTGCCTCTGATTGGCTGAGCTCTGTGGCCAAACAGAGGCAGTGCAGAGTTTTCATTTATTGAATGAGTGCTGCCTCTGATTGGCCACAGCACTCAACCAATCAGAAGCAGCGCTTTCAGCGGGCGGGGATTTCTAAATCCCCTGCTGGAAGACAAGGAGAAGAAGAGTTCCGGCACCTGCAAGAAGACGCGCCAGAAATGACAGTGTTTCCCAGGTGATGTAAAATAATACAATAGTCATGTATTATTTTCAGGGGGGGGGGGGCTTACATTTCAAGCCCCCCCACCCCACTGAAAATCCTCACCACGGACAGTCTCCTGCCACTGCTCTCACAGCAGTGTCAGAGGACCACGAGCATCTCCCATTCATTTCAATGGGGCTGGCGCTGCTGCTGCTGCTGCTGGCCCCATTGCAATGAGTGGAAGAAGATCACTATCTCCTGCCGCAGCCGTCACAGCCACAGCAAGAGATTCCTTCAGCCCTGCAGGGATGGGAGGCTGTTTCCCACGGAAACGCCTCGCATCCAGGCCTTCCAAAAGGATTACAAGATATTGGGGTGTCAATATTGGGGTGTCAATCACTTCCCGATATCGCTCTTATCAGTGTGTGGGAGCCCTAAATAGGATGCACGAGTGCGAACAAGCTAGCGGTGACGTCGTAAAGGCCACTAGACTGAAGGCTCTGATCTATGTGACACACCCATGTGAGACAAACAAACTTCTGGTCTTGGTTACCAGACTGAATTTCGAACTACACAGACGTTAAATCAATAACGCCTGTCTGGCGTCAGTCAGAGGGATGGAGACATAAGAAGAGGATTGTCTCACTCTGGTTGACAGCCGGGGAGAGGTGGAGAGCAAAAATCTTCAAAGAGGCTAAACAGCAAAATTAAAGGGGTTGTCTCACGCCGAAACGTTTTTTTTTTTTTTTTTCAATAGGCCCCCCATTCGGCGCGAGACAAACCCAATGCATGTGTTAAAAAAAAAACCGTTTAGTACTTACCCGAATCCCCGCGCTGCGGCGACTTCTTCCTTACCTTACTAAGATGGCCGCCGGGATCTTCACCCATGATGCACCGCGGGTCTTCTCCCATGGTGCACCGTGGGCTCTGTGCAGTCCATTGCCGATTCCAGCCTCCTGATTGGCTGGAATCGGCACACGTGACGGGGCGGAGCTACGAGGACCAGCTCTCCGGCACGAGCGGCCCCATTCACCGCACAGAAGACCGCACAGCGCAAGCGCGTCTAAAATCGCCAGAAGACGGCGATTTTAGACGGATCCATGGTGACGGGGACGCTAGCAACGGAGCAGGTAAGTGTATAACTTCTGTATGACTCATAATTAATGCACGATGTACATTACAAAGTGCATTAATATGGCCATACAGAAGTGTATAACCCCACTTGATTTCATGAGACAACCCCTTTAAGTACAATGAATTAAGGGCCATTAACACGGGACGATTATCGCACAAAATTTGCATACTAATCGCCATGTTTAATTGTACAGCCATCATGCACTATTTGTTTACAGTTCATTGGTCGCTCACTTTCAACCAGCATGAAAATCATCGCTGGATCGCTCACTTCTCGCGGAGTGTAAACGCTCCCCGCTCAATGCTTCACATAGAATGTGAAGTGCTGAGCAAGAACCCAGCAGTGATCTGCCTGTCTGAACGCTCTGCATGAGCGCTAACAACCTGGCGGTGACATCAGCAATTATGCAGTCGTTAAGCCGACTCTCTTCCCATCTACATGGGGCATTGGTAGGAAAGTGCAATATACAATTACTATGATCCGGTTTACCTTAAGAGAATCTTTGCAGTATTGAAAAAGCTGTCTAAAGGCTTCATCTGTAATCGTATCAGTGTCATTATGACAGCGATATAAGGAGATCGACTCAGGGTGATGGAGTCCTATACTGGCCAGACAGGAATCCTTCAAGGAGTGGCAGTTTGTTACCTTTATTACTTTCCCTAAATGAAGAATAGGAATGAAGTTATTACTAGTAGGTTATTGACAAGTGTAAAAAACATGTCATACAACGGTAGTAGAAAGCCGGTCCCAGGACGGCGACTGCAATATATATACAGGACAGCGACTGCAATATATATATATATATATATATATATATATATATATATATATACACATTTACAAATATGTACATATATATCCATGTTCAGGAAAATAGGAATTTCATACTTATAATGCAAAGACGTCAGCAATTTTGAATACACGAAAGGCAAACCAACGTGGAAGTCCCTTCGTTGTCTCATTCTCTCAGCTTGCGCAGCTCAGCGCTCCGCTTCACTTTTTTTTATTTGAGGACGTACCATAATTTCATTGGAATTTGTTAAATCAAGATTTTGCTACTTTGTGAAACTATTGTGATGGTAGCTTAGCAGATGACTGATGAAAAAGTGTACATATTGCTATGTAGGCGAATTGAGAGAGGTAGCTTCACGCCGCTTGTGTGGATGTAGATGATGTGAGGCATGAGGTTTGCTATAGATGCTATGGGGATGATGAGTGATTGTGAGGCACAGTGTGTATTACATAATGTACATAATACATACACAGGAGGGAAGACTTGTTTTAATAACAAACAGGCTAAGGCCTCATGTCCACGGGGAAAATCAGACCCGCTGCGGATTCTCCATCGCGGCCGGATCTTCTTTTTTCGGCCCGGCGGATGTGCACGCATGCGCCAGGCACTCCATTTTTTTTTAACTCCTGCTCTCCCGCGCTACCGCGCCGGAGAGCAGGAATTCAGGTAGGGGTGTTCCACGGATCCGGACGTTTTCCATAGGCTTCAATAGAAGCGTGCGGGAGCCGTCCCCGCGGGAGACCCGCACTAAAAATGGAGCATGCCACGGGTGTTTTCCCGCAGATGCAATCCGCGCCTGAAGGGAAAATGACATCCGCAGGTATTTACCTGCGGCTGTCTAATGCATCCCTATGGGGCGCGGATCATGCTGCGGATTTTTAATCACATTTAACCAGTGGACATGAGGCCTTAGGCTGGGTTCACAAGACCGGATTTGTATTGCCAATTCTGCAGCCGCAGTAAAACACAGGCATTGAAAGCCATGTACTTTCTATTTTTCCTTCACACTCGCAGATACAAATTGCGTATTCTGCAAGTGGAACAAAAATCGCAGCATGCTCTATATTGCCGTGGAATCGGCGTGGACGGCCTCCATTGACTCAATGGAAGCATCTGACCCGCAGCCCATAACATCGCTAATCGATGGCGCAGGAAATGCAAACAAACAAAAACTGTACTGCGCATGACCGCCTGCGAGTCTCCACGGTCATATGCAATACAGTTTAATGAGGTACGCAGGGTCACCGGCCGGGCATGCAAAATCTGACCCGTTCATGTAAGCCCGGCCTAAGGTGTTTATGTTACATAATTATTCCGTCGTTTTCTTATATTTCCTTCTTCTTTTACTATTTTTGAGCAGTGACAGCAGAATCGTCTGCCTTTAGGGCTCTCCGAGGGATGTCTCCGAGCGTTCCAAGGTTTTCAAATGATAAATCAGCCTATTGTCATTTTTGGAAAACAGTGCATAGAGTTTTTTTAAACAACTTGAGAATAAAGTCTTACATGCAAACAGAGGCGTAACTTGAAGCTCCCGAGCCCCAATGCAAAATCTGTAACAGGGCCCCCAACTATAATGTTTTATTCACAGTATTGTGTCCCTTTATTTAGAAGAGATGCCTTATGGGCCCCCTAAGGCTCCTGGGCCCGGGTGCAACCGCATCCCCTGCATCCTCTATAGTTACGCCCCTCCATGCAGGTCTTAAAGGGGTTGTCCCGCGCCGAAACGGGTTTTTTTTTTTTCAATAGCCCCCCCCCCGTTCGGCGTAAGACAAACCCGATGCAGGGGTTTAAAAAAAAAAACAAATAGTACTTACCCGAATCCCCGCGCTTCAGTGACTTCTTACCTTGCGAAGATGGCCGCCGGGATCTTCACCCACGGTGGACCGCAGGTCTTCTCCCATGGTGCACCGTGGGCTCTGTGCGTTCCATTGCCGATTCCAGCCTCCTGATTGGCTGAAATCGGCACACGTGACGAGGCGGAGCTACGAGGACCAGCTCTCCGGCACGAGCGGCCCCATTCAGAAGGGAGAAGACCGGACTGCGCAAGCGCGCCTAATCGGGCGATTAGACGCTGAAATTAGACGGCACCATGGAGACGAGGACGCTAGCAACGGAGCAGGTAAGTGAATAACTTCTGTATGGCTCATATTTAATGCACGATGTATATTACAAAGTGCATTAATATGGCCATACAGAAGTGCTGAACCCCACTTGCTTTCGCGGGACAACCCCTTTAATTTTAAATTTTGAGTGAAAGTGCTGAAACAACCTAATATCTACTTTTAAGTGGTACAATTTTCCCAGTAACTTTATGATTAAGGTAGCAATAATGTACATACAGTAAAGAGCACACTTGCGTCATTCGGGTAATATTCTGTTAATGAGTCTATATTAGAAACATTCTGCTTATTAATTTGATCAAAGACCAGAAATCTTACATCTGATCTTCGGTCGGCTTCCTAAGGAAGTGCTAGACAAGTGAAGCAGGAGACATCCCATGCACTGCAGATTAATGGCACACTACTTGTCCCGTGACACTTTGTTCTTTCGTTCACCTCTCATTTTAGGGAGAAATATTAGTAGTTTGTTACTGCTGACCGCACTATCACTATGCAACCAACCTAAATATTGTGAGCTTATGTACCTCGCTAGCAGACACCATGAGGTTTAGCACTAAGACTGCATGTGGCAAACATTTTGTTCGGCGAGCAGGTGATCAGTGATAGTGACGTTTGTCCTTTGATCCTCTAAAGTTATGTGCACAATTTGTTTGTCTAAGGTGTTAATACAGTATTTGTACTGGAATAACACAAAGTGCAGATAATATATATAAGAACATGGATTTACCCTAACATGGATTTACCCTCGTATGGCACAAAGTGTGAAGGCAGCAGAATGCAGTCCTAAGCTCTTGCTCGCGACCTGAAGGTTGCGGGTTCAATCCCTGCATGGTTCAGGTAGCTGCCTCAAAGTTGACTCAGCCTTCCGATGAATGCCATAAAAACAACCCCTCCACCAAGAATTTTGCAATTATGTTTTTTTTCCCCACTTTTTTCCCCAATTTTTCAATACATTATATGGTACATTAAATGGCACAATTGAAAAATACAACTCGTCCCGCAAAAAAAAACAACCCCTCAGGTGGATATGTCACCTGGAAGATAAAAAAAACATTATGATTTTTTTGAATGGGGGAATACTAGAATTGCAGAATGTGACCTGGACGCAGGCGCATCAATGACCCTTGGTCAAGAAAGGGTTAATCTATTAGGTAGATTACAGCTTGTTTTCCATATGAGAAAACTAAATATAGCCACAATTCTATCTCTCCTCCTGAGAATTAGTCAGCTGCGCACAGATGAGGATTGTTTTCATTTTCCAACCATAGACTTAAAAAAGAAACCGATTCTCTCTCCCAACACTTGTCGTAATCCTTAGTAATTTGCCGGAATCCTTAATATAGGAATTTGATGTTTACAACTAATTTAGAAATTAATGCACAGAAATCTTCAACGAGGCCGATGTAATGTTTGAGAACTAGAACTATAATGAATAAGTACTTACATAAAGTGTCATCATTGGCAATGTATCTGAATCTACGGCATACTTGAGCAACTTTTGAGAGGTCTCCATGGGAGAGGAGGGAAAAAATATAAATCCACATCTCATCCGGGAGAAGAAGCCACATAGAACCATTTTTTGCTTCACATACCTGTCCAGAAAATACAGATAAACATATAGGATGTACATTACATTATCATACAGGTCAAAAATAATGCATTAGGGCAAAAACACCTAAGTGCATGCGCTAATACGCTTGCTGCCATGGAGCATGAACCGGGTTTTTTTTTTTTGGTGTGGGGAGGGGGGGTTGACTATTCAAACTACACTATTGCAAGCAAGTTTGAGAAAAAAACGGGAAGATAGCTCCTGCCCTATCTTTCTCGTACGTAGTATTAACACGCGAAATAGTGAAAACGCAACTATTGAAATCAATGATTTTCACGGTCGCATAACAGGACTAAAATACGGCCATCTGTTTAAGCCTTTAGGTTGACAGCCCTATGAAGTGGAAGAACTTTTAGATTGCGTGCGGAATCCAACCCGGCCAAGTGCATTTCGGCTTAGGGAGAGCACCTAGAAGGTGTGAGGACACTTATAAGGTCATGGTCTTGGAAGTCTTCGTGCATCTTGTAGGTGCTCTTCGTAAGGAGAAACTGCACCCCTCCTGACCCTCTCGCTATGCACAGAAATGTCTTCTATACTCTATAACTGGATGTGTTTTACAGTCCTTTTGGGAAATTAGTTAAACTTTATTTGCCATTTATGTACAAGTGGATCATCAGACAAAGCTTACACAATAGACTGGGATTCTGGGTTCCTTAGAGAATCATTTGTACATCTCACAACAATCAATATGGGTGGGAAAAAAGTAATACTATACTGCCTTTTGACAAATTTAAGTTGAAAACCATTTAAAGGTATTGTGTGTAAAGGGGGGGGGGTCTCTTTTTAGAATTCAAATTATAGCTGTTCGATATGATGATGACTATATGTGATACGTGGAGAGGTTGTCTAAATAAGCAGGCTATTGCATACCATAGCTAATACTTTACTTTTCTGCCCCCTAGTGGTTTGCAATGTTTTTTTGTTCAAGCTTAAAGATAGATCATGTGACTGGCAGGGGGAACCGAATATCCACTGTGTTACCTGGAAGAGGAGAGATGTGAGCAAGCAAGCAACTAAGACTGGAGCATACACCATAGCAGAACCTGCTGGGTGTGCTTGCCGGTATCACAACCTCTACGAGGAAGATAAACCTACAGACAGATCAAAGCAGCTGTCATCGCTAATATATCAGCTGGAACCCCAGAGCCAGCCATGCGGTCTTCCTCTGTTAATTGTACCACCTGTACACTGTGACAGCATCTTAAGGTTCTGTAATAAATATTATGTTAAAAGGGTTTTTCCACAATCAACATTTATGGCATATCTAGCAGAAAGAGCCCAGATTCTCCTAGACATAGACATTTAAATGTATAATAAAGCAAAAGCTGCAATAGTTCGAAAAAGAGGATTTTATATACCTTCCTCTTGGTCTGAATGACCTTACTTTCCACAAGTGTTTCAGTAATAGATACTTTCATGTCTCTCATTGAATTCAAAACAATTCCTGGCCTTCTCTCAGGTCCTTCAACAATACCTCGGGGCCTTCATTGTTAGGATCCTTTAGAGCCAACTAATTTCACCACTTCCTCCCCAAGTCACATCAGTCCCAACAGTGGAAACATTATGCTCGAGACCTGGCCCTATCAAACATTCTATTCCCTGCCCTTTATCTATGCCATATTGGTTTCCCCTTGGTTCACTCTCCACCCTTCATTTCCTTGAACTGGGAGAAAGGCCTAAATCTGACCTTTCCTGAAATCCAGGCAGCCAGACTAAACTGTTTAGCCCATAGCATGGCTCCTCCATCTGTAGCCATTTTTAAGAGGTGGGCTATAAATTACCCTGTAGATTGTGCAGAACATTTTCCAAACTATATTCTCAAAAGCTCACTATTTCTTGGCATTATTGGCACTGCTTAAATGTAGAGGGAGCTATCCTACATACAGTATCACTTAGGATTGACCAGTTCTGATCCCATTTTGGAGAGAGGTTTGAAGAAATACCTTTACCTTCTCTAACCACTCTAACCCCTTGGCTCCTACTTTCGTACTGCTTCATCCCAGTGATATTCCTTTGAGGCCCCATTGGACATCTTCCTTAATATATCTTGGTAATACAATGAGAGCTTGTATTTCACATTTATGGAGACATTTGGAATCCTTTTCTCTGAGACACCGGGTTCAAAAAGTAGATGGTTTCGGACCCATGTCAAAAACTGACATGAAAGTTTAATAGACCTAGTGTAACAGGAAGGAGGGAGTTCTTCTCCATTCCCTGCACCACAGTGAAAGCGCCTACTCTGCAGCTCCAGCCTGAAGGACTAATCTCCATTCCTAGTCAGTGACGTGGCCAGAAGGGGGAAAGAGAGGAGAGCTGGCAGAGCCCTTTGAGCGATGCAAAGAAGGCCTTAGATCCTTAGTGATGTCAGCAGTGATGCAGCTAGCATGTCATCACCCTAGGATGACCCCACATAGATCATGAATGAAGGCTAGCCACCTCACTACTCCAGATAGTTTGAGAGCTTCCTTGATGCAACAAGTACTGAATATAAAAGGATACAGTGCTGGGAGAGAAACCGCATAGTAGTGGAGTGTGTGCTAGCATCAGAGTGTAGCATTTAAAGTGGCAGAGTCCAGATGCCACAGGACATTACAATGTCTGTATCCCCATGCAGGGGAGCAGCCAGGAGGCAACAGGCTAACAAAGCCTAAGGGGTCTGCGAAAGGTCTACGCAGATGAAGAAGGAGGATCATGTGTTTAAGTGCATGGAAGAATGAAAACTAAGGTTTGGTACCGTGTTAGCCAATAGAGCAAAATGTGATTGTTCCCAGCAAGAGGGAACAATTACGTGGTTTCATACAGTGCATGGAAGGAGAGGGAGTCTCCCTCGCCTGCTGCCCCCCTGAGGCAGAGACAGGATTGCCATGTAAAGATATGCGAGTAGATGTTGTGCAGGCGAAGAAAAGAGAGAACACGTCACAGTGCGATACAAGCATTCCAAGAATCGCAAGTGCACTTGTCCACCACCAGAACTGTATTGCGTAAGATCCCTGGCCCGAGTGAGGGTCTTGGACTTACTAGACTATCCCTAAGAGTTAATGCTTATAAGTAGATTTGACTATGGTGCCATAGGTAATTGCCTTGCGTAGTCAGCATATACAGGGTGATATTACATAGATATTTGTTATAGTGATGTAATATTATGTGTTTATGATGTCATGTGAAATGGTTATTATAACTGTTATAGTGCAGGAAGGCACCTAGTGGACAATCCATGTATGGTCCAATAAAAATGATATTGCATAGTGTGAGTTACATATGATGAAGGCTTCTGTGCGTGATGCTTATAGCGTGTTGAATGTGCATGAGTTTCACCTGCCTTGGGCTGAAGGGAGAGAGTACTGTAGAGCGGGGTTTTCCCGCATGTATGTGGGTCGGAGACATTTTATTGAAAATTGCCAAATTCTTGCCACATCAGACATGATTAGAAAAGACCTAAGATACATGACGCAACATTTAAGTCTGCAAACCCTTCTGTGGAGTGAAAGAATATAAATAACGTGTTTGTTCAGTAAAGTTCATTTTTGATAAAAAAGAAATAGCTGCCTCTGTCCTCGTTTGTCACCACCGCCCCATCACGTACCATTCACCTGCTCCACTGGCACTATAGGATAGTGTTACAGGATCCTGCTGAATACAAACCTATAGTGCCTCATTAACACGCTTTCAGGTATTGTTGGACTGTTCCCAGGGTGACGATTGATGAGGGTCTTAAGGGTCTTTTCCCCCTTCTCCTCTTTTCCTCCCTTTTTTTTCTTTTGCTTTCAGCTTCTCCCGACTACCTCAAAATCACATGAACGCTTGATTCAGCTGATTATTCAGGTGTTTAGTATGGGGTAAGGGGAGTAAGCTTATCTCCAGGAAAAACGGAAGAATTGGACATTGATATTCAATATGTCAAATCGGGGGAAAATGTCAGGGGAACGTTGGGCAGCCCCCATACACATGCAATTAGATGACATTTCCCTAATGTGTATGGTGGACTTCTTTCTTCCTTTCCGCTTCATTTCAAGTTTTCAATCACCCCCTTCTTATAGGTTGCAAATGGTAATATTTCTTTTTGCCTTTTATATTATACATTGCTGGTTTGCACAGCTCTTTTTTTTCGTCTCTTCATTGACTTTTATGGCTAAAGGGTTTTTCTTTTTTTCCCGTCCCACCTTAATTCACATTTTACATAAAAACCTTGCATAAACGATTAAAAAAAAAATTAACAAGAAACTATAATGTATTGTAGAGTAAAACGTATACCCTGTTTCTCCAGGAATAAGACTCACCCTGAAAATAAGCCCTACCCTGATTTTTTGGGGGAGGCTTGAAATATAAGCCCTAGCTGCATTACATAAAAAAAGAATGGGAATACTTCCCTAGCAGGCTCAGTCAAGGTCCTCCTGCTGCTGTCCGGAGCTCCGCCGTGCGTCCTGCAGTCCTTGTTCACCCACAGAAGATCACTTCTTGGTTATGGGATCCATAAATCCCACCTCCAAGAAGTGACGGCTCTGATTGGTTCTCGAGCACTGCTCAGCCAATCTATGCAGTGCTTGATGAACCAATGCGATGGCTGTGATTGGTTCATCAAGAGCTGCATTGAATGGCTGAGCAGTGGTTGATGAACCTATTACAGCCATCGTATTGTGAAGGTGGGATTCATGAATTGGCCAATCAATGTCGTGGCTCAGCGTGTCGGAGCTCTGTAGAGCAGCAGAAGGGACCGGGACCGAGCCTGCTAGGTAAGTATAATAAGACATCCTCTGAAAATAAGACCTAGTGTCTTTTTGGGGGCAAAAATTAATATAAGACATATACGGTAAATGCTACTTTTAGATGCATCACTATGTCACTCTACTTACCCTTTCATGATTTCTTGTGGCCCTTTCCAGTTTATCTTTGCATAGGTATTCACTGACTACTCCTGAAATAGTGAAATATAACAGACTTATATATAGAATCATTATATAATCATATAACACCTGGAATTCTTAGTGGATTCAGTTTGGATTTGCTGTGAATGCGCAGCAAAATCCATGATTGAAGAATTCTACTTAAAGAATTCTTTGCTGTCGAATTCTATTGCAATCATCAGTGTTTTAATATTTTTATACCTTTAAATAACTTCTAATAATGTTCACCAATCTGCTGCTAATTTTTCAAAGAACTCAAAATAAGCCTGGCTTCACATTCTACTTTTTTAGTGAAAACACCATGTTTTTTGATGGTTTTGGTGTTTTTTTCTGGCAAAAAACTCGGCATCCAGGTGATGTAAGTAAATAGACAAATATGAAATGCACTACAAGTCTTTTGCTTTGTGTAATAGCAAATTTTCTCACTTTTAGGGCATATTCAGACGTGCATATATCAGCCGGGTTTTCATGCCCGGCCTATATATGCTGACCCTCCCACTCACCGGCTCTCTGCTTCTCTGCTCCCAATGGGAGTGGGTAGGATGGGGGCAGTGCTAAGCTCCGCCCCTTCCCTGCCTCTTGTCCATAGCCAGCAATGGGAGTGGGTGGAACTCCCCCGCCCCTCCCATTGCAAACAGTGGTGAGGGGCAGAGAGGAGGCGGAAGCTCAATGCACTGCTCCCGGACCGCCTCCTCCCCTGCAGAGAGGGACAGCATATATCGGTTGGGCATGAAAACCCAGTCCTTAGTGCGTCTTTTAGATCCATCAAATTTTTTGTAAGTTGCAGCATGTTCTGGGTATTGCGTTTTTTCTGATGTTTTTCCATAGGTTAGTGGCTGCTGCAGTCAAGAGAATTATGGACGGACCATGAGCATTGTGGGACCTGCTGGGACCAGAGTGACGGCGCTAAAATGGTGGGACATTTACCACGTGAGTACTGTTTTTCTTCTTTCTTTTGTCCTGTTATTTATCCCTAAATATCTGTTTCTTCCCTTTTGTAGAGTCTCTCCACCCCCCCCCCCCCCACACCCCCTTCTCCGCTGCTGTCTGCCCTTTGTGCTGTGTGTCCTTACCCCTTCTACATGGATGCACTGAGGCCTGGCAACGTGTCGGTATCAGCCACACCTGAGCCAAGATAAGCTTTGCCATAGCGTTGGCGCTTCACATAGAGGGGAGGAGAAAACCTCCCACTGATATGTTGTTGTGCTGGAAGAGGGCAAAGAGCAGACATGAATTTCAGAGGGGAACGATAAGTGATGGATAGTGGCATTTTGCACTAATCGTGTTCCCCAGTGGCCACTATAGTGCTACTGCAGTAGTTCTGCCATTGTGTGCAGGTCAATAGAGAAAACCATTGGGAGAATTTACTAAGTCCAGCATTTCTGATGCTGGGCTTAGCGCAATGGGCGCATGCTTCTTCATGTATTCTAGATGTACTAAGACAATCTGTTCACTCATAGGGAAGGTGCGAAGGGCTCAATTTTATTTCACTATGCACTATATGTACTATGTAGAACCCTAATGATGCTCCTGTCCTCCTCAAAACAATTGTAACCTATTGATGGCCTTTCCATAAGATAGGTCATCGATAGTAGATTATTTCCACAGGAAATAGACAGTTCCATTCTCACTACAGTAGCCAGGCTTGGCATTGCAGGCCAAGTCCCCACTAAAGTAAACAGGAACTTTTCTTGTAATACTAAACTTGGCCACTGCAGTGAGAAAGGAGCTGTCTACTTCCTGTAGAAATCATCCTGCACACCAACCCAGAAATCAGCTAATCGGCACAGATACCAGGCAACAGACCTCTGCAAATCCATTACTGATAGCCTATCAGGTCATCAATAGTTTCCAACTGGATAATCCCTTTAATTGGTTTCCAATAGCAACTATCTACTTTATTTTTTTCTTATTGGGATGACATTTAAGAATATTCAAACCAATTTCTAGTTTTCTATAGGGTATGGTCTAAAGTTACAATATTTTCAATTTGTCCCAAGTCCCTTGCCTTTAAGCCATACTTTCATACAAACCTGTGGCTTTATCACCCTGTAGCTGGTCCTTATTCTTTTTGTAGTCAGCTGAGGTTGGTCGTTGAATATTATGCAGAGACCTGTAAAGAAGAATGAATAATACTGAGCGCAGAAACTCTTAGTTGCCACGTCATTAAAAGAGAAAAAGAGTTTCCACTCAATACATTAGGGGATTTAGATAAAGGGTTAATACGCATGGGGCTTGTACAACAATGCAAGGAGGCTATATGGCTCTTTAGAATCGATCGGCATGGCCTCTTTGTGCTGTTGTAAAGACTCCTGTGGGTGCCACGTATGGAGGTACTCTCCCATAGAAGCAATGCTTTCAAAGGAGCATGCAACAATATCTGTTACATTTACATGGAAAGAAAAACATCAATATACCTATGAATGAAATCAGAGAGATACGGAGGTATCATGGCATCCCTTCCTATTACAGCCTCATTCAAAATGGACTTGTGTGCATCAGCAGTATATATAGAGCCTTGGATCAGACTCTGCCCTAGGAGATCAGGAAAGCCTTTGACAAAGAAATATTTTGAAGAAGATCTCCTGATTCCACAGGATTCAGTCTGATCCCATCCTTCACTGGAAATAAATGGCTTATGCATGGGTCGTAATACACCTATATGTATGAGTCCTAAAGCCAAAATTCATATATTAGCCTTTATCAGTTCCACCATAATCCATTAAGTTTTTATCAAGATCCACGGGTGACTGAATGAAACCTGATGCCAACTTTTTTTTGTAGTTTGCCTTTTTCAATTACTTTATTCCTCAGTTTATATATGAATCTAGTCCTGTCATTCCACCTTACACCATGACTTTCTTCTACATATTTAGAAGTGTTTTTTTCCAAAAATTTCAAAATGTGATGTGAAAGGGATCTAAGATAGGCTGTCGAAATGGCGCGTACTGATTGGGCAGTGGTAAGGTGTTTAGATGCTTGACACACCTAACATTGAAGTACAACGGGAGCTGCAGTGCTAGATCGCCAGGGCTGAGGACAGGAGGGTGCCATTGCTTTTATTATTTTAACACATTTGCAGCTGTAGTTGAAAAAAATTAAAGCGCTTGTCCACATGTAGGACAACTTTTATTAATTTCAATACTAGCTGATATACCCAGCTTCACCCGAGTTCATTTGATGCAGGTTTTACATGTTGTTCACACTGAAAATTTTAGGAAGTCAAGGTTATTTTAAAGCAACTGAGGAATAAAATATGTAGAGGAGCGTTAGATTCTCCTCAGGCTGCATGTACCAATGTCCCTCTGCAGAATGTGGAACCCCTTCCCACTCTCCTCATTTAGGACCTAAAGAATGCTTGTGCCAAATATCACACTTGTAAGACACCAGGAAGTTACATTAACGTGAGCCCTGCCTGCAGTTACAAGCGCCAGCCACTACACAGAGGTCGGCGTGGAGACTTCTGCTCTGACCTATGAGTATTTGCTGTGCTGAAAGCATACACCTGCTCAGCTGATCGTTTGGGGTCCCAAGTGACTGATCCCGGCCTATCAACTATTGATGACCTATCCTGATGATAGTACAAAGTGGTATCTCTTATCTCATAAATATGCATGGCCGTATTAGTAATTCGCTGCAATCATTATCTGTTCCCATACAGATGGAGGATTGTTCATTCCAGCTTAGCACAAGATACAATAAGTATAATTTGGCTTTAGTATATAGCGGAAGATGTTTTTCTCTTTTTGTAGATAATGTGCTGTTCGTGAGTGCAGCAGTGTTATCTCCCAGGTACTGCTGATTGTAGGACAAGGAAAGACCTTTATAATGACCGGGGCTTTCCTTATGCCAGTCTCAATGATATATTTAATTTGGCTAATTATTTCTTATAATAACCGTATGTGTGCAAACTGAAGCCCATCTGCTGGATGCCATGGAGGAGCAAACAACAATGTTACCACTGATACACATATTGGTGCAAATGATATGACCTTTCTCTAAGGTGAGCTTTGTATTTCATGCTTTATTAGCACATTTAATGGATGTTATTAGGTGTTCTAGCTGTTGTGTAGGTAAATACAGAGCATTTCCAAGTTACCCAATTATGGCATATTTGTTACACTAAAGGGGTTTTAATTTTCTAAACTACACAAAGAGAACACATAGAATAGTTTTTACCCTCTACTGTATTTATTTATAATAATAAAGATAGATATATGTGTCAGCCAATATGATGGAGAGGGGAGCTAACTTGCTCCCCTCTCCATTTAATAAGCTGACCCATATATCTATCATTATATCTATTGGCTGACAGATATATATATATATATATATATATATATATATATATATATATATATATATATATATATATATCATTATTAGAGATGAGCGAACGTACTCGTCCGAGCTTGATATTCGTGCGAATATTAGGGTGTTCGGGATGCTCGTTACTCGTAACGAGTACCACGCAGTGTTCCGGTTACTTTCAGTTTCCTCTCTGAGACGTTAGCGCGCTTTTCTGGCCAATTGAAAGACAGGGAAGGCATTACAACTTCCCCCTGTGACGTTCAAGCCCTATACCACCCCCCTGCTGTGAGTGGCTGGGGAGATCTGATGTCACCCGAGTATAAAAGTCGGCCCCTCCCGCGGCTCGCCACACATGCCTTGTGAGTTAGCTGAGGGAAAGTGGTATCGTGCTGGAGCTGCTGTAGGGAGAGCGTTAGGAGTTAGTGTAGGCTTCAAGAACCCCAACGGTCCTTCTCAGGGCCACATCTAATAGTGTGCAGTACTGTGTTAGCACTGTATTTTTTTTTTTTTTTCAAAATTGGATCTGCAGAGCATTGCGCCCTGCAATAGGGACAGAAGTGGTGGTTAGGCAGGGAGAGTGTTAGCAGTGAGTGTAGGCTTCAAGAACCCCAACGGTCCTTTCTAGGGCCACATCTATCCGTGTGCAGTACTGTCCAGGCTGCTGTTAGCAGTGTTGCATATTTTTTTTTTTCTCAAAACCGGCTGTGCAGACCATTGCACCCAGCATTAATACTACAGGGATAGAATTGTGTAGGCAGGGCCAGAAGACATACATTATTCATTGAATAGACGCAGTGTGGCTTTTCCTTTGAAAAACAAGGGAAAAAATTCTATTTCGCCTGCCTCTGACAGTCCTCAGGGCTCTGGGTACATGTGTGCTGCGTGCAGAACGTTAAAAAAAATCAGACGCAGCCAGCTACGTTTTACTGTAGGCTTGCGCCAATTTTTTTCCTGCATGGGCAATCCCTGATCTGCTGTAGCGAATAACTTTGCATCACTGCAGTTCTCTGACACATTTGCAGGGCCACAACACAGTTATTAAACTTAGTAGTATTCATCGAATACACGCAGTGTGGCTTGTCCTTTGAAAAACAAGGGAAAAAATTCTATTTTGGCTGCAGGCTTGCGCCAATTTTTTTCCTGCATGGGAAATCCCTGATCTGCTGTAGCGAATAACTTTGCATCACTGCAGTTCTCTGACACATTTGCAGGGCCACAACACAGTTATTAAACTTAGTAGTATTCATTGAATACACGCAGTGTGGCTTGTCCTTTGAAAAACAAGGGAAAAAATTCTATTTTGGCTGCAGGCTTGCGCCAATTTTTTTCCTGCATGGGAAATCCCTGATCTGCTGTAGCGAATAACTTTGCATCACTGCAGTTCTCTGACACATTTGCAGGGCCACAACACAGTTATTAAACTTAGTAGTATTCATTGAATACACACAGTGTGGCTTGTCCTTTGAAAAACAAGGGAAAAAATTCTATTTTGGCTGCAGGCTTGCGCCAATTTTTTTCCTGCATGGGAAATCCCTGATCTGCTGTAGCAAATAACTTTGCATCACTGCAGTTCTCTGACACATTTGCAGGGCCACAACACAGTTATTAAACTTAGTAGTATTCATTGAATACACGCAGTGTGGCTTGTCCTTTGAAAAACAAGGGAAAAAATTCTATTTTGGCTGCAGGCTTGCGCCAATTTTTTTCCTGCATGGGAAATCCCTGATCTGCTGTAGCGAATAACTTTGCATCACTGCAGTTCTCTGACACATTTGCAGGGCCACAACACAGTTATTAAACTTAGTAGTATTCATTGAATACACGCAGTGTGGCTTGTCCTTTGAAAAACAAGGGAAAAAATTCTATTTTGGCTGCAGGCTTGCACCAATTTCTTTCCTGGCTTGGAAATCACTGGTAATACAGCATGCTGAGGGGTAGGGGTAGGCCTAGAGGATGTGGATGCGGCCGAGGACGCGTAGGCCCAAGTGAGGGTGTGGGCACAGGCCGAGCTCCTGATCCAGGTGTGTCGCAGCCGACTGCTGCGCGATTAGGAGAGAGGCACGTTTCTGGCGTCCCCACATTCATCGCCCAATTAATGGGTCCACGCGGGAGACCTTTATTAGAAAATGAGCAGTGTGAGCAGGTCCTGTCGTGGATGGCAGAAAGTGCTTCGAGCAAGCTATCATCCACCCAGAGTTCTGCGCCGTCCAGTGCTGCAAATCTGAATCCTCTGTCTGCGGCTCCTCCTTCCTCCCAGCCTCCTCACTCCACTACAATGACACCTGCTCAGGAGCGGGAAGACTCCCAGGAACTGTTCTCGGGCCCCTGCTCAGATTGGGCAGCAGTGGTTCCTCTCCCACCAGAGGAGTTTATCGTCACTGATGCACAACCATTGGAAAGTTCCCGGGGTCCGGGGGATGAGGCTGGGGACTTCCGGCAACTGTCTCAAGACATTTCAGTGGGTGAGGAGGACAATGACGATGAGACACAGTTGTCTTGCAGTGAGGTAGTAGTAAGGGCAGTAAGTCCGAGGGAGGAGCGCACAGAGGATTCGGAGGAACAGCAGCAGGACGATGAGGTGACTGACCCCACCTGGTGTGCAACGCCTACTCAGGACAGGTCTTCAGAGGGGCAGGCAAGGGCAGCAGCAGGGCAGGTTGCAAGAGGCAGTGCGGTGGCCAGGGGTGGAGGCAGGGCCAGACCGAATAATCCACCAACTGTTTCCCAAAGCGCACCCTCGCGCCATGCCACCCTGCAGAGGCCGAGGTGCTCTAAGGTCTGGCAGTTTTTCACAGAGACGCCTGACGACCGACGAACAGTGGTGTGCAACCTTTGTCGCGCCAAGATCAGCCGGGGAGCCACCACCAACAGCCTCACCACCACCAGCATGCGCAGACATATGATGGCCAAGCACCCCACAAGGTGGAACGAAGGCCGTTCACCACCTCCGGTTTGCACCGCTGCCTCTCCCCCTATGCCCCAACCTGCCACTGAGATCCAACCCCCCTCTCAGGACACAGGCACTACCGTCTCCTGGCCTGCACCCACACCCTCACCTCCACTGTCCTCGGCCCCATCCACCAATGTCTCGCACCGCACAGTCCAGCCGTCGCTAGCGCAAGTGTTGGAGCGCAAGCGCAAGTACGCCGCCACACACCCGCACGCTCAATCGTTAACCGTCCACATAGCCAAATTTATCAGCCTTGAGATGCTGCCGTATAGGGTTGTGGAAACGGAGGCTTTCAAAGCTAGGATGGCGGCGGCGGCCCCGCGCTACTCAGTTCCCAGTCGCCACTACTTTTCCCGATGTGCCGTCCCAGCCCTGCACGACAACGTCTCCCGCAACATTGTACGCGCCCTCACCAATGCGGTTAGTGGCAAGGTCCACTTAACTACGGACACGTGGACAAGCACAGGCGGGCAGGGCCACTACATCTCCCTGACGGCACATTGGGTGAATTTAGTGGAGGCTGGGACAGAGTCAGAGCCTGGGACCGCTCACGTCCTACCCACCCCCAGAATTGCGGGCCCCAGCTCGGTGGTGGTATGTTCGGCGGTGTATGCTTCCTCCACTAAAGCACCCTCCTCCTCCTCCTCCTCCTCAACCTCTGTCTCGCAATCTAGATGTGTCAGCAGCAGCAGGACGTCGCCAGCAGTCGGTGGCGCGCGGCGTGGCAGCACAGCGGTGGGCAAGCGTCAGCAGGCCGTGCTGAAACTACTCAGCTTAGGAGATAGGAGGCACACGGCCCACGAACTGCTGCAGGGTCTGACAGAGCAGACCGACCGTTGGCTTGCGCCGCTGAGCCTCCAACCAGGCATGGTCGTGTGTGACAACGGCCGTAACCTGGTTGCGGCTCTGCAGCTCGGCAGCCTCACGCACGTGCCATGCCTGGCCCACGTCTTTAATTTGGTGGTTCAGCGCTTTCTGAAAAGCTACCCACGCTTGTCAGACCTGCTCGTAAAGGTGCGCCGGCTCTGCGCACATTTCCGCAAGTCCCACACGGACGCTGCCACCCTGCGCACCCTGCAAAATCGGTTTAATCTGCCAGTGCACCGACTGCTGTGCGACGTGCCCACACGGTGGAACTCTACGCTCCACATGTTGGCTAGGCTCTATGAGCAGCGTAGAGCTATAGTGGAATACCAACTCCAACATGGGCGGCGCAGTGGGAGTCAGCCTCCTCAATTCTTTTCAGAAGAGTGGGCCTGGTTGGCAGACATCTGCCAGGTCCTTCGAAACTTTGAGCAGTCTACCCAGGTGGTGAGCGTCACCATTCCTCTGTTATGCATCTTGAGAAGTTCCCTGCAAACCATAAAGGCAGCCGCTTTGTGCTCGGAAACAGAGGCGGGGGAAGACAGTATGTCGCTGGATAGTCAGAGCACCCTCCTGTCTATATCTCAGCGCGTTCAGGAGGAGGAGGAGGAGCATGAGGAGGATGAGGAGGAGGGGGAAGAGACAGCTTGGCCCACTGCTGACGGTACCCATGCTGCTTGCCTGTCATCATTTCAGCGTGTATGGCCTGAGGAGGAGGAGGAGGAGGAGGAGGAGGAGGAGGATCCTGAAAGTGATCTTCCTAGTGCGGACAGCCATGTGTTGCGTACAGGTACCCTGGCACACATGGCTGACTTCATGTTAGGATGCCTTTCTCGTGACCCTCGCGTTACACGCATTCTGGCCACTACGGATTACTGGGTGTACACACTGCTCGACCCACGCTATAAGGAGAACCTTCCCACTCTTATTCCCGAAGAGTAAAGGGGTTCGAGAGTGTTGCTATACCACAGGACCCTGGCGGACAAGCTGATGGTAAAATTCCCATCCGACAGCGCTAGTGGCAGAAGGCGCAGTTCCGAGGGCCAGGTAGCAGGGGAGGTGCGGCGATCAAGCAGCATGTACAGCCCAGGCAGTGCAACAGTCTTTAAGGGCCTGGACAGCTTTATGGCTCCCCAGCAAGACTGTGTCACCGCTCCCCAGTCAAGGCTGAGTCAGCGGGAGCACTGTAAAAGGATGGTGAGGGAGTACGTAGCCGATCGCACGACCGTCCTCCGTGACGCCTCTGCCACCTACAACTACTGGGTGTCGAAGCTGGACACGTGGCCTGAACTAGCGCTGTATGCCCTGGAGGTGCTTGCTTGTCCTGCGGCTAGCGTCTTGTCGGAGAGGGTGTTTAGTGCGGCTGGGGGAATCATCACAGATAAGCGTACCCGCCTGTCAACCGACAGTGCCGACAGGCTAACACTCATCAAGATGAACAAAGCCTGGATTTCCCCAGACTTCTCTTCTCCACCAGCGGACAGCAGCGATACCTAAGCAATACGTAGGCTGCACCCGCGGATGGAAGCATAGTTCTCTCTCACCATCCAAAACGGGGACATTTCTGCTTCATCAATCTGTGTATAATATTCCTCCTCCTCCTCCTGTTCCTCCTCCTGAAACCTCACGTAATCACGCTGAACGGGCAATATTTCTTAGGGCCACAAGGCTCACTCATATAATTTTTCTAAAAAATTTTTATACGTTTCAATGCTCTTAAAAGCGTTGGAACTTTAACTTGAACCAATTTTTCGTTAAACTGGGCTGCCTCCAGGCCTAGTTACCACTTAAGCCACATTAACCAAAGCGATTAATGGGTTTCACCTGCCATCTTGGTTGGGCATGGCCAATTTTTACTGAGGTACATTAGTACTGTTGGTACACCAATTTTTTTGGGCCCTCACCTACAGTGTAATCATAGCAATTTCTATGTTCTTCGCCTGCACTCATGGTACAGAAAGGTGTGTGGGGTTGGCCTACACTTTAGCTACATAAATGTAACTTGGGCCTTGGCTATACTGCAGCTACTGAAATGGAACTAAGACTGCGCTCCCACTATACTGCTGCTTCGGAATTGTTCCTGGGGCCTGTGTAGGCTGCTACTATTACTTAAATGGAACTTAGACTATGCTCCTCCTATACTGCTGCTTCGGAATTGTTACTGGGGCCTGTCTTGAGTGCTACTATTACTGAAATGGAACTAATACTGTGCTCCCCCTATAATGCTGCTAGTGATATGTTAGTGGGGCCTGTCCTAATGCTACGGCTGAAATGTTACGAATTCTGGGCTCTGCCTATACCGCTGCTAATGGTATGTCTCTGGGGTGTGGAAACAGAGGCTTCCCAAAGACATGCTGGCGGCGAGGCCATTTCCCACCAACGCGGTTACTGTTAAGGTGCATATAACCACGGACACGTGGAGAGGACACGTAGTGCCTCAAAAACATCCCCCTCCTCCTCCAACAATGAAAACATTCTTGGCAAATGCCTTTGCATTGGTTCGTCTGGTGGCAGTCCAAGAATTTCACCTTTACCGACACAACAAGAGAGCCCCCCCACCATCCCCCCGCCACGGCCCACTTAATCCTGGCCGCATTCCGAAAACCAACAAAATACAACCGTGCTACTAGGTCCGCAGTCACCACCACATTACCACCAACGCGGTTACTGTTAAGGTGCATATAACCACGGACACGTGGAGAGGACACGTAGTGCCTCAAAAACATCCCCCTCCTCCTCCAACAATGAAAACATTCTTGGCAAATGCCTTTGCATTGGTTCGTCTGGTGGCAGTCCAAGAATTTCACCTTTACCGACACAACAAGAGAGCCCCCCCACCATCCCCCCGCCATGGCCCACTTAATCCTGGCCGCATTCCGAAAACCAACAAAATACAACCGTGCTACTAGGTCCGCAGTCACCACCACATTACCACCAACGCGGTTACTGTTAAGGTACATATTACCAGTCTGACTGGGGCATACAGACACCTTGACAGAATGAATAGTGTGTGGCACATAGGTTCCCCATTTCTATGCCCACGTGTGCAGCTCCTGATGGAGGTGGCACAGGATTGGATTTCTCATTGCTTCTGTACAGCATTGTGGGCTATCGCCCCACCACTTTTAAAGAGGGTCGCTGCCTAGCCGTGCCAACCTCTGCAGTGTGTGCCTGCAGTTCCTCCTCATGGCAGACGCACTTATAAATAGACATGAGGGTGGTGTGGCATGAGGGCAGCTGAAGGCTGCGCAGGGACACTTTGGTGTACGCTGTGGACACTGTGTCGTGCAGGGGGGAGGGGGGTTGGGCAGCATGTAACCCAGGAGAAGTGGCAGCGAAGTGTCATGCAGGCAGTGATTGTGCTTTGTTGTAGCTAGTGTGGTGCTTAGCTAAGGTATGCCATGCTAATGAGGGCTTTTCAGAAGTAAAAGTTGTTGGGAGGGGGGGGGGGGCACTCTTGCCGCTATTGTGGCTTAATAGTGGGACCTGTGAACTTGAGATGCAGCCCAACGTGTAGCCCCTCGCTTGCCCTATCCGTTTCTGTGTCGTTCCCATCACTTTCTTGAATTGCCTAGATTTTCACACATGAAAACCTTAGCGAGCATCGGCGAAATACAAAAATGCTCGGGTCGCCCATTGACTTCAATGGGGTTCGTTACTCGAAACGAACCCTCGAGCATCGCGATAATTTCGTCCCGAGTAACGAGCACCCGTGCATTTTGGTGCTCGCTCATCTCTAATCATATCTATTGGCTGTGTTTATACTGAAGGTTTTGGGTGGACAGATAACACTGGGAGGGTCTTAGTAAATCGTGTCAAAGAGTGGCATCCCAACACTATAGCCCTTTTGACCCCTGAAGAAGCTGGTAAAACAAGTCAGGGGGCTGTATTTAAGTTTTTAATTTAGGCAGTTAGAATGAATAAGATGTAAATAAGTTTAGGGAGGAACACAACCTGAATCAGTACCGTCTGCTTGAATTTGTTCATTCCTGGCTATTTAAGCAGAACTATTAATGTAATAGATAGGAACTGATTTATGAACACGGCCTTCAGATATCTTTTAATCTATTCATAAAGTGCAGGTTGTAGTTCTTTAATAAATAACATTGATCTCAATGAATAAAGAGAAGTAATTAATATGTTACACTGGTAATAGAAAGTAGATGTTTTTGCTCGGGGCATTTTGAATATGGCAATATATGTATCTCAGCACTACCTTAGGGCCTATTTTGATTTTTGGGATTATTTCTACGCTGTGACATCCTGTACTGTGACTGTGCTGCGCATTATCTCTGCAGTTTGACGTTCCTGTGCATTATCATTGTGCATTAGGGGAAAAGGTATAACTGCAACAGGGACTGCTATCTATGGAGGCCTCCTGGCTTTTTAAAGGAAAGCTTTACTATTACATATCATCATGTCCATGAGACATGTCAGCAGATGTCATCATTGATGGGAGACTGCCCTGTGAGTGTCGTGCCCCTTTATTTAATGACTTAAACATAGGAAATTGTAGATCTGAAGATGTCCATTATAGTCCTCTCAGCTCTTTCATTTTAGCGATCTGTGGGATCCCAGCCCCAGGTAGTGGCATGCTGGAGGAAGGAGAACATATTAAGGTAGACCACGTGTTTCCAAAGAACAAGGTTAAGTAGCGAGTAGAGATGAGCGAGCGTACTCGGTAAGGACAGATACTCAAGCGAGTATCATCCTTACCGAGTTCCTGCCTGCTCGCCCGCAAAGATTCGGGTGCCAGCGGGGGGCGGGAAGCGGCGGGGGAGAGCTGGGGGGAACGGGAGGGAGATCTCTTTATCCCTTCCCCCCGCTCCCTCCTGCTCACTCCCACAACACAGCGCTCACCCCCGCCAGCACCCGAATCTTTGCGGGTGAGTAGGCAGGTACTTGGTAAGGACGATACTCGCTCGAGTATCTGTCCTTACCGAGTACGCTCGGCCATCTCTGGTAGCGAGTCATTTAATCCCCATGAATCCTAACATACATACTTTTTGTCATTTCACTACTGCCTGCCCTTGCCACATTGGAGGGTGACGGCTCGGTACTTGAGCGTTATTTTAAATGCTGCCAGGAATGTTTAGTGTTTGCATTGGAATACCTCGTTGTACTTGCCTTTGTGAGTGCTCACTGCTTACAGAGGATTTGTGGCTCAGGTTAACTCTTACTAAAGGGATGAAGTTCAGATTCAGCCATGGTGTTGTGAGATGGGTCAACTTTGTATTTTTTTAAACATTACAGGTTATAGAAGTGTGCTCTTCACTTCCACTAAGTATCACTTAGATATTGTATATTTTCTCAGCAGTTTCATTAGTTTGTTGATGGGTTTATTTTATGTAGTATAACAAGTAACAGTAGGAAATGAATCCATCGGTGCAGAAAAGTGATACCCGACCAGTGGCCTGTAAGCAGCATATCAGTACGAGGCCCCCATTAGGCAAATATTGGTACTGCTCCAGGGACTTAAAGGGGTTGTCTCGCGAAATCAAGTGGGGTTATACACTTCTGTATGGCCATATTAATGCACTTTGTAATGTACATTGTGCATTAAATATGAGCCATACAGAAGTTATTCACTTACCTGCTCCGTTGCTGGCGTCCTCGTCTCCATGGTGCCGTCTAACGCTGTCTTTTCCTTCCATTTAGACGTGCTTGCGCTGTGCGGTCTTCTGCTGTGTTCAATGGAGCCGCTCCGGCGTGCTCGCGCCAGAGAGCTGGTCTGCGCATGTGCAGAAGACATCGGCGGCGCGAGGAGAAGACAGCGTTAGACGGCACCATGGAGACGAGGACGCCAGCAACGGAGCAGGTAAGTGTATAACTTCTGTATGGCTCATATTTAATGCATGATGTATATTACAAAGTGCATTAATATGGCCATACAGAAGTGTATAACCCTACTTGCTCCCGCGAGACAACCCCTTTAAGTGTGCAGTCCACCCCTGGAATCAATGATTTACAGAACTGCCATGACAAATGCTGTACTGAAAATATTGTAAAATGTGATTGTTCCCAGCAAGAGAAACCAAGTAGTCTTGTAGATATGATACCTTTTAATGGCTAACAAAAATACATGATGTTATAGCAGCTTTCGCACCTACTTCGGGTTCTTCCTTAGGCTTATCCTATGTATGCTGAACTGGTACTGTAGTGCCTATTGTCAACACTAGGTGTCACAGGCAGAGTGTGGCTTAGGTCACATGGTGTGTGAGAGGAGCTTGCTGTAACCGAACAAAGGAATGAAAATGCTGCGTGTGTGTTTGTACATGTGATAGGCTAGAACCTGGTTAACTGGAAAGTCGCATACAAACAGTAATGCAAAAAATCTTGATATTAGATCTGCCCTCCGAGTGGTCCATGCTTAAAGGGAACCTATTACATTGCACATGCAGTCCAATCTGTGGGCAGCATGTTATAGACCAGACTGGTATAAAATAAATAAATCTTGTTTTTTGTATAGCACCAACTTATTCCGCTGCACTTTCAGGTAATTTATTTATTACCCCCCCCCCCCCCCCACCAAGCTGGGTACTCATTTTACTGATCTCAGAAGGATGGAAGGCTGAGTTAACCTTGAGCCGGCTACCTGATCCACGAGGCGATTGAATCTGCAACCTTCAGGTCGTGAGCGAGAGCTTGGGACTGTATACTGCTGCCTTAACACACGAGGCGCTGATATACAGTGTAATGGGAGAAGATTCAGTATAATTGTAACTAACCTCGAAAATTTTGTTTGTTTTTCTGAATATTTACATACTGCATCCTCCTCTAACTTGTTGCGTAAAACTTTAGCTTACATGGCGGCTAAGCAGTGGACAGACACGTTGGAGACATCTAGTGGGGTTTTTTTCTATCTCTGACATATATAAAAATTATCATAAAGACATCATGTAATAACAATCTACCAATATAAAACCAAAACAAGATGCACTCTTGATTTCTGACCATGGCTTAACTACTTTGCCGACTAGATTTGTACTCCTCAATCTTTACATCTGCAGACTCTGTATCATTACTCTCCACTGTCCTATAAGATGTAATGGCGTATGCACTGTTATGCTTTATAAAGCTTTATAACCTTTATTTTTTTTTTGTATAAATTCTTTATTTAGTTTTAACTTGGGTACAGAAAGGAAAAAAGGGAGGGGGGAAGTGTACAGCTATACAGTGCAGAAAATTTATTCACTTAGACGTTTAGATCTTGAAAATGAGTTACAAATGGTAAGCTAGGTTGAAGGGTAGAGGAACTGAGGTAGGCGGGATTGTTGAGGGGAGAGAAGGGGAGAGGAAAGGGAGAAAAAACTGAATCAGTTTTTTAGTAGCTTGCTTTTTGATCCCAATTAAAGATTGTTCTGAGACTCAGAATAGGATTGTTGTATTGATATAGGTAGTTTATTAATTAGTGTCTGTTTGGGTTAGGGGTTATGTGTTCCCACAAGAGGTCCACTTCTTCCAGATACTGAAGTACTTTTCTGGCTTTCCTTCTTGAAAGTGTCTTGTTCTTTCATAGCTACTTATTTGCTTAACCTCATTTAGCCATTCATGGATGTTGGGGGGGTCTACCTCCTTCCAATGTCTCGGGATAAGTATTTTTCTGCATCCAGTAGAAGAGGGAGCAGAGGGTCTCTTTTTCCTGGTGCTTCCCGGGGGATTATATTCAGGAGAAGTAATTTGGGTGTGAGGTTAACTTCATATCCCAGGATTGATTTTAGCGTCTTTTGTACTTCCTGCCAGAAGGGGGTCAGCCCAGGGCACGAAAACAGAATGTGCGAGAGAGATCCCTCTGCTTTGGAGCACCTCCAGCAGGTTGGGGAGTGTTTCGGGTCTATTCTATGAAGTAGCTCTGGGGTTTTGTACCACCTGGAGATTATTTTATAATTCAGCTCTTGATATTTTGTTGAAATTGAGCTTGAATGTGAATTACTTAAAATGCTCAGGGTTTCCTCTTTGGAGAATGTGGTCCCGAGATCTTTTTCCCAACTGGATACATAAGATGGGGTTTCCTTGTTGTGGATAAGAGAACTATAGATTTTTGAGGTGATACCTTTAAAGGGACGAAATGACCTGAGGAGTTTATGGGAGAGTAGATTATGATTTGTGCTCAGAATGTCTGGTTGAAAGAGAGACATTGTATCCTTCATTGTCTTGTAATCTTTAGGATGGATTTGCGACAGGCCGAGTAGGTTTTGGAGTTCCTGGAGTGTGATGAACGAATCATTGTGGAATAGCTTCAGTGCAGGCATATGGTGTAGGTTGGAGTGTTGCGCAATGGAATTTTTAAGTCGCCTTAATTTGTTTGGTATTAGATTCAGGAAGGGCGTGTAACCGCTAACCTCAGGTAAAAAACGTAATTTCTTGTTGGTTCTGTGCCAAATTTTGAAAGAGGCTGTGGTTAAAGGGTTAGAGATTCCTTTTAGTGTGGGTTTATTGTACGGTGTCACCCAGGGCAGAGAGTGAAGATCGTTCTCTAGTGAATGCTTTTCTATTTGAGCCCATAATTTATTGTTGGCTGGGTGTATGAGGTCAAAGACGCGAGATAAATGTATTGCATTATAGTAGTGTTCAAAATCTGGTAGGCCAATACCGCCGGCTTTTTTATGTCTGATAAGAGTTGAGTGCTTTACTCTATGGCTTTTATTTTGCCAGATGAATCTGGAGATGAGACGTTTTAGTTTTATGAAAAAAGATTGTGGAATCTCTATTGGAAGTGCTTGCATCAGATAAAGAACTTTGGGCAGGACCACCATTTTAACTAAATTCTTCCTACCCATCCATGACACCTGTAAAGTCATCCAGGAAGCTAAATCTTTTTCAAGTCTGTCTAATAGCGGGAGAAAGTTTAGTTTGTATAGATCAGATATGTTGCGTGAGATTTTGGTTCCCAGATATGTAATATGAGAACATGTGTTTTTAAATGGGGATGTTTTAGATAGTCTGGACCATACTTTTTCCTCTATATTAATATTGAGAAGGTCAGATTTTGAAAAATTAAGTTTAAAATTTGAAATCTGCCCAAAGAGATCAAATTCTCTCAAAAGTGGTTTAAGGGAGTGCTGTGGTTGGGATATTATCATCAAAACATCGTCAGCGAAAGAGGCTGTTTTGTGCTCAATCTGTCCGCAGCGTAGGCCTGTAATTTGTGCGTTTTTCCTTATTTTTTCTAATAACACCTCCATTGATAGGACAAATAGTAAAGGGGAAAGTGGGCAGCCTTGCCTCGTACCGTTCCTAATGTTAAAGGCTGAGGAGAGACTTCCATTTATTTTAATCTTAGCTGAGGGTTTTTTATATAATGCCATAATTTTGTCAATAAAATTGTCAGGGAGGCCGAATTTTTCAAGGGCTTTCTTGAGAAATAGCCAATTAACCCTATCAAAGGCCTTTTCTGCATCGGTTGTAAGAATCGCTAGGGGAGTTTTGGTGTGCTTGGCTTGGTGCAGGGCGTTGATCAATCTGGTGGTGTTATCTTTTGCTTCTCTAGAGGGCGTAAAGCCCACTTGTTCCGAATTGATAAGGCTTGGGAGAAGGGGTTTGATTCTATTAGCTAGGATTTTAGCATAGAGTTTAATGTCATTGTTAATTAATGATATTGGTCTATAGCTGCTACAAAGAGCACTGTCTTTTCCTTCCTTTGGAATTAGTGAAATATGTGCAGTTAATGCTTCCTCTGGGAAGTCGTTTGTAGCATTAATATGGTTGAAATATTTGTGCAAGGCCGGGGTTAGGATGTCTTGGAATGTTTTATAATATGTGGAACTAAACCCATCTGGGCCTGGGCTTTTGCCTTTGGGAAGGGCTTTAATGGCGCTTTCTATTTCTTCTATGGAAATTAAGTTGTTTAATGTTAGTTTCTGAGAGTCAGAAACCCGTGGAAGATTAATGGAGTCAAGGGTTTTCTGAATCTGCTCGGTTCTCTGTGTGGTTGATCTCTCCTGATTATCAATGTTATATAAATCAGAATAGTAGGATTGAAAGATTTTAGCTATAGCGTCTGTAGTGTGGTGGAGTTGGTCATCCTTATCCTTGATTTTCATGATAAGAGACCTAGAGTTTTGTTTTTTAATTAAGGAAGCTAGTTTTTTCCCGCATTTATCTGCTACGGCGTAATGTTTGAATTTGGCATAATATAAGTATTTGTCCGTATTTAGGTTAAGCAGTTGTCTTAGTTTGGATCGTAGTTCAAAGAGGTCCTTCTCTAGGGGACGTAGGAATTTTTTCTTATGTTGTGATTCCAGCACTTTAATTTGTTCAATAAGTTCAGATTTCTCCTTCTCTCTTTCCTTTTTTCTTCTAGAGCCTATTTGTATGAGAAGCCCACGGATAACTGCCTTGTGAGCTTCCCACAAGATCGCAGGTTTTGTAGAGTGTTGAGCGTTATCAGAGAAGTAGAGTTGGATGTTACGCCTAATGGAGGCGACATCTTCCTTGTTAAGTAAGATACTATCATTTAATATCCAATTAGATGGGCATCTTTTTTTTGTTGCTATTGAGAGTTCCAGTGAGAGAGGGGCGTGATCTGAGAAAAGGATTACATCGTAGGCAGACTTGGTCACTGACCCTAGCAAGTGATGCGGGATATATAGGTAATCTATCCTAGAGTATTTTTTGTGTACTGGTGAATAGAAAGAGTAGTCTTTTGTAGAGGGGTTTTGTATTCTCCAAGGATCAGCTAAGTTAAGGTCAGATAGTAATTTTTTTATTTTTTTGAGTTTAAGATAAGAGATTGAAGATGTTCCATTTGATGTGTCCAAGGAGGGTTGGAGTGGGACGTTGAAATCACCGCCTATGATTAATTGCCCTTCTTTGAATTTTTCCAGGCGGTCAAAGACCGAAAGGAAGAAGTTTACTTGGTTGCTGTTTGGAGCATATATATTGGCCAGGGTGTAGATTTTGTTGTACAGGGTGCCCTTAAGAAAGATATATCTTCCCTCTGGGTCAGGTTGGACGCTAATGAGCTGAAATGGTAGGTCTTTATTTAGAGCTATTGCCACTCCTCTGTGTCTTTTGAGTGGGGAAGAGGCGTTATACCATTTAGTGAATGCCTTATTTTTAGATAAGGGTGTGTAGCCTTTTTTAAAGTGCGTTTCTTGGAAGAAGACTATGTCCGTCTTGTTTTTCTCTAGATAGTGGAGAATTTGGGATCTCTTATGGGGGATATTAATACCTTTGACATTAAAAGTTGTAATTTGCAATTTAGCCATTGGGTCTAATGGTGGGAGATGTTTGATATGTGGTAGGATCAGCAGAGCTACTTAGGGGGGGGAAATAAGCAAGGGGGTAAACAACACAATGTTTCATCATTTTTAAGAAAAATGACAATGTAGGATAAACAATTAGTAACGTTTTGCAGCTGGGCGCGAGTAATTAGACAAAGTCCACTCACACTCAGGTTCAAAAGCAAACAATCAAAGTTTGTGGGGGGGGGGCCCGCAAACAAAGATGGATCAAGTAGGATCCAACTTTAAGCAGAGAACGATGGAGGAAACTGACTAGAACAAATTAGATTTGCTCCCGTCAGGTCTCCCAGCGCAATCTGTACAACTTATGAAAAAAAAACAGAAGTAAAACAGGCAAGTGTAAAAGCAGAAAAATGGCCATCGGCCTATACTTATCTCCTCAGAGGAGAAAGGGGGTCAGAATGTAGTAGAATGTCCCATCTTATCAGGTGGCATCTGTATGGTGGCCTCTTCTAGGGGACTTGGAGGGGTCTAGTTCCATTCTTCTCGACTTCCTAGGCTTGTTCGGAGTGACTTGAGTCCAGGATTCCATTTTGGGGAGAGTCGGGAGGGCCAATGCGTCTTCTGCTGATGTCCAATCCAAGATTTGAATATGTGACAGATTTAGCTTGCTGAGGACCAAGGGGAGGTCTTCTGGGGTTTTAATGACCCAAGTTCTGTTTGGACTTGATATTGCTAGTCCAAATGGAAAAAGCCATTTATAGGGGATGCTTTTGTCTCTCAATTCTTTTGTGAGAGGTTGTAGTTGTCTCCTCAGGTCTAGGGTGAGTTTGGAAAGGTCCTGGAAAATTTGGATTTCGCTATTGTCGAATTCTATTTTCTTTGCGGATCTGGCTTTGTTAATGATTTCCTCTTTGAGTTTGAAGCTCTGAAGGCAGCAAAGGATATCTCGAGGTTTGTCCGACTTCACCGATCTAGGCCTGAAGATTCTGTGGGCTCTTTCGAGGCCGAGGTCTGCATTCTCCTCTCTTTCCAGTAGGCTGTTAAAGATTCGATGCAGAGAGGTGGAGATCTCTTTATCGGGGATGCTTTCTGGAATACCGCGTACGCGAACGTTGTTGCGCCTGGAGCGGTTTTCTAGATCGTCTATGTGTAGGCGCTGGAAGTACATTTCTTTATGTTTGTCGATCAGGATGTCTTTAACCCTTTCTGCGTGATTTATCATCTTTGTGCACGAGTCTTCAAGGGTATTAATTTTGGCATGCACTTCTTTAACGTCTTTCCTAAGGTCCGCGATTTCCTCCTTCACCGTTTGCGTGAATTCTTTAAATAAATCTTTAATGCACTCCTTGGTTGGTAGCGCCTTGATGTATTTTTTTATGTCTGAGTTGGAGGTCATGAGCGATTCGTCTTCTGATTCGCTTTCTGAGCCTTGCAGTGAGGCAGCGTGACTTTGGTTATCTTCATCTAATGCCATCTGCTTGGAGTGGAACGTGAGGGAAGAATCTTGTGAAGCAGACCCGAAGGATTTCACTAGAGCTTGCGATCTTTTTGGTGTTTTGAGATCTTTGGTGTTGCTGTTGCTTACAGATTTTGTGGGTTTCCCCATTTTGCCTGTCTTGGTACAATTACGCTGGGAGAGATAGGGAAAGGGAGGTATTCACATATCTCGTATTATAGAGACAACTTTTCCCGATCTTGCGTTTGAAGATCTGTTATGTGCTATTTTCTTGTGTTTTATCGCTAGATGGAGTATAAATCTGTTGGTCACGTTTCAGTAAAGAGGAGCCACTCAGATGAAAGCGAGGTAATAGGGTAGTCCCAGACAGTGCGGGGGGATTATTCAGGTGAATGTTGAGCAGCGAATCTATGTTTTTGTTTTTTTGTTTTTTTTTTTTCTTTTTTTCGTTTTTTTTTTTGTTTGTTTTGTTTCCCCCTTCTTCTCTTTTGGCGCTGGGATTTTTTTCTATAAATCGCAAAATTCTCCTTTCCCCAACGAGGCCTCTACCTCTGCTGGTTCTAACAAACAGACTGCTGATAAGTATTCGCCAATCTTGCGTTTGTAGTGGTGGCTTAAATCTGTCGTCAGGTGCGGGGGGTCTGCCCTCACTGAAGTGTCTCCTTTTCTCCTAGAGATGTAGTTCTGCACACAATAATGTAGTTTATTGCTTATGGAGGACCTGGGCAGGTCTGTGCAGGGGGCTGTGTCAGGTTCAAATGGCAGCTCCACGTGGGGCAAAACAAATGGCGACTATCTCTGTCTGCACCTTCCAAGAGTGCAGACGTTGTTCAATTGATATACAGTTATTGTACAGTGGGGAGACTGTGGCACTCTTCACTGTCTCTCTTCTGCTCACTCCCTGCGCTCACTCTTTATTTTAAAGGAGGCTGTGCAGGGGCTTGAACTGCCGCGGGCACCCTCTCCTCTTCTACTCCTCACACTCCTTCCCGCGCTTTAGCCTCCCCAGCTGCCGGCGCTGTGAGTGTCTCCTCCGCACTGTCTACTCAGCCGCCCGCTGCTCTCACCTTCTCAGCTGTTGGTCCTCCGGTGAGTGACAGGTAGGGCTCGGCGTTCAGCCGCTCGGCGGGGCAGCGATCCGGGCTCTGTGCAGCGGGTGTCCCCGCGCTCCGGTCCCCTCGGTTACCGGTGTTGTATGTGTCCCCTCCGCGCCGCTCAATCAGCCGCACCGCTCCCCTCACCTTCCTTATACTTCTCCCTCCGGCAGGTTTTAGGGAGGATCAGCGTCGTGCCGCCCGGCAGCCACCGAGTCCTAGGCGCCGTACAGCAAGCGTCCCCGCAGGTCTCCGAGCAGGCTGTGACCGGAGCTTGATCCCGTGTCCCGCTCCCACCTCTGATCTCCCGGACCGCAGGATCAGTCAAGGTAGTTCCGGAGTTTAAGTTAAGGTGTTTTGGGGCTCTTTCTAAGTGTTTTTTGCACCGTAGGAGTAGTAAATTATGTGCCCGTATGGTAGGAGCTAAGGCTAGTTGCGACCGGCCATTTTGCTCATTGGCCACGCCCCCCCATAACCTTTATTTTTAAAAAATCCAATAAAACTCTTAGAATTTTAAAAAATGGCTATGTTGCATATAATAATATGAACTAGCTTGTATGCATGCATGGACATCTAGGATAGGTTGTCAATGTTTAATCACTGGGGGTCCAACTACTGGCATCCCTGTAACCAGCAGAATTTAGATCAATCAATTGAACGGCACGTGGCAGCAGTACTAGGCATGGCCGCATGTACAGATGAGCTGTACCTTTGTAAATAATGAAGGAGCCGCAGCACTTGCCGGAGGTGAGACCCCACTGATTAAACTTGATGACTTGTAAGGCGCAGAGTGTTAAGGCAGCAGTACTTATTGAGAGTTGCCTCATATAAATGAAACTTAGGGCTCCTGCACTGGGCTGTATTACAGATGTGTGTTGAACAGATCATTAAGGCTGTCATCAAACAGGCAGTAATTAGTACAAGTCATGTGGAGGAGATTCTAGAAATTTCCTTTTCATGATGCGTAAATTTTCTGCAACAAATCTGCAGCATTTTTGAAAAACAATGCAGATTCTAACATAAACAGAAATGCTGCGGAATTCAACACTTGAAATACAAGGGGTTAAATTCCACTGCTGATCTGCAAATTAAAATATGGCCAAATCTTCACCATGTAGGATTTGACCATCGATGATTTCCAATGGAATTGCCACGGGTCTGTCGTTGGAGAATGCCTGGGAGTAATTTTGGCACATGTGAAGGCGGCCTACTATGTTACTTATAGACTGCTGTTGGCCCAAAATGTGGCATATGACACTACAGAGCTATTCTCAACCAAAAGCACTACCTAGATACGAGAATATAGAACGTGATGGAGATAGCACACCAGAGAAGTTAAAGTGCAAAAAGTCTCATTATACTGGCTCATAGGGACTCTATATGCCACCATATAGGGTATGTTGTGTGGATTGGCCTTGGCCTCCCCATTTTTTCAGGGGCCCCCTTACCAGAATACCAACCGGGCCGCCGCCCCTCCCCCCTCCTGCACTAAAACAGTGCTCATCTGAATGAGCCCAGAAGTAACATCTCTTCCTATTTCACACATGCTCACATTATTCATACTAGGGCAAATATTTGTGTTGCGGTTGTAATGAAACTAATAATCTAGGTCTCAGGACTGTCTGGGATCTTGTGAGCCGGAGATCAAAGTGATTGCTACCTTTTTCAATTAGCAGTAATTACAGAGTAGTCATCTCTGGGTGACTTGGAAACTGGAAGCCAAGTAACCATGTAGGCTGCTGGGAACCTTGTATAACTAAACCAAACGTTCTTCTGACGACCTTGTACCACTGAATCAAACGTTCTTCTGCCGACCTTGTACCACTGAATCAAACGTTCTTCTGCCGACCTTCTACCACTGAATCAAACGTTCTTCTGACGACCTTGTACCACTGAATCAAACGTTCTTCTGACGACCTTGCAGCCATGGCCAGAGTTCAATAAAATATTTATGTGTCTTTTATCATTATAATATCCCCTGAAGCACATCCAGCAAGGAAGCTTTGTGTTCAGCATCAGCTGCAAGCGAGCCAGTATGAGGAAAATACACTCACTTGTTATAGTGGATAGCCTAATGTCTGGGCCCATTATCGGCTTATTAAGGAAAGGTATATTACACAGCTAATGCAGGGAAATAAAAGGCAAAAAATAAAAACCGTTTCATAAAAGGGGGATAATATTCCTGGAATAATAAACTGGAAATCTCCTAATGATACTCTTCATCCCCCAAAAAGTTGTTCACTACAGTATATGACTTCTGGTGACTTGCAGTAAAGGGCTGTTTTATGAAGTCAACTCCTTCGTAACTAAAAGCCGACCCAGGAATCAACTGATTGCAGTAGGTCTTACATCTCAAGAACCTTCACTAAGCTGTTATGACCGAGGAAACCGCATTCGTAATATACAGAGAGTCTCATTTCGCCAGAGCAAGAGCGATTTTTTCTGGGTCATAGAGGGGGTCCGAAGTGATAGATTCGCTCTATTAGTGAAAAAACAGACAGAGGTAAGGGCTCATGTGCAGACCCACTATTCACACAGCCAGATTGCCCAGAGCTCACCTGGAATCGTTGTGTGAAACACAATATTTAAATGCCTTATAGCAAAATGTAACCACCGCGGGCTTCTCTGATTGGCCACTCATCGTGCCGATTGCCAAACCATAGATGAATACACGAGGGAAGAACTCTGTGCCAGCGCAGGTCCACCAACAAGAGAGGTAAGTGTGAACTTTTACTCTTTATGAAAACAGTGCTATGCATTTCAAAGCTGTACTGGCTTCTCACAAATCACGGAGAAGCCCCGCAATCAAGGGACAACCTTAAATTAAATCACAGCCTGAATAAAATCCCTATCTATAAAACATAACTTTTAATAGATTTACATTAAAACCGAATCTTCAGGTTCAAGATAAATTTATATTTGTATACTTATGCTTAAGATAGGCAATATAACATGTCCCGCAGATACAACAACCTCATTAGATCATGAGGAAAAATTCGATCCTCGGTACTGATATCATGCAAAGATGGTGCACAAATGTGTATGTCAGGTACTACTCACGGTCAGGAGATGCAATGAAAAGGCATCATGGTTAAATCTAATTACATCAGATAGCGAGTTAATAAACCGATGCACCTATCCCTGTACTGACCCTATTACGCCACTACCTAATAGCGGAGCAACCGCCCTGACAAGGACGATCCCAATCACATAGTGGCTGCCCCTATAAATCTGTAAACATTAATTGTCCATTTGCTGTGATATTGTAAACACTTACTTATATCAATGTTTTAATCACACATAGACAATCGCATTCGATTCTGACAACTCCTTCTATAGACGAAAAATTCACTGAGGCAGAGGGAACTTAATAATGGTGCCCTAATCACAGAGGATCCCTAAAATCAAATCTTTATTGATATACACTACCGTTCAAAAGTTTGGGGTCACCCAAACAATTTTGTGTTTTCCATGAAAAGTCACACTTATTCACCACCATGCGTTGTGAAATGAATAGAAAATAGAGTCAAGACATCGACAAGGTTAGAAATAATGATTTGTATTTGAAATAACATTGTTTTTACATCAAACTTTGCTTTCGTCAAAGAATCCTCCTTTTGCAGCAATTACAGCATTGCACACCTTTGACATTCTAGCTGTTAATTTGTTGAGGTAAGCTTGAGAAATTGCACCCCACGCTTCTAGAAGCATCTCCCACAAGTTGGATTGGTTGGATGGGCACTTCTGGCGTACCATACGGTCAAGCTGCTCCCACAACAGCTCAATGGGGTTCAGATCTGGTGACTGCGCTGGCCACTCCATTACCGATAGAATACCAGCTGCCTGCTTCTGCTGTAAATAGTTCTTGCACAATTTGGAGGTGTGTTTAGGGTCATTGTCCTGTTGTAGGATGAAATTGGTTCCAATCAAGCGCTGTCCACTGGGTATGGCATGGCGTTGCAAAATGGAGTGATAGCCTTCCTTATTCAGAATCCCTTTTACCCTGTACAAATCTCCCACCTTACCAGCACCAAAGCAACCCCAGACCATCACATTACCTCCACCATGCTTAACAGATGGCGTCAGGCATTCTTCCAGCATCTTTTCATTTGTTCTGCATCTCACAAACGTTCTTCTTTGTGATCCAAACACCTCAAACTTGGATTCATCCATCCACAACACTTTTTTCCAGTCTTCCTCTGTCCAATGTCTGTGTTCTTTTGCCCATCTTAATCTTTTTCTTTTATTGGCCAGTCTCAGATATGGCTTTTTCTTTGCCACTCTGCCCTGAAGCCCAAAATCCCGCAGCCGCCTCTTCACTGTAGATGTTGACACTGGTGTTTTGCGGGTACTATTTAATGAAGATGCCAGTTGGGTACCTGTGAGGCGTCTGTTTCTCAAACTAGAGACTCTAATGTGCTTATCTTCTTGCTTAGTTGTGCAACGCGGCCTCCCACTTCTTTTTCTACTCTGGTTAGAGCCTGTTTGTGCTGTCCTCTGAAGGGAGTAGTACACACCGTTGTAGGAAATCTTCAATTTCTTAGCAATTTCTCGCATGGAATAGCCTTCATTTCTAAGAACAAGAATAGACTGTCGAGTTTCAGATGAAAGTTCTCTTTGTCTGGCCATTTTGAGCGTTTAATTGACCCCACAAATGTGATGCTCCAGAAACTCAATCTGCTCACAGGAAGGTCAGTTTTGTAGCTTCTGTAACGAGCTAGACTGTTTTCAGATGTGTGAACATGATTGCACAAGGGTTTTCTAATCATCAATTAGCCTTCTGAGCCAATGAGCAAACACATTGTACCATTAGAACACTGGAGTGATAGTTGCTAGAAATGGGCCTCTATACACCTTTGTAGATATTGCACAAAAAACCAGACATTTGCAGCTAGAATAGTCATTTACCACATTAGCAATGTATAGAGTGCATTTGTTTAAAGTTAGGACTAGTTTAAAGTTATCTTCATTGAAAAGTACAGTGCTTTTCCTTCAAAAATAAGGACATTTCAATGTGACCCCAAACTTTTGAACGGTAGTGTATATTAAAAACACTGGGCTTTAGACAAACCTTCAAATAACAAGGACAAAAAGACAAATATACTCATACGTGTTGCAATATTCCAATGAGGGAGATTCTATACGGGACTATATTAGTCTCAAGTGTCAAACTTTATTTTGTTTTATCTTATTTAGAATAGAAATCCCATGGAGAAGCGTCAAAAAACTTCCATCAATATTTAAAATCAGTCCAAAGTGTAGGGGAATAATGATATTCAGGCCGACTGTGGGTATAGTAAGGCCCAATAGTCCGCCCCCCTTTCTTGATTGGAGTGTTGCGGACTGATTTACTGGACAAAATATCTATGGTAGATATAAATTTAGCCTAAACAAAAGAAGATTCATGTCCTGATGATGGCAAGTGTAAGTGTGACTATAATGGGTCTGTTCGGTTTCCGCTCAGCTGCCCGGCATTTTACCAGAAAAAGAAGTGCTACATGCAGCGCTATTTCTTCCGGTATTTTGTTCCGGATCTGCGACGAAACCTACCACCAGAGGTTGCAATGCAGATATGAAGACAGCCTTACCTGGGTTAATTATTTATTTCCGTCTGAAACTTCCAGTCTCTTTTTTCTCAGATGATCATGAGATCTCAATTCTGACCAGCTCAGATCTACTTGGGATTACCATATATACTCGAGTATAAGCCTCGTTTTTCAGCACATTTTTTTATGCTGAAAAAGCCCCCTCGGCTTATACTCGAGTCAGGGAAGGCTTAAAAAAACCCCTCCATACTCACCTCCCAGCCGGCGTCTGTGTCTCTGGCGGCGGTGCGGCAGGCTGCTTGAATTCTCTCCGCTGTCATCCCCCGCCGTTCTCTTTGCTCGGCTCTGTCATCCCCTGCTGTTAGCGCTGTGTAAGTAAGAGCTGTGATTGGATCGAGCGCCGGCCAATCACAGCCAGTGCTCGATCATTCACAACCAATCCAGCTGCTTTAGAATTCCCCCTGCTCGGCTTTCAAATCCCCTGCCATTAGTGCTGTTTAAGGCCTTAGTCAGACGGGCGTTTTTTCACGCGATTTGCGGATTGCATGACGGATGCGCATCCGCAAATCGCGTGACCGGTGCGCGCAAGTCGCCCGCAAATCGCCCGAAAATCTGCTCCTAGCCGCGTTTCATTAGAAACGGGCTGGAGCTGTCCAGCGCATTGCATTCAATGGAGACGGCAATAGAGCCGCCTCCATTTAAAGCAATGCGCTGCGGGCGAGCCCGGGATGAATTGTCGGTAAGGGCTTAAATATATAAGCCCTTTCCTGCAATTCATCCTAAAATGTGTTAAAATAAAAAAAAAATTGTATACTCACCTTCTCCCGGCAGCCGGAGCTCCGCGCGGCCGTCCTGCAGTGGGTGTGAGTCAGACCTGCCCCCTGATTGGCTCAGCGCTGAGCCAATCAGAGGCATGCCTCACTCACACCCATTCATGAATTCATGAATGGATGTGAGTCAGACCTGCCCCTGATTGGCTCAGCGCTGAGAGGCAGCAGTCACTCACCCATTCATGAATGGGTGTGTGAGTGAAACCGGCCTCTGATTGGTCAGGGCTGTGACCAATCAGAGGCAGATCATTCAGCAGGCGGGGATTTTAAAGCCCCACCGGCTGAATAGTGCCGAGAAGCAGTTCAGGAGAACTGACAGCGGCCGCGGCTGGACTCCGGCTGCAGCGGAAAGGTGAGTATACAATTTTTTTTTATTTTAACACATTTTAGGATGAATTGCAGGGAAGGGCTTATATAGAGGTAACAAAAAACCCACAATACTCACCTCCCAGCCTGCGTCTGTGTCTCCGGCGCAATGGTCTCCCCCGGTGGTGCGGCAACCTGCTTGAGAATTCTCCCCACTGTCATCTCCCTGCTCGGCTTTGAATTCCCCCGCCGTCAGCGCTGTGTAGGTAAGCGCTGTGATTGCATCGAGCGCCAGCCAATCACAGCCGGCGCTCATTCATTCACAGCCAATCAGTGGATGACCTCCCAAATGGCTGTGATTGGTTTATCGAGCGCCAGCTGTAATTGGCTGGCGCTCGATGCAATCATAGGGCTTACTTACACAGCGCTGATGGCGGGGAAAATTTAAAGCCGAGCAGGGAGATGACAGTGGGGAGAATTCTCAAGCAGCTTGCCGCACCGCCGGGGGGCCATCGCACCGGGGACAAAGACGCCGGCTGGGAGGTGAGTATTGCGGGGTTTTTTCACCTAGTATATACTCGAGTATAGCTAGGCTTATACTCGAGTCAATACGTTTTACCAGTTTTTTGTGGCAAAACGTATTGATTTGGCTTATACTCGGGTCGGCTAATACTCGAGTATATACAGTATATATTCATTTTTCTAGTCAGATTCTCAGTTTGTGTGAACCTGTTCCATGGATCTACCACAAAAACTGCCTACAGGGGAATACAGGCATTCTTTTCACAGTTACTGATGATGATCACATAGCTCCTGTCACACAGGTATAATAGAGGAGGTCACAGCTCATCCTCTTGATTGTATACTTATGGTAGGTAGGTTATACTGGAGAATACAGAAGGGTTATGATAATTAAACTGCCTCTCTACCATCAGGCAGAATGGTATAACCTAATCTATTGTGGTGCTGATGCATCATGGGATTGATGTGAAGCTGAAAAGTAAAAATTCTCACTCTCAAGATGGTGCCTGATAAGCAGCAGACAGGAGGCTGCACTATATGGAAGTGAAGGGATAACACAGAGGAGTCCTGCAGAGTGTGACTAGCAATTACATGAGGGGGCAGGGATGGGAGAATGTGTCTTTGCTGGAGGTGGCCATTTAAAGACAGTGTATTGTGAGTTAGTGGTCAAGAATTGTCATTAGGAAGAAACTTGGGGAAGAGCTAAGTAATATGGTGAGACAGATGATGACCTAATATGTTAGTTGTTTCTTATTACTCTGCAGGTATTAATGAAGTCTAGTAGTGCAGGATCCACATTCTCCAAAAAAAAGAACAATTTAAAACCCATGAATGAGCTACAGAATAAGCAAACCTTGGCTTCAGCTCTCCGTGTGTGTATGAGGACCAAGCAATACTGGACTTCTCCCAATACCTTACAGGACCAGTCACTTTTGATGCCATATCTGGGACTTTCTGCCGCTTTCTATCTAAAATATGTAATGATAAGAATTATTTAAAGAATACAAACCATGTTGTGTGAAAATGATATCTGAAGGGTAACAGCATGAAAACACATGATTAAGGTAATAACTCACTAGAGCAATAATTCAAGAGATCACAAATGGTTAATTCAGTTTATTAAACATGAACTATAATGTATAATCTCAAATACATAGAAAACACCCAAGACTAAATATATCAACCAAATCATATGAACAATCACACGATGGGCACTGGAAATATATCTGATCTATTCAAAGACCACACTGTATCAACATAGTACAGCTATGACAATGGGGTTATCCCACAATGCCTTGTACTGGCATTCACACAGCACAGCTATACAGTACAATGGTATAGACCAGTAAATAATCTTAAAAATCACATCCTGTCACCCCACTGGTTTTTCCTATCCATATTTGGTTGTACTGCATCCTCCCACAAATCCACCCCGCTGTCCCAAGAAATATGTTTATGTATCGGATGAAGCATTGTGTATTTTCATTATGCCGGATTAAAAAGTTTTTTGGAAGTGTTAACACCTGAATGGCCTCAATGCACATGCATGTCCACCATTGGTCGGGAGGGGTAACATCTCTCCTTAGGGAGAGCACCAAGTAGGTGAGTAAGGAGACTTATAAGGCCATCCTAGCTCCTCTGGTAATATGCAAATAAGGAAGATGGTGCTCTTCTTAAGGAGTGATGCTACCCCTCCCGACCCACGTCGTAGGCCTCTCACTAGCCAAGCTAGGATCCTACTGCACACTGATGAGGAGTAAAAAAAAACCCGAAAAACAGCTGTCTGTGTATGGATTCTGGCTTGGTTTTCAATTCCCAATCATTGCTCTACAGACCTGTATAAAGAGTCAAGCATTGATTTGAAGGAATGCTGCCATCCAATAGGTGGCGCTGCAGACGTATTGTTCTATCTTCCTTATTTGTCAACCATTGTACACAGAGGAAGGTGGACACAGTATAAGGGGAATGTTGAAACACTACAGATGGTATTACAAGGTTTAATTTATGTTACCAGTGAAAACAAAATTTTGGTAACAGGATTTAAATCCCAAACTCCCATTTACATGTTCTATTTGATAGAATTCTTCATTGGATAGCTCCTTTAAAAGCTATAATTATCAAGAACAAATTCTTTACCTAGAAGGTCCTTGGGGTTGGACCCTTTGTCCCCTTCAATGTCCTCACTGGATCCTTTCACATTGTTCTCTTTCATAGCTGGACCATACAAATGATAGGTATCAGGTCCCAGTGTCTTAGTTTCACCCCAAGGTCTGGGTGGACCACTTCTTACATGAGGCATGGAGTACTCCTCAGAAGACTCATCATCACTTGAAGTTTCACTAGTATCTTTATCTTGAAAATGTTTGGCTTGCTTCCCCTTTTCTTGACTTCTTAGGACATCCAACTGTTTCACGTAAAAGGCATACTTCTCAAGCACACTTCCTTCACTATCGGAGACTACATCAGGGTTGTCCTCCCAGCACACTGTTCTTCCTAATTCTCTCGCATTCTGCTTTGACATAGGGTTATTATCAAAGTCCTTTCTTTCGTTGTTCACACTGAAAAATTCATCTAAAGTGTTATCATCCAATATATGTGGCTTTGGTAATTCAAAATGGCCGTTATTTCTGGTAAGTTGGTTCTTTGCACAATTCACAACAGAACCACACTCTGTGCACCAGTTAGAGCTAGTCGTATTGAAAAAATTGCATGCAGGGCACACTTGGTATGTTTGTCTTGTGTAGCCCTCAGACAGACTCCTCTTCGAGTCAACTCTAGGTAAAGCTGGAATCTTTTCCGACATTGATATATAAGTGCTGTCATCAGATTTTTTGCATTTTTGCACTAAAAATGTTCTGTCTGTTTTTGCATCATCCACTTCTCCAGTCTTTTCGAAACATTTCTCTACCAATTTAAAGTCTGCCAGTAGAGAGTTAAGTCTTTCCGTACTAAGACAGGACTCTGGTGAGGTTGAAGTATCTTCTCGATTTATATAATTGTCCTTTAAGGCCATATCTGATTTAGTCTCTCCAAGGACATGGGTGTTGTAATGTTGTTGATTGGGCTTGGCTCTGTTACCAAGTAGACCATCACTGTCAATACAATCTTGTTTTGTATGGTCAAAAACATTTTCTCCCAGATCATCATAGGCCTTAATGTTGAAGGTATCCTTTACATCATTGTTCTTCACCAGTTGCAGATACGCATCGCATGAAGGATCATAAACATTGTCTTCATTTTCTTCATAGTCAATATGAAGGAAATCCGATTTTGGTTCAGCAAAGAAAGCATCTAGTAGCACTGTTTTAGTTTTTGATTTTGGTTTATACAAACTTCTGGGGCTTTTTACCAATCGGGACTGGCCTGAAGCAGATTTTTTGGGTTCCTCACTAAGATAAGGGTGTTTTTTAAGGTCATCAAACCCTCTACTTTTTAATTTCGGGTAGTTGCCAGTGACTCTAGAGCTTCCAATAGATTTAAAAGAAGAATTTTCACCCATGTTTTTGGACAAAATATCACTATTGTCGGATATCACCTCTCCTTCGCTGCATTTGTTGAGGAATTTTTTAGCCCAGGTCATAACATGGTGAAGTTTTTCGGATTCTGGTACAGACACATCTTCTAAAAATTCTTGATTCAAATCAGTGACAAAGCTACTCCTTAAAAGACTTCGTTGAGTAGAAAGTCGATCTACTTCATCTGTTTCCAGCTTCACTTGAGGTAAGTACCTTTCATCCTTGACTTGTTTTGGTGTAGCCAGTAGGTTGTGGTATGTGGAAAATTCTTTAACCTCAGTCTCTTTTTGAGATGACTGTAAATCGGGGTCTTTACCTTCCGATTTCTCCGGAACTGCTTGCGGAACATGCTGCATAAGTATACCCTTAGTATTTTCCTTTGTCACTGGTTGCAGGGTATGAAGTATAGCGAGAACTGGAGGGTTTGATATTTTGGGCTGTAAACTATTAGGAATAGATTTGTTAGGCCCCTGGGATTTTTCGGCTGCTGTCTGTAAGTTACGGTACTCAATGGGTTTCTTTGTTTTCACTTCTGTAGTTGGGAAGTGCTGAGTGGTATAAGCAGGACTATCTCTAAGGTGTTCCTGCACTTCTTGAAGAGAGTCTGAAGCCGAAGGTTTTGCTTCCTTTGTATCTTGTAAAGATGTTTCTCCATTTGGAGACCTAGTTTTTGCTTCATCGTTCATCTCTTTGACTAGACCAGCATCTTGAGGAATGTGAGTTGAGGTTGGTGCGATAAGGCATCCACGAGGTGTCGCAGTCCTCGCTGTTTGCTCTACATTCTGTAATTCTTCTGTTTTGGATAAAGGATTCTGAGAGCTTTGTCCACAAAAATAATTTAGTCTTTTAGCCCGTAGAAATTTTAGATTACTTGTCCGTGGAGTATCCATTACATTAGTATTAGGCTTTAGGAGTAACGGAGTTGAGTTGTGGGATGACAGCTCCATCTGTAAGAAAATATAGGCATGTGAATAATATATAGGTTATGTAAAAAAACATTCTCTATCAATACGGGTCATTTTAAAACCTGTTTTATGTCTGTGAAACCAATCTACTAGCAATCTCCGAGATAAACAATGTATCATAGGTGACTAAAATAGGACAAAACTAGACCAAACAAGAAGAAACTGCTAAATGAATCCAGGTGGCGTACTCTGTGTGGTAAGCTAGGCACAACCCAGTAATCATGTTAGATATTCTTCCCTTACTGACCGCATCTCAAGTTCACACTTTTCCAATGTAGCTGAGGCATCCATAGAAGCTCTAGTTATACAGGAAAACATCTCCCTGTAGTGACAATAGTCACTGGCAGACCTGACTAGGGTCTGCTAGGACCCTGCAGCTCTGCTGTAACAGAGGGCACCAGGCGGTCACATGATTGCTAGGTCAAATAGTGGAAGTGACATATCTGCTTCCTCTCTTCTCTACATAGCGCTCATTGAGCACTATGTAGCCTGCAAGACAAAAGGCAGAAGCAGTTAAAGACTTGTGCTGCACTTGCTATAACTTATGGCACATTATGGTGTGCATTATAGTTCCATCCGTTGGGCCGTGGCAGCCGTTCCCACTGAGCTCCGTCCACTATCTTAAAAACTAGTGTAAACTGTGTAAAATCAAAAGACACGCGCCAAAATTTGTGACTTTTTTATACCATGTTCTGTTTTATAAGTCCCTCCTGAGTATTTAGAGCCGTGAACCTCAAAGACGTTGTCTGGGTGCCATATGATTGTTTAAAACGCAATCCAAATCCGTTAAAACAGTAAGTGCAGCAGCACTCACCTGTCCTCACCTCCGCAGATTCAGCACTGCAGCCGGCGGTCCTTCCAGTCTTTGTTTAGAAATGGCTACTATCTGACCGTTACAACCAATCAGAGGCCACAGCAGTCAGATGCTGCTCTCCTGCCATCATGGCTACCAGGATCTGACTGCTGCAGGCTCTGATTGGTTGTAATGGCCAGGTGAAAACTTTAGCACTGGATCGGAGTGTGGGGGGGTGGGGACGGGTAAGTACCCCTGCTTTCATTGTTTTAACAAATTTGGATTGAGTTTTTAACCCTTTCCAATCCACTGTCTGCCGTCTGAAGACATAAGGATTTAAGGCTGTACAGCTCTGATGTTGGAAGACCTCCGTCGGGGTTCTCTTACTGTATATTGTCAGCCTCTCTGCTGTCGGAGCCTATCCAATGTGTCACCTCATGCAGTACTGGCTTTAGCCAGCAGATAGCGCCATTGTATAAAGGCAGACAAAGAGTAAGCCCCCTAGGAAAGCCAGGATACAAATTGGATTGGAAAGGGTTAAAAAATCATGTGGCACTCGGACAATCCCTTTAATGAGGATGAAATAAGATCTTCGATTTTAAACTTTAGGCCAATCATGCGCGACGTTCCTTCTGCTGGGACACCCAAGATCGGTGTGTGATTGTTCTGCAGCCCCCGGTGCTCACTTTCCTCCAGCTTCACACCGGAAGCGTTTCTACCAGCTCCATGTATGAAGCCTGCTGGTTTAGGCCCCCATCACACGAATGTACGTGTATTTGTGCACGCCTGAGTGTTACATATTCGCAGAATGGACGATGCCTTTTTTCTGTATCTTACTGTACTGTTTGCGCCGCACGGCAAAAAATATATGCAGCGATTGGTCTGCAGAGCTCTAGATGCGCCCTTTATCCTACACAATTACGCAGTGTTTCACGCGTCTCCTGGTGTATTTTGCGCACATTTGCGTACTCCCATTGACTTCTATGGGGCCTTTGCTGCGCAAATGCGCAGGAAAATAGATGTTTTTTAATGCGTAACTGTAGGAGCGTATTCACACGGCCGTATTGTCACCGCGAATCACGCACGTGTATTTCCTGTGCGTGATCCGTGGTGAACGGAGGCAATGAAAGTTTATAGACTTCGAATCGTTCAGTGTAAACACAGCAATCGAACAATGAATGATCATTCGTTTTCTTATCATTCATTTCATGCGGGCACGAAAATCATCGTTAGCGTGTTCGCTGATTGCTCAGGTTAAATACTGTACACTACATAATGGTCCGGCAGTCCGGCACAGGACATATAATACACAACATAAAAGTCCGGCACAGCACATATAATACACTACATAATGGTCCAGCAGTCCGGCACTGGTCATACCATATACTAAATAATGGTCCGGCAGTCCGGCACAGGACATACAATACGCTACATAATGGTCCAGCAGTCCGGCACAGCACATGTAATACACTACATAATGGTCCAGCAGTCCGGCACAGCACATACAACGTACCTGGAGAAGCCCGCAGCCGCCAGCTGTCACCATAGCAACGAAGACGCCAAACATCCCCTCCCTGCCCGCTGTCAGCGGCGGCCGCGCCCCCTAGTGGACGAGAGGAGAGTGAGCGCCGCCGCTGCTGGTGACGTAGTGCGGCCTGTGTGTCCGGGCGGTTGTAGAAGACGGATTGCGACACTCCAGTATAGAGGAATGTAGGGGCGAAATGTGGGGACAGGGGCTGCTGGCAGTAAACGCTGCCACTTACTGGGGCCCCACTATTAGTATATCATGGGGGCCCCACCGTTAGTACATCATGGGGGCCCAACTGTTAGTAGATCATGGGGGTCCCACCCTTAGTAGATCCTGGGGGCCCCACCCTTAGTAGATCATGAGGGTCCCACTGTTAGTAGATCATGGGGGTCCCACCGTTAGTAGATTATGGGGGCCCCACCGTTAGTAGATCATGGGGGCCCCACCATTAGTACATCATGGGGGTCCCACCGTTAGTAGATTATGGGGGCCCCACCCTTAGTAGATCATGAGGGTCCCACTGTTAGTAGATCATGGGGGCCCCACCGTTAGTATATCATGGGGGCCCAACTGTTAGTAGATCATGGGGGTCCCACCCTTAGTAGATCCTGGGGGCCCCACCCTTAGTAGATCCTGGGGGCCCCACCCTTAGTAGATCATGAGGGTCCCACTGTTAGTAGATCATGGGGGTCCCACCGTAAGTAGATTATGGGGGCCCCACCCTTAGTAGATCATGGGGGTCCCACCGTTAGTACATCATGGAGGTCCCACCGTTAGTACATCATGGGGGCCCCAGTGTTTTACACATTAAAAATGGGTATTGCGGTAGAATAAAGTTGTTATCTATCCACAGGATGGGGGTTGACTAGCTGATTGGTGGGGGTCTGACCACTGGGACCCCCGCCCATCCCAAGAACGGGGTTTCGGTTGCTCCCCAACGGAACGGAGCGCAGGCCACACACGCACACCGAGCGCCATTCATTTCCATGAGAGCAGCAGAGGTGGACGGGGCTTCAACTGTCATGGGAATGAATGGAGCGGCACACAGATACAACCTGCACTCCGTTCATTCGGGAGCACCGAACCCCTATTCTTGGGATCTGCGGGGGTCCCAGTCGTCAGACCCCCACCAATAAGCTAGTTTTTCCATGTTTGTTTTTTCCTCCCCCCTTTTAAAAATTTGTACCTCCTTTATCTATCCATCGACGTCGCTGCATGACGGCTGTTTTTTGCGGGATGAGTTGTATTTTTCACTGGTGCTATTTAATTACTGAAAAACTTTTAAAAAATTCCAAGTGGAGTAAAATGAAAAAAAAAACACGAAATTCCGCCATCCTTCGGTGCGTCTTGTTTCTATGGCGCACAAACCACAACAAAAACGAACCGCTAACCTTATTCTCTGGGTCAGTCCAATGACTACCATACTTTTTTTTTGCTGCACTACTTGTATTTTTTTCAAAGATATTTAATTTCCTTGAATTATTTTCTGCCGCCATCTTCTGCGCACAACAACTTTTTCTTCTTCTATCGACATAGTTGTGCGGGGGCTCATTTCCTGCAGGACGTCCTGTAGTTTGCGTTGGTACTATTTTGGAATACTTACGACTTTTTGATTGCTTTTTATTGCATTTTTTTCATGTTTTTCGATCGACGTTCACTATGCAGGGTAAATAATGCGTTACTCTCATGGATCAGACTTTTACGGACGCAGCGGTACCAAGCATGTATTTTTGTATTATTATTTCGATTCTTTTATCATAAGTATGGCAAGAGAGTTTTTATTTTACTTTTATTCATTTTTTTAAATAATTAGTAAAACTTTATTGTTCTTGTTTTTATTCTCAGAGTGAACAACAACGTGCGATGCTTTGATCGCTCCTGCCGTATGATGTAATGCCATAGCATTACATCATACTGCTATCGGGCAGGCGGTCCATCAGGCCACCCCACGGGCACGGCTTGATAGGCAGTCTGCCAAGACGGTCACTGCTTTTTTTTTCAGTGTGTTTAAATGCCTATAAAAAAGTGTCTGAACGTTAAATGCCATCGATCCCAAGGAATTCCACAAAAATGCACAAACCAAAGTCGGTTGCATGTAGTGTGTTTTATATGTCACTACAGACTACAGGGGTTGTCAGAGATGTCCCCCACTAGCAGCTCGGGGTCTTCACTATGATATAATTTTCACATGCTGCAGTAGCTTGTGTGCAGGACAATGCTGCAGCCAATCACAGAGCCCAACAATCACAAGCCAAAGCAGTTTGTATTGAGTGTGTTTTATATTTCACTAAAGGACCAGATTCTTTTTAGGGATTTTACCCAGATGTTGGGTTTACTGCCCTATTTGTCATCAAAACACTGAAACCAGCCTTATTGATTTAATTATGAAGTGCGTGCCATGGTAGTACATTAGGGCCTCGTGTCCACGGGGACAGATCCGCAGCGGGTCACCCACATGCGTGATCCGCGCCCCATAGGGATGCATTGGACACCCGCAGGTAATTAAATACCTGCGGATGTCATTTTCCTTTGAGGCGCAGATTGCGTCTGCGGGAAAACACCCGCAGCATGCTCCATTTTAGTGCAGGTCTCCTGCAGGCTTCTATTAAAGCCTATGGAAGCCGTCCGGATCCGCGGCACACCCGCAGCTGAATTCCTGCTCTCTGGCGCGAGAGAACAGGAGTTTTTAAAAAAATGGAGTGCATAGCGCATGCGCGCGGCATGCTGTCGGCGTGCCAAGCACATCCGCCAGGCTGAATAAAGAAGTTCCGGCCACGACAGAGGGCAGATCTGCAGCGTCTGGACAGGTAAGTAATGCTTACTTTTTAGCCTTATGTCCGCGGGAAAGGAGGGACCCGCTGCGGGATTCTGCATGAAGAATCCGCGGCGGGCCTGATTTTCCCCGTGGACATGAGGCCTTAGGCTGCCTGTCCACGGGCACTTTTGCATTGCGTTCCCTGCAGCGATAATCCAGCCGCGGGGAACGCAGTGCACGCTTTCCATAGCAGCTCCTCTGTCCACGAGTGGAGAATCATATTGATTCTCCGCTCGCGGGTGGCGAATCGCAGCATGCTGCAAATTGCCGCGATTCTCCACAGTGAGCCTATCTGTCAGTTAGGCTCACCACGGAGATCTGTCCGCCGCCTCCTGCTCCCAGGCTTCGGCTCCGTGGACAGGCCGCCTTAGATGGATATTTTGCAACAGACGGACATTTCGCAACGCCCGTGGACAGTCAGCCTTAGATGTAAGGACAACAGACAGGAAGAGCTGCATGTGCAGTATTACCTATTGACCACTAGATGGCAACAGTGTATCATATGGTCCGTTTCTATAGTTTTGTGTTTCTCAGTTCACAATACTATTAGGCTGGGCTCACACGGATTTTAATAGCGGAATCCACAGTTGGTATCAAAATCTGCCACAAATGGCGTGCATTGAAAGTATGTAAAAAAATCGCTTTTTCCTTCACACTAGCAGAAGCGAATTGCGATTTCCACGAGTGGAGGAAAAATCGCAGCATGCTCTTTATTGCTATAGTCACCACGCGGACGTTATTCATTGAAGTCAATGGAGGCCGTCCAATCCACAACCTATCCGCAATTAAGATTGCAGATAGGCCGCGGTACCCACATCATCACCTAGTGACAGTGTGGGAAAAACAAATATTTAAAAAGAAAAAAATCTAGTACGCTGTTGTACCGCCTCTAGCTTGGATACAAGATGTGATACGGGCAGGCATGGAGACTCTAGTACCCTCTTGTACAGCCTCTAGCTTGGATACAAGATGCGAATCAGGCGGGCATGGATGCTCTAGTACCCTGTTGTACAGCCTCTAGATGCAAGAGGTGATACGGATAGGCATGGAGGCTCTAGTACCCTATTGTACCACCTCTAAGCTTGGATACAAGATGTGATATGAGCGGGCATGGAGGCTCTAGTACCTTGCTGTATTGCCTCTAGCTTGGATACAAAACGTGATACTGGTGGCAGGGAGGCTCTAGTACCATGCTGTATTGCCTCTAGCTTGGATACAAAATGTGATACGGGTGGCAGGGAGGCTCTAGTACCATGCTGTAACGCCTCTAGCTTGTATACAAGATGTGATACGGGCGGGCATGGAGGCTCTAGTACCCTGTTGTACTGCTTCTAATTTGGATACAAGATGTGATACAGGGGGGGGGGGGGGCTGGAGGCACTAGTACCCTATTGTACCACCCCTAGTTTGGATACAAGATGTGATATGGCCGGGTATCGAGGCTCTAGTACCCTGTTGTACCACCTCTAGCTTGGATACAACATGTGATATGTCTGGGCATGGGGACTGTAGTATCCTGTTGTACCACCTCTAGTGCCTGCAAAATAGATCCAACAGACACAGGGGCCAATAATAATGGTGCCATCCTCTCTGGATGATGGACAACAGAACAGTTGGATCTGCTCATTCTTGTGAGGTAATCAGATGATCCTATCAACTAGTGGCCTATTTAGGGCATCCTGAGCCCGGTCGGCTTGTGTACATGCCCTCACGCATCCAGTGGTTCCTACAACTCCTTACAGTCCGGTCAGAATGGCCCAGGTGGCGGCAATTTGTCAATATGACCATCCAGCTTCTTACATTCTAATGCGCCCCTCTCAGACTCTGTTAACTGGGCGAAATATCTTCAATCACGTTGTAGAGGCGTCTAGTGGTCAACAAGCTCTACACAAACAGTAAAAGAGGTCGCTGCACATAAGGAGCCTCTGAGAGCCTTTTTATTGGCCAACGGGCGAACCCCTTCTAGTGGCAATATCGCTCATCTAATCAGCCCACAACTCCAATCATTTGCATATCTGCCTGAGATGGAACTGCATGCTGCGTTTTGCAGTAAAACCAATAACTACTTCTAGGTGTGTAATTTTTTTGGCGACTGTATATTTGATGGCTGTAGTTAGTTGGGTTGTGTTGCCCAACTTGGCCACTAGATGGTGCATTTGTTCAAGAACTGAACTATTTTCAGTGGGTTTTTCTACGTTGTAGATAGACTGGAAATTCAAAGCTAGAGATAATGTCTGACCATAAGCCAGCCTCCAAAAAGTCAGTTCAAAACTGATTATTTTTCAAGATAAAATGGAAAGTACTTCAATTGTGTAAAAAAAAGTTAATATTGTTTACCACTTAGATGACAGAAACTGGGTAATTCTTCCTTATAAATTCAGTATATAAGACTATGCATTCTGCATTACTCACCTTAGATGGACGTTGAGAACCTTACAACAGATGACAATGGCAGTCACACTACAGAGATATCACTTTAATTCTCTATAGCTTTCGTGAAGAGTCTTAACCCTTTCCAATCCACTGTCTGAGGTCTGAAGACATTATGATTTAAGGCTGTACAGCTCTGATGTTGGAAGACGCCCGTCGGGGTTCTCTTACTGTATATTGCCAGCCTCTCTGCTGTCGGAGCCTATGCAACATGTCACCTCATGCAGTACTGGCTTTAGCCAGCATATAGCGCTGTTGTATAACAGCAGAAAAAGAGTAAGCCCCCTAGGAAAACCAGGATACAAATTGGATTGGAAAGGGTTAAAACTACTTCCAAAATATATGGGCTTGAGAATCTAAAGACGATATTGTAGCAAACCTCTGCTGTATGGTGCTTTGGTGAGCAATACTTTTTAGGGAGAATACCAAGATATCAAGGTCCTTGCCCTGTAATATTCCTTTACATAATATTATATACAACTGCAAGAAAAAGTAAGTGAACCCTTTGGAATTACCTTGATTTCCTCATTGATCTCTAATAAAATGTGCTCTAATTGTTAGCAACACCGAGTTATGGAGAGCAACCTCTAGTAGGTGAAGAACCAAAAGTGCCAATTGTGTAGAAATGATATAAGCTTTTATTGGAGATGATCAAGCCTAGCAGGCCGAGTACCTCTTCCTCAGACAGCTGGATAAAAGACTGTGCTTTAAATACAAGTGCAACATAACAGAGAAAGACGGATTAAGAATCTTCTTTAGGTTGCCCGTCAAATACAGAATTTAATTTAAACTCTCCACCCTCATCCACAAAGTTCTCCATAGCACCGCGCCGCCCTACATTGCTTCCCTCATCTCAATCTACCACCTCCGCTAACAAAACCAGATTAAGCGCCCCTTTAACTCGAACCTCTCATTTCCGCCTCCAAGACTTCTCCAGAGCTCTGATATATCCTTCTTGAGTACAGGTACCCAAAACTGTACACAATATCCCATGTGTGGTCTGACTAGTGACTTGTAAAGAGGAAGAACAATGTTCTCGTCATGTGCCCCCAGACCTCTTCTAATGCACCCCATGATCCTATTTGCCTTGGCAGCAGCTGCCTGACACTGGTTGCTCCAGTTAACTAAAATCCCCAAGTCCTTTTCCATATTTATTATTTCGCTCTTGCAGCGTTTATACAGGCCGATACATTGTTGACTCGTTCGAATGAGAAATTGTTCAGTCGTTCACATTCAGTGTATTAGTGAGTGAGAACAGCTGAACAATCGCTATTTAACCCTTTCCAATCCAATTTTGTATCCCGGTTTTCCTAGGGGGCTTACTCTTTTTCTGCTGTTATACAATGGCGCTATATGCTGGCTAGAGCCAGTACTGCATGAGGTGACACGTGGGATAGGCTCCGACAGCAGAGAGGCTGGCAATATACAGTAAGAGAACCCCGACGGACGTCTTCCAACATCGGAGCTGTACAGCCTTAAATCATAATGTCTTTAGACGTCAGACAGTGGATTGGAAAGGGTTAAACTCATCGATAAGTAAACGAGCCAACGATGATTTTCTGTCCTACATAAAATAGATACATGAAATCATTCGTCATTCAGTTTCTGGCTACGTTTAGACTGAACAATTATCGTTGACTTTCGCTTGTTTGAACGATAATCCTTCCATCTAAAAGGGCCTTAAAACATCTGACGGATACAAGGTGTCCCGTAAAGCAGCCAGATCCCATAAAACGAGTGTAGTCTGTTGTACGGCTCCATACAACAGGGACATAAATACTGCCGTGCGCATGAGGCCTAAGGGTGCATTCACACGAACGTATATCGGCTCGGTTTTCACGCCGAGCCGATATACGTTGTCCTCCTCTGCGGGGGGGGGGGGGGGGGATGGAAGAGCCAGGAGCAGGAACTGAGCTCCCGCCCCCTCTCCGCCCCTCTGCACTATTTGCAATGGGGAGAGGCGGGCGCGGCTAATTCGCGGACCTTAGCCCCGCCCCCTCTCATTGCAAATAGTGCAGAGGGGCGGAGAGGAGGCAGAAGCTCAGTTCCTGCTCCTGGCTCTTCCATCCTCCCCCCCCCCCCTGCACACGAGGACGATGTATATCGGCTCGGCGTGAAAACCGAGCCAATATACGTTCGTGGGAATGCAGCCTAATACAGAATCGATTGATGAGTTTATAAATATATATACAAAAAAATCCACTTGATTCCAGGAGATTACTGTAATCTTTTGTAGGATTTTATTAGGGATTGTCTGAAGAGTACCATACAAAACAATCTGGATGTTGACATAGAAATGTGAAATTTACTTCATACAAAGATCGTAAGGCTCCAATTACAGGTAGAATTTCTCCTATTTTACAACAGAAAGTTATACATATCGGTTTAATATGAGCTCCCAGAGTTGTGTGTAAAGAAGACGAACCACAGAAGAAGTACATTGTAATTACATACAGTAACACATAGCACTGTTCCAACATCATCATCATAAACCAGCTAAACAGAACCTCTACTGTACAGACAGAATACAGGAAATATCACAGACCACCGCTGGCATCCGGCTCCATCTTTCATCGGACCTCCAGGTTGACCGGAGCCTACCAAATCCCTCCCAGCTGTCAAATGACAATTAACAACCAGTAATAATAGCTCGGCCATAGTTTTCATTTGTCTCCCTTTTCAATATTTTAATCCTCGGGGTGAAAGGAAATGCTATTTTAAAGCGGAGATCACATTTTCCATTAGTCGAGGGATAAATAGAAACAAACCTCAGTAAATGTCGGCTGCTTAGACCACAACAGATGCATTTTATTCCAAGAGCCGTGCACTTCAGATTAGTGGGAAGCGAATGGCCAACTGTGATGAAATGTTACATTCGTTATATTGTATCAACTCATAATGAAACGACCATTCAGACAGCTGCACATTAGGGTCCCTATATTACAACTGCAACATCCCGAGCCCACATGGCTACGTTATTGAGCTGAACGTAGACCACCACCAGGTAAGTCAGGGGTGCAGTACGAACCCCGTATTACAGCTGTCCGAAATATGCCCTAGGATGAATAAAGTAATCTCACTTCATCCAATCTTTACATCAGGTTGTGTTTATAGCAGTGCTTCTTACCTCCAGTCCTCAAAGTATCCCAACAGGTCATGTTTGCAGGATTTCCTACAGGTGATGTAATTATTGTCACAGGTGTAGGATATTCCCAAATCATGACCTGTTGGAGGGACTGGAGCTGAGAAATACTGACTTATAGGACACAAGGGCAAATCACATGACCCTGACTGAACTGATACAAGCCAATATCTGTATGTATCCACTAGAATTGAACAGGACCTCTAATTATATTTTAGGTTTCCCAAAATATGATTTAAAAAATACAAAAAAACTATATTAAGAACTCCGCCTCACAAAAGCAGACCTTGGTTTGTGGGATATCATACAAAACGTCTACATGATTAGTACACTCCCAACTTTTTGTATTTAAATTGGTGGTCTGCCCTCTCTGTCACCGATGACCTATCCTACAGGTCATCATTAGTTGATGGATGCGGGTCACTTGGGACCCCATCCATCAGCTGATTGTCCATCAGTGGGCCTGACATTGTCATTAGCCATCAGTGTATGCAGCGGTTTCACTTCCATTGAAATCAATGGGAGAGCTGTGCCGTATGGCACTATCTGCCTCTCGGGCTCAGGATGAAAAAGAAGGCAGAAAACTCTTTTAACTATTTTATATGTATTGTAACTTCCGTATGATAAGAATTGCCTGTTGAATTAAGGGTCCTTCTTATTAGTTTCAATGGTAGATGCTACAAACAAAAAGTAGTACAGCAATGGGCCAGAACACTAAAGCCAAGGCCTGCTTGTGTGTTACAATGTTAGGTAAGTCCTACTGAGACATAGGTGTAACTGTAATGTACAGCTGGGTGTACGAAATGAGTAATGGCACTGAGGTAGAGACTGATGTGAAGAAATAATGTCTGCTACTGCTAGGGTAACTTTATTGAGGCTAATGATATCTGTTTTCTATAGGAATATGTATCCTTCGGTTCCATGATGTTCCCAGCATACGGAGAACACCTTGTAAAGGGGGAATGGAAAGGTTGCCATTATCACACTTGGATTATCCATCTTTACCCGCCACCTTCTAGAACATCATACATTTTCACTCTACTAAAACCTCTTCTTAGGCCGAACTTGATGGAGACCAATATAAACTAATCAAGAAGAAGAGTGGAGGACTTGTCTATAGCAATCTCCTACAGTAGCTTTCATGTTCCTACTCCCCTTACAAAAAAAAAAGAGACTGAATCTCATTTTTTATGTTCTTTACCAGTTTATAATGTATTTCACTTGCAATACGGCCATCCACTTCCATCAGTCATGCTTTGCACTTGCTTTCACTTGCTTCTAGTCCTTCTACATGTCGTATATGATAAAATGTTAGCAGACAAACAGTACACAACTTGGACAATGAAAGACGTTGAAATGTTAATGCACATAACACTCTGCTCCACAGTTTATGACGTTCTCAAACCAAATACATATAGAGAATATGACAATTCACACGCTATAATGAGTAAGTATGGGCCTCCAAGCACATGGACCATTCGGAAGGACAACTGTCATCAAGATATGCCCTACTGCAACGATGTCCTATGATACAATGTCTCACGTTGATAATGTACTTAAAGTGTATTAAAGTGGCATATAGAACATATTACACCCCTTTCATGGGCACTAGTAGCCTTACGGACACCTAGACTCTCCCATGAAATGATATGGCAATGACAGGAATCAGACAACAGGGTCTTTAGCTCCAAGTCGGTTTTATAAATGTATATTGTATTACAATGTATCTTGATGAGAACTTTCCTTCACACTAATATTGGGGAAAAAAGTGGATACATTTGCCAAACTGTACAAGACATTACAGATCACCAGCAACGGGAAGCCCCATAGCATGCCTACATATGCATTAATGAGAAGCTATACAGAAATACTGTATACTCAGATTAGATCTGACCTTAAACTAAGCCCTTCTGTTCTCCGAATGACAAGCAATATGTAATCTCTTGGATAAATAGAAGGACATGAACATTTCTGTTGGCTGGATCGTTTGTTTGCTGACACTTTTTCAATATGGTTCCAAATTGTGGCCATGCTTTCTTAAAAGAGCCCCCCATGCTACAATTATGCATACTGGACTCCTGACTACATCCACATATGAATATACTTAGTAGCAGGGTCCTGGATGGAAATGAAGAAGGATGGACACAACAGCTTAGAAGGTAATGTATCAGTAAGTGATTATAAGAGGCTGTTATATATGGGACACTGCGGTGAGTATAAAGCTCTATGTTAGGCAATGCATCCAATTACCTCCTTTTTTTTCTTCAGCTCTGAACTGTTACTGCCTGGATTCAAGAAACAAAACATGAATTCACCTTTTTAGTAACTTGTGTAGAAATCAGAGAAAATCTGTATTGTGTCAATGCAGAATAAATATCCAATGCAAGCCGTTTCCAGTTAAAATAATTCTCTTAAGGCCCTTTTACACACAAAGATGATGATGGCTTTTGAGCGATCATTTTGCATAAACTACTGCTTGGTACTAATGCCTATTAGTACCAGTTAATAGTGTGTGAGACACTGGGAGCTGTATTCAGAGAACAGACCACCCGCTGTTCTTTGAATACATCCCCTTTGTTCTGCCACGGGGCTGACAGCTGAGACAATGTTATCAGTGCTTCCCGGGCAGAACATAGCGTGCGGTCCAGCTTATCAGCTCTTCTGCTAAATGATGGATTTCATGCCGAACTGAAAATCATCGTTCGGCAGAAAAGTGAAAGAGAGGCACATTTACACGCAAGGATTATCGCTCAGAAGATGGCTTTTGAACAAATGTTGAGCGATAATCGTTGTGTGTAAAAGAGCCTTTACTGTACGCTTTCTCCGCACAGAAAAACAATGTGGATTAGGATGTAAAACGTGTGATATGTCAGGGCCGTGCCGCCAGAATACCACATCATTACAACTGCTGAGCCCGACCAAGATTACAGTAGGGTTACAAGGTGGTCTAGGGTCAGTGCAATACAACCGTGGATGGTTCGGGTGTCGCGGCTGCACAAATGTGGCTGTATTGTGACCAAAGACTGTTGGTTTAGCTATGAAGTCAGTGGTAGGCTTATGATCCACACCGAAAGTGACATAGATATTCTAATTAAATAAATTACACAATTCATTAATATTATACAAAATCTAAAGTATAAAGTGGCTTCATGTTTGCAGGATCTGAGATTCCGTCAAACACAGTGCAGTAGATTTGATATTTAGGGTAGGACTTCATGTGTACGATGTCACCAGTCACCACATACAATGTAACCAAGTGAGATGATAAATGACTCAATTGCCTTAATAAGTGATGAGTGACAACAGGAGATGTGACACTTATCTCAGAATGTGACAATGATTCATTTCTAAATATTTCCTGGTGTAATTCAATGAAGTATCAGATGAATATATATAATAGTGTAACGTATATAAAGAGGACCTGTCAGTCTCCTGGCACGTCTGGTGAAGCATGCACTTATATTCCCCATAAAGTAACAATTCTGGATGATATTTTCTTAGAATTCTATATTGTGCTGTTCCTCTCTTATTCCTCCAATGAGTATCTGACTAAATTGACAACGGGGTGTTACTAGTTACTCACATTGTCCAATCAGGCTGCTAGTATCAGATGGTGGAGACCCCTTTGACAAGGAGAATAAATGTCTTGGAGGGATAACACAAAGTGGAGTTTGAAGAAAAGATGTTACAGAATTATTATTTAATGGGGTATACAAGGATTTACAGACAAATCAGGGGTGATATGTCCTCTTTAGTAGTTTTCATTAAGGAAAGCAGCTCGGTAGTTGCAACTGAAAATAATGACAGTAATACACTTCTTTTCTGTCCTTCCAGATCTTCCATCTGCTATAATAATGGACATATCAATAGATTCAGGTGCTCTGATCGCCCATGTTTATTTCAGTAGGCAGAGGGGGTAAAGTGATTGCCTGGCACCGATAAAGGTTCTTCTATGGGAATGGGCAATTTATAATCCCATCTGTTAGATCCGTCATTAAGCCCATTACAGTTAGGGGATCGGGCAGATCACGATATTGTTGTGAATAGCACCAAAATCAGTGGGATCATCGATGCTCAGCTTAAAGAGGTATTCCAGCCTAAAACATTTATCCCCTATAGGTGATAAATGATAGAATGGAGGGGGTAATCGCTGAATAGGTGATAAGATGTTTATGAGGTCTATGCTGCGTTCATGCAACCATGGCAATCCCAGAGCAACCATAATGGGGGAGATTTATCAATACTGTCTTAAAGCTAGACGGGATAAAACTAGCAGAAGCTACGCTAAATGTATTACACTTATCACATGCAAATAAGGAAGATGGAACAATATCTCTGCAGCGCCACCTATTGGATGGCAGCATTCCTTCAAATCAATGTAAGACCCTTTAAACAAGTCTTTAAAACAATGATTGGGAATTGTAAACCAAGCCAGAATCCATACACAGACAGCTGTTTCGGGGGTTTTGCCTCTCATCAGTGTGCAGTAGGATCCTGGCTTGGCTACCCTTCCTGAACCCCAGTTATCACAGGCACACGCTATGTAATAGATTTGGCGTATCTTGCCAGCCATGTTAAACACTTCTTGGCTGGCTTACTGGTGTGTCAAAATAATGGTGCACAACATTAATAAATCTGGCACATTTTAGGTCTCCAACTAGGCCATGTCTGCCTTTTTTCAGACACTTTTCAAAACTCTCCAGTGAGGCACAAAAAGTGTCTAAAACACATAAAAAATCTAGAACATGACATGTATACCAGTTCTTTGGCGCATTTTGAGCCAGAATTCTGTCACTTTCTGCTTAGCAAAACTCCCTATTATTTACCTTACTTTAGCATTTAGGAGATGAAGAGGAGAGGAAGAGAAAGCAGGAAAAACAGGTAGATGACACCTCCAAAGCAAAGTGAACTAAATACATGCAGGTGCAGGTTATCGGGGCAGATGGGCTCTCACTATTTGATCAAAAGGTGTGCTAAGAGCCTCAAAGTTATAACTATATAAGTAATGCAAGGTAATATTCATGTACTTGATTCGGGCTTGGTTTGTGGTGCTTGCAGCATGCTGTCACACCCTGTCTGTGTGTTTGGAAGTACAACCATGTCTTGTTTTCCAAAGTCTGCAATTCCCAATTACGTAAAAATGTTCAAGTTCCAAAATATAAAATATCAGGTTAAATGCCAGGAAATAAAATATTTAGCATTGTCACTAGATGTTATGTGTGTCCAATGCTTTATAATATTGGATGTGAAATGTTCATCTGGCATCATGCTCGTCCTGTGACTGTGGGACTTCGGCTGTCCTCAAACTGCATTAACGTTGGGCATATAAAAAACACATATTATTGTATCAACACATGTAACGTGTTGGGTCCAGTAGAGATAGGCAACTGAAACTGGAGTCATGTTTTAATGCTACCTGTAAGTATCCTTATTAGTGATGAGCGAGCATACTCGCTAAGGGCAATTACTCGAGCGAGTACCTGCCCGCTCGAGAGAAAAGGGTCGGCTGCCGGCGGTGGGCAGGGAGCTGCAGGGGAGAGCGGGGAGGAACGGAGGGGAGATCTCTCTCTCCCTCTCCCCCCCCCCCCCCCCCCCCCCCCCCCCCCGCTGACTGCCGCAACTCACCTCTTACCCGTGCCGGCAGCCGAACCTTTTCTCTCGAGCGGCCAGGTACTCGCTAAGGGCAATGCTCGATCGAGCAATTGCCCTTAGTGAGTATGCTCCCTCATCTCTAATCCTTATACATAGTTGATGTGGCGATCAGCTTCTGTGAATGTTGTAGGTATATCTACTGCTAAGGAAAATTTCCCCTTTAATTGTGAATAACAATATGGATAGTGACCAGAAAAAGAGATATTTTAAATGTTATTACTTACTTAAAACTTTTCTTTACCATATTAACCCTTCTTTGTAGAAAAAACTAATTGTGCATTGCCTAGGGAAGCATTACGGCGCGATCTGCTTGGGCCAAACCCCACTCCCTTCCCTCGCTCGTCACTGGCAGTTGTCCTCTCCTTTGTGTGCCAGGGTCACCATGTTAATCACTAACTTAAGGCCCTTTTAAGGTGCTTTTATACTAAATGATTGTTTCGATTTCCACAATCCAGCAAGAATGTGAGCCACATCGTTCAGTGGAAATGCCGGCACCAACGGCACAACGAATGAGAAGTCTTAATTTGTTAAGTTCTACATGCAGAAAACTGAATGACGTATCGCTCCGCGTAAACAGGCAGTCATTCACTTATGAATGACTGCCTGCTTACTGTGGATGGAGGCGGCAGTCTGATCCCCGTCCCGATTCGCCTTCATTCGGTCAGCGGTGCTTGTTCCTGTGTAAAAGTCCGGAAACGATTTTCGCTGGGATGATCTGTTGGGCATCTGTTGCAGAACGGTTGACTAGAGGTGCGGTTATGATCCAATGAACAATCAAAACTACCCAATTATTGTTTGGTGTAAATGCATGCCAAGCCAATGATATACCATTGCTAGATCACCGCTGGTTGCAGTGTAAAAGGGCCTTGAGAGCAGTAGGTCCCGCAGCCCCATCAGCTTGTTTGCATAGATGGAGCCGCAGGCACACTGCCAGACATGATTGTGCCTATTAGGCATGAAGCAAAAGCAAAGAGGAAGGCTGAAAAGGTGAATAACTTGAAGAGCCCTAAGCATCTCGGCAAATGACTGCCTTTATGGTCTAATAACAGAAGAGTCTTAAGATGCAGATTTAAATAAAAAATACAATTTCGAAAAATTGCATTTTTTAGAATACTCTTCAAATTTTTATTTTCAGTTGAACTTGAAATTTCTCTTTTAAGTACAATGGGTAATTGCTTAATGAGCAATAACATTGTATCACTGTGTGCAGTAAAAGCTGTTTTATGTAAGTGCCTTTTAAATAACAGTATCTCTGAAGTACCCTCAAGGTTTGGGCGTCTGAATGAATGTAGATGACAACTCAGGTGTATTCATTTCAGATACGGATTTTTTATGGATGTTTCATCCTTTTACAATCAGGATGTGCAGCTCCATTCTGCACGTCAACCTGATATTGGTGGAGAATTTTGGTGACGTGATGTCAATGAGGAAAAGAACAGTAATTCAGAAAATAAGCATTTTTTTCTTTCATGGGAAATAAATTTAAGGGTGTATTCCAGGCTTTTACAAGCGATGACCTGTGGATAGGTCATCACTAGGTGATCGTGGGGATCCTTGCTGAACAGCTGATCGTCTGGCCTGCAGTCAGTGCAACAGGACGGACGTCATCATCGGTGGTCAGAGGAGAAAGTGTAATAGGCAGGCTTCACCCCCCATTGAAATCAATGGGAATGTTGCCTCCTATTAACGCTTTCCAATCCACTGTCTGACATCTTCCAACTTTCCGATTGAAGCCTCTACAGCTCCAATGTTGGAAGATGTCCGCCAGGGTATTCTTACTATATATTACTGGCCGCTCTGTGGTCGGGCATGTCACATAACTGCAGTACTGGCTCTAGGCAGCAGATGGAACCATTGTATAATGGCAGAAAGAGAAAAGCCCCCTAGGAAACCCTGAATCCAAAATTGGATTGCAAAGGGTTAATCTTTCAGCTCTGACCGCAGTGAAGGACCAGAAGTGGTGTAGGAAGCAGCACTCTCATTGATTTCAGAGGGAGTGAATCCTGCCTACTACACTCCTCCCGAGTGACCGATCCCCACTGATCAACTATAACCTATCCAGAGGCTTGTAAGAGCTCGAAATACCCCTTTAATTGACTTAAACAATATTCGAAATTTGGATAGCGTTTTCTCTCTTCGTATAACTAAAAAGGCTTGTGCAGTCGGTATAAACCGTATACCCTGACTAAGTAGAAACAGACATATTTTTCACACGTATTACACATAAAATAAGAATCTGCATTGCCCCTGGCTGTAGTCACCACCAATATACCAGCTGAACAGCTTCCATGTGCTGTGCAAATATCTGTGTTTTAACAAAAAAAAAATATATATATATATATATACACACGAGGCATAGACTAAAGGAGAAAATAAACCATTGGGAACAAAAAAAAAGCAATATTGCCGGAAACGTAAAAATATTTTTCTCAACATGCGCTTGTGCATTTAGGTCTGTACAATTAAATAAGTTAAGAAGACATATTTCTTTACTACAAATATACCAAAATATTTCAACACATAAAAAGGTAAGAAAATAAAACCAGCAAAAAATGTTGCTTGTATAGGCATCGGTTTCCCGTTCCACTGCCGGGGATGACTGCACTTCTTAGTACTAGTCCTCTCGGGCAGGAAGGGGTTGTAGGAAATTCCCCTGAGGTTTATATTCAGAGTGACTCTTCTGGAACAGGTGAAACTTTTTGAAACTTTATACACATCATTATGTCAACTGCTAAAAATATAGAGATATCTCCAGAAGTACCTCACTATACAGTAAAAAACAATGGAATCTAGACAATTTACAATGCATTTCCGCATTTTTGGTAACAGTATTTATGACTCATTTCAGGACTGCGAAGCCCCCTATGAGATATGGTGGGGAAGAGGAACCTCTGAATATAAACCTCAGTTACTAATATTGCAATATTTTTTTAAGAGCGGTTGGCAACATTAAGTGCCGAGCTGATTTTACATGCCAGCCACTTCCTAAGTGGGCAGTAGTACTCGTTGTGGAACTGCTCAAACTCCGGAGTCTGTCGGATGTCATGTAGAAAGGAAATGTCAATGTCTGACTCCAGCAGGACGAGCAACAGCGGTAGAAGCACCAAGAGCAACCCCAACGCTACCAAAACCAGCCGGGAGAAACTCTTCAGAAACGCATTCAGCTGCATGTTTCCCATCAGGAAATTGTAGCTCACATTTAGCGCTTTCCTGGCTTCCTTCAGTTCTTCTTCCTCTGCAATCAAAAACGCATGTTCATCTGCATCAAATTCCTCAAATGAATCGCCATCTTTTCTTTCCCCCTCTGCTCTGAGCGAGCTGTTAAAGAGCATCTCAACCCCTTCGTCTACCGGGGTGGGCAGCAAGCTAGCACTGGGGTTGTACACCTGCTCGGAGATGGTTAAAGGCTCCTCCTTCAAGGGGTCCTCTCCATCATGTCGGAGATCTGGCATCACCTCTATATCCCTAGACGGGGAGTTGCCAGGCACGGGGGAAGAATTGACATCATTCTGCAGTGAAAGCAGGATGCCTGAAGAAAAGGAACAAAGGAAGAACAATTGTTAGGATTTCTGTATGTTCATATCTTGTAACACAGAGCAGTAGGGGACAATGCAAGTTTTAATGGAGAAGGTACAGTTAGCAACACACAAGTCATTGTGAGGATACCTTAGTTAGTAGTTATAGCTTGTTCCATATTTGTGGAGCTCAGGGCAGAAATCTAACCTAAAATCTCTTTACTTATGTCCCTGTACTACTGCCACTCAGTGCTACTTCTCTCTGTCATGGCGACTGGCATAGTCATTCAACCTCATTAAACTCAAACCTAACACTTTCTCCTCTTTACTTCATTACATCTCTTCATTAACCCCTTGAGTGGCACGCCCGGAAATTTTCCGGGATGAGCTCCACTGCTCATAGCGACATAGCCCGGAAGATTTCAGGGCTATGTATCACTATGGGAGCTGCAGAGCACAATGCCACAAGCTGTGACAGTGTGCTCTGCCTGCACAGCCCCACAGAGAACAAAGCAAGGGCTTTGAAAAACCAGCAGAAGATATTGCCGATATGCTGTAATCTCCTGCTTTGTTTACAGGTTGCCATAGAGACCATCGGCTTGTCAGAAGCAAGCCGATGATCTCTGTGGCAGGGAGAGCTGGTGCTTGGCTGTCAGAGGACAGCTAGGTACCTGCTCTTACAGCAGAGAACAGAGAAAACCTCCGATCTCTGCTGTGTTAACCCTTTACATGCTGCAGTCTATGTGACTGCAGCATGTAAAGGGCTGTCACTGCAGCATGTAAAGGGCTGTCACCATCGGACCCCCGGAATGTGATCAGGGGTCCTGATGGGTCCCTGTGGAAGTCCCCTAAAGGGACAAAAGAAATAAATAAAAATTAAAAAAAAAAAAAGGTTAAAAATTATAAAAAAAATTATAAAAACACTTGTCTCCCTTTACTTTGTAAAAAATCAAAAATACAATCACACATGTGGTATCCATGCGTCGTAATGACCCAGAGAAGGAAGTTAATACATTATTTATCCCCTTAATGACATGGCCCCTTTTTTTCTTTTTTCCCCATTTCTTTTTTTCCTTCCCCCTGTTTAAAAAAATCATAACTTGTCCAGCAAAAAACAAGCCCTCATATGGCTGTGTCAATGGAAAAATGAAAAAGTTATGGCTCTTGAGACGCAACTGCAAAATTAGTTGAAATTCAATGATTAGACCATTTTAAAAAACCTGCCCTGGTGGGCACGACAGGTTGGTAGGAAACCCGTCACTCAAGGGGTTAAAGGGTATTTCCATCTTGGGAATCCCATCCCAACGTCTTCTAGATATGAGCATAAAGCACTCGGCCAATACATCATATTTTGAAAATGCCTCGTTTTCCGGAAATTGTTCCAGTAATTTACAACTAATTGCTGGGTGATCGGACAGTTTGCGCGATGCAACGGAAATATCTGGTGCTTGTGTACTTGCAACTCCCTTTCTAATCTTCTTCTGGAAGTTCTCCTGAACTACTTTAATCTTCCTTCAAGTTGTATAGAACTCATTGCCTGGGGAACCACCCACCCCCACTATGGAGCACAGATGACTAAGGCTTGTGCACTTCCACGTCTGGTTGCACATCTGCGTCAGAACCTCCGACCAAAGGTTCTATCACAGATGTGGCCCAAAATACCAGAAGAAAAAGCATTGCACACGGGAAATGGACCCCATTGTAGTCAATGGGATTCGTCCGGCACTGTTTGGTTCTATCAAGAAACTGAGCCGTTCGGCGACGGGGACTCCTCTTTCCTGCTCCCCAAATGGAGAAAAACAGGCGCAGCTGTGAAACTACCCTAACTCCGTCTGTGATCATCTGATGGAGCGAGAGGTAGAGATTCCCGCCACCCAGAAGATCACCAAGGGAGTTACAAGTGCACAAACACTAGCCATCTATACTCCATAGTGGAAGGCGGTTGGTTCCTCAAGCTACAATTAGAAGGAAGAATAAAGCATTTTAGGAGAACGGAGCATTTTCGAAATGTGAATGCAATGGCCGAGTGCTTTATTTTCACATTTAGAACACATGGTAATGGGATTTCTGAGATCGGAATACCCCTTTAATCTTAGATACCCTGTAACCCTGAAAATAAGACAGGGTCTTATATTAATTTTGCTCCAGAAGATTTTACTTTTATATGTATAGCTGCCTGGAAACTATTTAAATTGACTTTTTTAAATAACTATAACTAGGGCTAATTTTTGGAGCAGGGCTTATATTTCAAGCATCCTCAAAAATCCCCCCAAAATCATGCTACATCCTCAAATCCTGAAAAATCACACTAGGGTTTATTTTCAGAGAAAATGGGTATCAGATCTGACAGAAACTCCACTCGACACATCTTCTCCTCTATTCTTATAGGTGCTGCTTGAAGCCCTTTGCCTTCAGGGCTTCTGTGGCTTTCCTCTTCTCTCAATAGTCACAGGATATTGAACTTTTAGGCTACCTTCACACATGCAGGATCTGATGTGGAAATTGTACCACATTTACAGTACATGCCAAATTAATGAGAATTTCTAAATCTTCACATGTAGTGGAATTTTTCTTTCACATATACATGTGCCGTATGTCTATTTATCTTGCGAAAACTGCACGTAAATGTAGCAGATTTTCGCCATGGAGACGAATGGAAAACATAAAAACTGCAAATACATTTTTATTGCAGATTTTAAAGAGTTTTTACTGCTGAAACGCACTGAATCTGCTTGGAAATCTGTGTTTGTTGATGTTTAAAAATTAAGTTTGCCAGTGTGAACTCAGTGCAGGAATTACCACTACTGTATCACAAAAAAGAAAAACGTCCCGCAGCAGAAAATCCACATATAAAAACACTAGTATATACAAAATCCGCAACGAAAACCAAGTTTTCAGAAAGGTACATAAACTTCACTACCCCAGCATAGCCAGCTCTGCTATCTTTTCTCCTTAGGGAGAGCGCCTAGACAGTGAGTGAGGAGACTCAAATGGCCACGCACGCTCCTCTGGGTAATATGCAAATAAGAGAGATGGAATAATACCTCCACAGCGCCACCTATTGGAAGACGCATTCCTTCAAGCCAAAGTTAGACTCTTTATACAAGCCTTGTAACAATGACTGGGAATTAAAAGCAAAGCCAGACTCCATGTACAGACAGCTGTTTCAGGATATTTGCCCTTCATCAGTGTACAGTAGGAGTCTGGCTTTGTTAGTAAGAGGTCAGAAACGCTATCTTTTCTCCTTAAGGAGAGCGCCTGGACGGTGAGTGAGGAGACTCAAAAAGCCATTCATGCTCCTCTGGGTAATATGCAAATAAGGGAGATGGAATAATACCTCCACAGTGCCACCTGTCTGTGCATGGAGTCTGGCTTTGCTTTCAATTTCCAGTCATTGTTACAAGGCTTGTATAAAGAGTCTAACTTTGGCTTGAAGAAATGCTGCCTTCCAATAGGTGGCGCTGTGGAGGTATTATTCCATCTCTCTTATTTGCATATTACCCAGAGGAGCATGGATAGCCTTTTGAGTCCATCTCCCTTATTGTCCCTGTGATTAGAGCTCTCGCTGACTGTATTTTGTAACTGGTATGTTTGATGTTTTGTACTTGTATTCTGTTCTTAGCTCTATAAGATACCCTGGAGTGCTATAGAATGATATCAGAGACAGTGTCCGCTCCTGTGCTGGTCGGCATCTCGTCTCATGTATCAGCTCTTCCTAACATAATCTATATGACAATGTCCGGATCAAATATGCAGCTTTTAAATTTCATGCAAATCCAGACAGTATTTATTGATAAATTGAGGACATTTTCATGTATGCCATCCACATTTATTAGCTTGAGTATCCAGATATGTAAATACGATGTTTTGGTGTGTGGAAGACTTTTTTTCAAGTTGTGTCTGGTAAAGGACAGTGCGGCGCGAAGATAACAGCGGCGAGAGCCGCGCTGTCAGTCAGACGGAGACGGAAAACTTGGCCAGAGTAAACAAACCGCTCTCCGTTTGATGCATTTTACAAGGGAACATCTGGACCTTCACAGAGAATATAAAGTGGAGGTCAGATACGGGCTTAAACATAAGGATGCTTTCGCACTGCATTCTGCAGTATTTATTGGAGATGTGTATATATAATATATAATGTCAGGAGGGTTTTCTGACATACAGCTCAAATGAAAAAAAGCTATATAGGCAGAGATTGCAGCAAACTATACTACGAAGGGTCCGCTGCAGGCTGCTCGGGCAGACTCCGGGGTGCCATGCTGCTGAGTGCAGGGGCAGTGCAGTCAGCAGGGAGGAAGGTGCAGGCCGCTGCTGTGATTCACTGCAGCTCTACAGCACCATAACTGTGGGGCGCCGAGCTGCACATGAAACGACTCCCGGAGCAAAGCTGAGAGGAGATGCCGCACATATAGGACTGCGTCATCCTCAGCCTGTAGCCACACCTCCTGGAGCCGTAACCACGCCCTGACCCAACTGGCCACGCCCCTGGGTACCGCATCAGGTACCACCTAACCTTGCTACGCCGCTGCACTCTTGTACTCTCTTCTTTTACTCAATAGGTTTGGCTCCATTGCCAGTGTTTTACTTATACAGTCATTGTTAAAAAGAAAAAAAAAAATCAAGAACCTAGAAGAAGTTGTCGTTTTACTGCAAACTCAGCATGCACTTACATCTAAGGCAGAAGATTAGAATTGTGGCATGATAAGAAGAACAGTCTTGCCACCTGATGCCCTAAAATTGGTGCCACCCTGGTCCTCTAAAAGGCTCTCAGAGGCTCCTTGTCTGCAGTGACCTCTTTCTCCGCAGATGATTAGAATTGTGGCATGATAAGAAGAACAGTCTTGCCACCTGATGCCCTAAAATTGGTGCCACCCTGGTCCTCTAAAAGGCTCTCAGAGGCTCCTTGTCTGCAGTGACCTCTTTCTCCGCTGGTGTAGAGCTTGTTGACCACTAGACGCCTTTATGATGCAATTGAAGAGATTTCGTCCAGTTAACAGAGTTTGAAAGGGGGCGCATTATTAGAATACAAGAAGCTGGTTGGTCGTATCGACGAAATGCCCTGGCTGTTCCGACCAGGCAGTTAGGAGGTGTTGGGATGTGTGAGGTATGCACACAAGACGATGGAGCTCAGGAGGCCTCAACAGACCTATAGAAGAGAGGATCGTGTGAGCATCTCCAACTATTTTGCTATCCGCCATCCAGACACAGCTGATACCATCAGTACAGGCCCCTGTGTCTATCGGAACCATTTCCAGGCACTTGGTTGAAGGATATTTGATCCACAGCAACCATTACATGTACTGCCTTTTGACATCCACCCACCGCCACCTCCGGTTGAAGTGGTGTAATGAATGATGAAACTGAACTGCTATGGAGCGGAAGCGGGTTGTCTTCAGTGAAGAATCCATGTTTAGTTTGGGGATTGACTACATCTTTGTTTGCAGGCCTAGGGGTGAACGCCTCAATCCTGCCTTTGCTGTGGAGAAGTACACTGCCCCCACTGCCGGTGTAATGGTCTGGGGCGCCATGGCATACAACAGACCGTCACCCCTAGTAGTGGTACGAGGGACAATGCCAGCTCAGCGATATGTTCAGGACATCCTGCAGCCACATGTGTTGCTTCTAATGAAAGGGCTTCTCAGAGGCATTTTGCAGCAAAGGTGTCACGGGAATGCCACCTCAACATTGTCACACTTCCGTGGTCTGCCCGGTCACCAGATTTATCGCCAGTAAAACATATATTAGATCATCTGGGATGCCAACTTCAACAGCCTACAAGATTGCATGATCTAGAGGCTCAGTTATTGCAAATGTAGACTGATATGTCGCAGGATACCAAACAGAACCTGTATGCCTCCATGCCCACCCGTATCACATCCTGCATCGAAGCTAGAGGCAGTACAACAGGGTACTAGAGCCTCCATGCCCATCTGTATCACATCTTGTATCCAAGCTAGAGGCAGTACAACAGGGTACTAGAGCCTCCATGTCCGCCTGTATCACATCTTGTATCCAAGCTAGAGGCAGTACAACAGGGTACTAGAGCCTCCATGCCTGCCCGTATCACATCTTGTATCCAAGCTAGAGGCAGTACAACAGGGTACTAGAGCCTCCATGTCCGCCTGTATCACATCTTGTATCCAAGCTAGAGGCAGTACAACAGGGTACTAGAGCCTCCATGCCTGCCCGTATCACATCTTGTATCCAAGCTAGAGGCGGTACAACAGGGTACTAGAGCCTCCATGCCCACCTGTATCACATCATGTATCCAAGCTAGAGGCGGTACAACAGGGTACTAGAGCCTTCATGCCCTCTCCGTATCACATCTTGTATCCAAGCTAGAGGCGGTACAACAGGATACTAGAGCCTCCATGCCCGCCTGTATCACATCTTGTATCCAAGCTAGAGGCGGTACAACAGGATACTAGAGCCTCCCTTTAAGGGTTCAGTTTTCCACAATAAATTTGCTCTGATATTGTAATTTCTTACTTCTATCAATGTTATAATCACACATAGAAAGTTTCATTCTATGCCGACAACTCCTTCTAGGTGTTTGATTTTTTTTTACACTGAGTGTATAAGGGTCTCCTCCAATGTAGAACTATGAATCCCCCCTCAGATCAAAGCTGCCAGCAAACCAACAGGTTTAAGCATCTAGTGCACAAGATACTCTGTTTGGACACTCACTGCTCATCCACTATGTCAGCGGCTAAACTTATACTAAGGTTACATACATGAAAAGCCATGTGAGAGTATAGTCTGACATTAGCAGTATCTTCAAGTCTCAAAAACAGTTTTATTCAAAGAGTACTCCAGGGTGATCTCATCGCGGGGGGCCTGTACAGGACCCTGAAACATCAGTCGGGGGGTTTAACTGCCACTGTCAGAACTGACAGCTGCATTAAATGGGTTAACAGCTCCAACGAGCCGCACAGCTTATCGGAGCTGGTGCAGGTGGGTATTGGCTGTAAAAAACAGCCAGCATCCGTGATATATGGAGGGAGATCACCCCGCGATCTCCCTCCATACACATCCTGAACCTGCAAGATGTAACCTTACGTCCTGTGTAATTAAACGGTTAAAGAGGACCTGTCATCTGTCCTGAAATGTATGTTTTAGTAAATACTAAAAGGCTTGCACGTTCGGGATGTGTATAGAGGGAGATAGCGAGGTGATCTCCCTCCATACACATCCCGAGCATGCAAGACGTAACCTTACGTCCTGTGTCGTTTTAAGGGGTTAAAGAGGACCTGTCATCTGTCCTGAAATGTATGTTTAGGAAATACTTTTATTCCTCATAACACAACAATTCTGGAGCATCTCTTCTTAGAACTCTGTCTTGTGCCATTCCTCTGTTATTTCTACTAGAATTGTATGACTAAATTGACAACTGGGAGTTCCCTGCTCTTTGCACCGTCTGATAACGTCAGCATTGATTTAATAACGGGAGAGTATGTTGGGACACCCCTCTCAATAAGGAGGAATAACCGGAACGGTACAACGCAGAGTTATAAGGAAAGATGCTCCAGAATTGTTAGACTATAGAGAATATAAGGATTTATTCAAAGAGACGCGAAGATTAACAGCCCCTCTTTAAGGAGGCAAAAGGTTCAATTACAAATTCAGAGTTGGAGAATGGGGAGTCACAATGATGAAATGATCACTTTATAGGCAAGCCTAGTAAGTAAGTGTCTATGAAAGTGATCCAATGTTACTTATTACCAATGCCAGGGCAGCCATAGTAAACAGTAACAACAGTAACAACTTTAGACAGCTACAGGATTGAACCTGACATAAGGCTATATATTACGGTTCCAATGTCCGTTCCCAATACTTCCCCCCTGTCCACTCCTCAGTTTCACAGCATCTACACATGGTAGACTACAGCATAAAATCAGGTTTTACCAGCGCTCGTTGCTTTGATCCGAGATCCAAACTTCAGCAGGCGAATGAAAATCTCTTTGTTGGAGTGATTCACCAGGCGCAAAAGAATACTTTTTGTAGTCCTGATTTTAACCAAGCACTTCACCATCATGACTGACTCTCTTAGCTGCTTTGTATTAGTACTAAGGTAGAATAGCTGCGGTCTGCCGCTGCCAGAAATGTTTATAGCGAGCAAGAGAATAGGAAGGTCACATAAACAAAGCCAAGGGATTTAAATGGGAGGATCAAGTGATCCGCCGCTCTAATAATAAACCGTGGAACTCAACACTTTATCCTTTCTCACTTGGTTACAAAAAATGTTAGCAATTAATGGAGTTTACTGTGAACATCCATCTTTGGGTAATATCAGGACTGCGGTTGTCACTTACTCTTCAGGCTGGTACAGTAGTTACAATAAGTCAGTATGTACTTGGAAACTGTCAGCAAGCTTCTGTTAATGGAGGAGTTATATGTCTGTATGTGATCGAGTACACAATTGTGCACTGTTGACTGTGGGCTGTTGGTCGGATTAGCTCATTAACCCTTTCCAATCCAATTTGTACTCTGGTTTTCCTAGGGGGCTTACTCTTATAAAACGGGGCAATCTGCTGGCTAAAGCCAGTACTGCATGATGTGACACTTTGGATAGGCTTTGACAGCAGAGAGGCTTGAAATATGCAGTAAGAGAACCCCGATGGACGTCTTTGAACACCGGACCTGTAGAGCCTTAAATCTTAATGTCTTTAGACATCAGACAGTGGATTGGAAAGGGTTAAATGTTAAGAGTACAATCACATATAGCAGAATTGGTGCAGATTTACTGCAAAATCTGCACCAAAAACAGTGACAAAATCTGCACCAATAATGCGGATTTCGACGTGAAGTTTGATGCACGTCCGCAGCAGAAGTAACCTCTTCAATTGCTGCGAAAAAGCATTAAAAAAGTACATCCGCACCCAAATCCGAAGTGCAAATCATTCTGCGGATTGTGGTGTATGAACGCACCCTAAAGTGGTCGTCCTCTCTGTAAATCCAAACTAAAAGATTGTGCTGGGATCCTGGAGATAATCCGGTAAGGCGAAATCGGTCACCAATTTGTAATTTTCACTACAGTGAAGAGAATCCTCTCAATCAAAATGCCTTAGGCCTCATCTCCACAGTATACGCAGATTTCTACAGCAGGAGACCTGCAAGTCGGGGCGGAAATGATTTTTAAATGCTTGCCAGTGATTGCGGATGCGATTTTTTTTTCTGCACGGATGTACGTGGATGCACTGCAGATCGCCCGCGCAGAAAAAATTGCACGAGAGGTATCTGCCTACAGATCCGCAATGCATCCGCAATTCATTGCGGATCTCTCACTTCCATAGAGATCAATGGAGCCCATCCGCACAGAATCGGCGGTAAAATACAGCATACTCCGATTTATTTTGCGCACGCGGAATCCACAAATCAAATCCACATGTGTGCATGGAGGTGCAGACACTCCATGTTTTCCTATGGGCGGCATGAACTGTGGATCTTCCGCACAGGTACTGATCGCGGATTCCGCAAATCAAATCTGCCCATGGACATGAGGCCTTATGGGGCAAATGGAAAATGGGTTTCCAAAGAGGATAACCTCCAATGCTTTACTACTCTGAATCTGCCTATTAATATATGAATACCCAATTGCAGGTATATATGCAGGCCATACATTAGGGATTTTAGATGGGTGATTTCTGAGCCACTTGTCATTCATGGTTGGTTTATGAAGGTTGGGGGGGGGGGTTGTTTTAACTTCTGATATCGTGGTTTAAAAGGACAAACTTCTTTATCTCTGCCATGATCTGTGGCCTCATCTGGGCATGAATAACTATCTAAACACAGCACCTGACAGTGACCAAAGAATCTGATGCGACATATCAACTTTTCCATAGACATCTGCCTTTGCTCAGCATCTGTCTTGCTTGTATCCCGGAATCCCTCCAACACTGAGCAGAAAATGGTCGGTCTACATCGACCATCCGTAAGTGAGACCACCTCTAGTATTTCCTAAAAGGATGCAGTCCCATTACACTGAAAAATAGTACATTTATGGTTCTGTTCTTGAGGAGGTGGACTACTCAGTTCATCCCTTGATGTCTGCTTTTCTGGATGCTAGACAAGAAGTGTACAGTATAAGTATATAATGAAGTATAGGCACATTAGATGCAAATCTACATGGCTGAAAGGGGCCACAATGCAGGTCTAGAGCATTGCACACACATAAGGTAAATGCCGGATATAGAAGGAAGGGGTTGCAAGCAGGATGGAGAAAGATCCGATAGCTAAGTAGGCAGAAAGGAGGGAGAAGATCTAAGTCCAGATAGTGATAGTAAAACACAAAGCTTGGTTTACAGAAGGTTTATAGCAAGAGTAAGTTCAAGCCGCAGATAGTAATACAAATAATAAAACCTAAACTCACTCAAATATATGCTAGCCTGGGATGGAGGTCCTTTGCTCACGTGCGGGCTTTCTCTGGGAGGCTCGGAAAAAAAGTTGAAAGGTCAGGCGCAGTATTCTGCGTTCCTTTGCACTATCTAGCACACTACTTGATACATATCTAGTAGACAATGAATGTCTCTATAACCAGACAGTAAGTTTAAAGCGAGCCTCTCACAAGTTTGTATATTGTAGCGATCATACATGACATGCTGCACTGGGTATGTGTGCTCAGCCTAAGGGATATACTGCACTATCTCATGATGTATTGTATATGGGTAATCTCTTCTGGGCAAGCGCTCAAATAGTTACCCTTCTCATATAAGACAGTAAGGCAGGACCCTGAATGAAGGAGTAACCACACACATTTCTAGACACTCCCAAATAATGCAACATAGTGTCAGGGGTATATACAATGTATTCCCAGAGGCATAAGCCCATTATGCCACAGCACTATGCAGAACAGATGCAGAGTTAGAATGCTACACCCCAGGCACACATACCCACAATGCAACACTGTACAGGTATACGGCTGGATTCACACAGGCAGGCGTAATATCGGGTCAAGGAACTCGGCCCGATATCGCGTTTGCCAACGTGCTTTTTTTTCTCCACGATGCAGCATTTTTTTTATTTAAAAGTCCCTTAAATCACTTCTGTGAAATAGCGATCTTCATATGTGTGTGTTTCACCAGTGTCGAAGGACCGCAAGTGTTTCCCATTGATTTCACTCGCACGCACATTGCGCGGCATGCGAAGGCCATGTGATGTGTTTTAAGGTCCCATTAAAAACAATGGTCCAAGGGAACGCCCAAAGATAGAACGAGCAGTGATTTGTGTATATGTCCATTCAACAGAATGGATGTCATATTTGTGCAAGTTTTGCGTGTCTCGCATTGCACAAAACGTGCGCAAGATCCTCACCCGTGTCAATATGCCCTAAGGAGCCCATTTCTAGCACACGGAGGGATATTTATTAAAACCTAATACAAAGGAAAAGTGGAGCAGCTGCCCATAGCAAATGTTCATCTGTGATTCTTCAGTGGCAATAACCCGATGGGTTGCTATAAGATGCCCCTCCAAGTCTCCTCTGCACAGGTTTCGATAACTCTTCCTCATGGCATGGGATACAAAGCAAGATCCCATACACATTAGACATGCCGCTAGGGACAGAGGCGTGATATTACCGTATATATTCTGCTACTTCATTCTCTTCTCACGCTCATAAAACATACAGATAACTTGGGCCGGATTCACATCAGCGTTCTGGCAGCCGTTATTAACGGAAAGAAAGCTTTCCTTTTTTTTTTTTAAAACCATGGAAATGAATGGTGGTGAAAGCGGAAGATGTTCATTCTGTTCTCTGCCCTAAATACAAAACAGAGAGATGGAGACCCCGAGCGCAGGCTGAACGCTAGTGTGAAGGAGCCCTTAAGACGTCTGCTTGGATCCATTTTTAATTGATCCGTTAATTCTTGTTTGATTGAAATGTATCGCTACGTTATAACTGCACAGTTGTAATACAGAATACCTTCCAGCGGCGTCCGTCCCCGGAAGAGTATCATGTAACATAAAGCCCATTCTGTCTCGGTTCTGCTTTTTAGGACGGAAAAGAAGTCTTGCGTGTCTGTTTTTCCCCCCATTAAAAAAAGGGAGACCAAAAGGAACTGAAGCCAACTGAGACGTGTCCCAGTGAAGTCAATAGGGATTTTACTAGGTCAGAACAGGAAAACCCAACACTGATGTGATCGCAGCCCTGTGACATTAGCCCTGGTGTGTGTATTTACAACTTGGGAGGAAGTTAGACTGTAACCAGATACACAGAATGATGTAAATTGTAGCAATCTCTGTACAGGGCTGTGTAAGCTACAGGAAATGATAACTATGGCAGTAAGCAGATGCACGATATACCCCCAGGAAAATAAGCCAAACTACTATACTACTGTATCAGTATACTCATCACACTAACAGGCACTCGGGTGCTTAAGGGTGGATCCCAGATACAATGACCTATAATCAATAGTTGATTGGCAAGGGTCCTCCGCTCGAGAACCTCACCGATCAGCTTAGCAGGTGCATGCTGTCGGCTATACACAGGGGTCGGAGTGGAAGCCGGTGCTCTGACCCCTATGTAGTGGCAGGTGCTTGTAACTGCAGGCCCAGCTCCCATTGATTTCCATGACAGCTATGCTTGCTTCCGCTCTGACCCCTGTGTATAGCGCCGCTGACAGCTTGCGCCTACTCAGCTATTTGGCCGTGTCCCCAAGATGCAGACCCCGGGCCGATCAACTACTGATGACCTTTTTTGAGAATAGTATTTGTGCCTGGAAGATCCCTTTAACTCTGAATTAGGGGACGATAAAATCACGCAATTTTCGTGCGATGCGAGAGTGAGTGAAAACGCAGAATTATGAAACCAATGATTTTCAGTGGTTTCCTTCACTTTTGCGATGTTTTCACTCATGCGATGTTGCGAGAGAAAAAAATTGTGGTATGTCCTATCGTTCTGCGTGTTGCGCTTTTTTAATCTCCCATGTTTCCCTATGGAACCTCCTTTTTATCGCATCGCAAAGCAGGAATATGCGATTTTCCTGTGATGCAATTTTAACAATAGAATATACTATTGACTTTTTTCACTAAAACAATTGCAGCAAAATTGCGCGGGGAAAAAAAAAACATGCGATAAAATTGGAAGTGGCAGTGATGTTCTTGTGAGAAAAAAAGCAGCGTTGACCCTCAAAATTTGCGGGAAAAAAGTTGCGGTTTTGCCCCGATTTTTTCGATCACCAATGTGAAGGAGCCCTTAGTATACAAAGCACGTTCCCAGCAATAACACCATGCTATGTGAGCCTGGGAACATGTTCTGTATACTAAATGCAAAACAGAAATGACAAACTACCCGACCCGCGTCTAAATGAATCTTTATTTATATGTTCATGATAAAATGCATCTGCACATAAGTTTATGCCCCCCGTGCAGCATACACGTCTCACAGCTGTGTTCTGCTATACACTTACTAACACTTGTTGAAGGGGAGTTTTTAATGATGTTTTTGTCCACTATACTGTGATCAAGAAGCGTATGCTGGGGGGGGGGGGGGGGTGATAAAATTACGTATGCGTGTATTCATTCACTCCTGGATTATTTGCTGCTGGACCCGTAGTTGGACCTTGCTTTGGAAAGATTCGGGCTGGTTAATGACCAGAATAATTGGATGTCCATATACACTGATATCAGCAGAGAGAGCAAAGATGGAGAAAATGTATGGTTTAAACCCATACGAGGGCTCGTACAAGTTGGCAGACTCCATATGTAAATAAATTAACTATTTAGAACTAGAGATGAGCGAACGTGCTCGTTTAGGGCAATTACTTGAACGAGCATCTTTTTTTTGAGCAACTGCCTACTCGGGCGAAAAGATTCGGGGGGCGCCGGGGTGGAGCGTGGGGTAGCTGGGGGGAACAGGGGGAGCTCTACCCCCCCCCGCAACACCTCGCTCACCCCCAGCGCCCCCCAAATCTTTTTGCCTGATTAGGCAGTTACTCGAAAAAAGCGATGCTCGATCGAGTAATTGCTCTAAACGAGCACGTTCGCTCATCTCTAGTTAGAACCCTTTTAATTTATTTTTTTTGCCATGACCTATTAAAGGAATTCTGTCATGAGAATTTTGCTCGCAGGCCATGTAACACTTACTCGACTTATGTGTTAACAACAGATGAAACAAAAAAAGAAGGTTTGGTACTGTGTTAGCCAGTAGAGCAAAGTGCGATTGTTCTCAGTGAGAGAAACCAAGTAATCTTGTAGATATGATACCTTTTAATGGCTAACAAAAAATACATGATGCTACAGCAAGCTTTCAGGTCTTCTATCGATCCTACATTTTTATGATGTTACAGTAAGCTTTCAAGTCTTCTATCGATCCTTCATTTTAGCCTGAGGAAGGAACGATAGAAGACCCAAAATCTTGCTATAACATCATGTATTTTTGTTAGCCATTAAAAGGTATCATATCTACAAGATCACTTGGTTTCTCTTCCTGAGAATAATCACACAAAAACAGATGAAAGTCGGCTAGATCAAAAACGGACTTTTACCAGCTTTGGCCCATGCGCAATACACCACTGAAGTCAAGTTGTACACATCCCAACCTCAGAGAGCATTGCCGTTTCCGGCTGAGGGCTGGCCACAATGTGCGCTGACATTAGCTGGCAGCAGGAGGTAGCCAAAGCGTGGAATGGGGTGTGAATAAAAGACATGGTTACTCAGGGCTCCGGTGGCCCACGTCAGTGACTCGAGGAGTGTTACATGCAGGCCTGCTAGCGCTGTGGTGGCAGCTTATACTGCAAAATCCTCCTGATGACATCCCTTTAAGTATGTCTACTTTACACTTTAAGTGTTTTTCACACGGGAATCTGATATTTGTAACTGCAATAATTTCTGCCACTAAAAATAGAGAAACTTCCATGGAAACCTGCCTAGCCCCACTATAAATGAGGATCGGCTAAGCTGTCATGGCTCTCTTATGAACGGCAGCTACAACACTGGTGTGAGGAGATACTCTGGGTGCGTGATAAGTGGTGGAATGCATGGATGCATCAGCAACAAAATCCGCATGTCTTATATGCAGATTTTGCTCTGGATTAGCAGAGCCCAGATTTGTGGGTTTTTGGTGCAGATGTGTCTGCCGCAGTACCCTGACCTAGCTCACAGACTGCAAACACTTAAACAGATGTAATAGACCTAGGCCGGCTGTAACTAGCTGCGCTCGTACTTGCTGCGCCGCCAATCCCCATGCACTGTCTTAGAGTGTATACTCCCGTAATACCTGCCAAGATAGAACATGCTGCACGTTTCTCCGCGTGTGTATTTCACGCGGATCATGTGAGCGGAAACATGGGAATGTATTACGTGTTCAAAAACTGCTCAGATAATGTGAAATTAGCATACGGTCGTGTGATCCGATCTGAAAGTTAAAGCAGTGCTTGCCTAAGCTTATACCGTGTTTCCCCGAATATTAGAAAGGGTCTTATATTAATTTTTGCGCCAAAATATTTCTTTTTTACATGTATAACTGCCTGGACACTATTTAAAAATCATGCTAGGGCTTATTTTCTGGGAAACAGAGTCGTTATCTCTGGATTGCTCGGAAGACTATAATTCACCCATGTAATACTGTCATCTCTGCGGAACATTATATTTAATATTCATTTAGTCTCATTTGGTGATTTTGCTGTGTTTCTATTACAAAGAATAACAAAAAGTGACGATATTCTATAAAATGTTACTAAGAAGAGACCAATGTGTGGAGAAACTAGCAAAAGCCTAGGAATGATCAGTAATCGTGTATTAGGTTGTCCTGCTGAAACTGGATTTAATCTGGGTCATAAAAACAACCTGCTTATGAAAGCAGCATTAGACGGTGACGTGCCGGAAACCAGTAGGAAATATCCATTTATCTGTTCCCTGTCAGCAGATGTGAATGGTGAGCCGTACTGTACAAGTATCACAGAGACTGGAAGGGCGCCTTCACACAAGGTATTCTGCAATACGCACCAAAATGCGGAATTCAGCTCCAAAACCCAAATATCTACATGTGGACTTTGATGCAGAATTGACAGGAGAATAAAAACGTTTTCCATTCTGCATGTATTCAGACGTGTGGTTTTTAATGCGTGTAAAAAAATCCTGCAGGAAGTCCTATTTTTGTCCATAAAAGGAGAGCAGAAATGACTTTTTAAGAATTCTAGCCATCTTTTCTAGTAATCATGTAGTTTCATACTAAAGGTCATTTTCTATGTATTTTCATTTACCAGTATTTAACATTGACTTTGATATACTATGTGTACAGTTAAGAGTAATTGGGCTAGTGCTGCGGCACGGTGGGGGAGGTGACAGTTATTTGGGGCGGCACTGTTTATTTTAGGCTAGGGCTACATGATGACTTTGGCCATGACACAGGTAATGCAGCCAAAGTCCGCAGTAACGCCCTACGGCATTGCACACGAAGGCCTCATTCACATGGGTGATGTGCGTTTATGCCGGCCGCATCGGGACAGAAAATCGCATCAATGAAGAAAAGCCGCGATCAAGTCCCGAGATTAATTAGCGTTTTCTTGTCCATTCCCACAGGCGTGTCGTGGGAAAAATACGCTGCAGCTCAGAAGTCCATCACTCAGTAGAAATCCTCGTAATGACCTCTAATGCCTAAATAGAGACTGCCGTCTTCTTTTCTGAGCGCCAGACGCAGGTAAACTCCCTCCACCTCCCTTTTTTATCAGCTCCCATAGGAGTCTATGGGAGTCTCCAATGTTTTTCGTCAAAAGATAGGTCAAGACCCTTTTTTTGACACAGCGTGAAAAATCGGCAATCGATTTGACATTTTAATGGTGCGATTTTTTTCATGCACCCGAAAATTGTCCATGTGAATGAATGCATTGGAACCCAGTGCTTCACGTGGATGCGATTTTTGGCCGGCGTTTTTTGGCCACGTGAAAACGCTCGTGTGAATGAGGCCTAAAGCAAATCAATGAGGTTGCATTGCAGCTCGCAGGTTTCTCTGACCCGTTGATTGCAAGAAAACTAGCAAGTTTGGACTTCTTGTGATGGTCAGGTTGTGGTAAATTGCAGGGGAATCATGCAAACTATTCCTTTCTAACACGGATTCTAGAGTAATTCCTATGCTGACCTGTAAGATTAATATCAGTTAGATTTATGAAAGCTGAGATTCTTAGCAAGTGATGGCTTCAGATCACTTGTACTCAGCGACTGTTGCCAGAGAAAGCCAGAATTAATTTGCTTTGCACATAAAACTGTCATGTTTAATGAATCTACCTTATTTATCAGAACAGCATGCCCAAGACTGTATTCATATAAGTGAATGCAAAGGCCGTATTATTAGAGAGTGTTGGACTGATTCATCTATCCTGACCCGTGGAACAATTAACTGGTAACCTTTACAGTTCCCTCTCGGTAAGGCCGGCTGCACACGGGCAGATTTGCATTCCGGAATCCAGAGCGGGTGTCCGCCTCCGGATTATGCAGCAAATACCGCCCATAGCATGCTATGAAAAAACGCTTTTCCTCTACACGAACGGAAATCAATTGCGATTTTCCGCTCGCGGATGAAAAATCCCAGCATGCTTTATTTCTGTGCGGAGACAATGGAAGCCGTCTGACTCGCAACCCTTCTGGAAAGGTTGCAGAATCCGGGTCGCCACTTAGCATTGATGCGGGAAAAGCAGAGATTTGAAAAAAACTGTACAATGGCTCACCATGTGGCCATCAGCAGTATAGCAGAAGAAGAAATGTCAGGTAGGAGCAGATGCCGGCTGGACACAGGGCCAGATTCCACTGCGGGCTTCCCCATGGGGAATCCGACCCAGCCGTGTGCAGCCGGCCTAAATCATGGTATAGCTGGTACAGAATCTATCACTGCAAGGAACTGGGAAAGCGATAGTTTCGCCTTGTTGGAAGTAAGCAAATAAGAAGATAAAGTCAACCAAGAAACAAAGTAACTAATCAAACCCAAACAGCTAAACGAAACTCATTAGCAGAATGAATAATAAGGGAAAACAGCACAACCCTGACCGGGGATGAGCAAACTGCGCGAGTGTATTATACACTTACTTTCCTCTTGTGGAGCTTCTACTTCTTCTTCCTCCTCCTCCTCCTCCTCACTTGGAGATGGAATGAGCGGCTGAAGTGGTTCCATGTTAATGATAAGTTGTTTGTTTAAAGAATAGGAGCTGCGACTGTGCGGGATTAGAGATCTAAATAGCAAAAAACAATGATTATACAGCAGGAAAACCAAAAATGTACAGCTCCATATCCTATCAATTAGTGATTTACATATAGCCTGACTTCAAAACTATGGCTCAAACTAATCTAGTTTCAAACAGGAAATCGGAATCAGTCATGTTTAGGCACAAACAGTAAATAAATACTAGGCATTAAAGTGGTTTTCCCACTGAAGACATGCATTCCCCAACCACCAAGATATGGGATAAATGTCTGGTCGCTGGGGTCTGACCGCTGGGACACCCGAGCGCACCCAAATGTCCCTTGAGAATGAAGGGTTGGTGCGTATGTGTGACCACTGCTACATTGACACATCTGGGATGGAGGGAGATTGCCAAGCACAATACTCTCCACCTGTCTCGCAGAAGTAACAAGCATACGCACTGAAGCTTCATTCACAAGGGGCATATGAATGCGCCAGTCTTAGGACTGCTGGGGGTCTCGGGATTGGACCCCCAGTGATCAGACATTTATTTCCTTTACTGTGGATAAGGAATAAATGTCTTTCATGGGAAAATGTCTTTAAAAACTCTATATGGGGCAGTTCATACTATATTTCTGCATCAATATCTGCGCCAAAACCACATTGCGGATTTTGGTGTGGGTTCACAACAGACTTCACGCCTTCAATTGAAATTGTGAAATATGCTGCGGATAGTCCTCATCGGTGTGGGTTTTGACACTGATTTTGTTGTGGATCTGCTCCAAAATCTGCAGCACTTTTAATTGAATGTAATCTAGCAAATTGCATATTTGCTGCATCGTAATGTCTTATCACAGTGGATCTAGTACAGTAATTGGAGTAGAGGAGCGGAAGAGACATCGGTCAATCTGGTAACAGAAAAAAATAGTCCCTGGTAGACTATGGTCTAGCAATTACCCATGCTTCATTCTCGTTAACTTTCATTTTAGTTTTTGGTCAAATCACATTGTGAACTTCTGGCACGTACAGAGCAATACAGTAATAAAGCATGATCTATTTACAATGGGAGCCTATTGGAGATGTAGTTCACTGCATGCCTATACATCGGCATTGCGTCCCATAAGACGTATGTATACAGGACGTTGACTGGATTTCCTGACATAATGAGAACAGAGGCTTAAGTTGTGTTTAGATGGAACGATATATATATCGTTCAAAGAAATCGCTGGATCGGACATTTGAACGCTAATTGTTCAGTGTGAACACGGCCGATGATGAACTGTAATTGGTTCGCTTACCATTCATTTCATGCAAGAATGAAAATCATTGTTGGCTCGTTCGCTAATCATTCATTTTAAATACCGATCGTTCAGTCGTTCTCATTCACCGGTACAGTGAAAGTGAACGACTGTATGATTAAGCAGGTGAATCATTTATGTACCTGTACAAACAGGCTGCACAAGAGAACTCTGACCTCCTGCACTCGTGCAAATGATAGGTGATTAGGTGTAAAATCACCCTTAAGCCTCTTACACATGACCGTACGCGTTTTAATGCCCTACCGAAGCGGCTAAAAATCGCATGAATGAAGAATCACGATCAGGTCCCGATCTTTACTAGTTTTCTCGTCCATTCGCACAGGCGCCTGCGGAATATTGGCGGAAAAATACGCTGCAGACCGAAAATCCCTCGGTCGGCAGAAATCCTTGGAATGACTGCTAATGATTAAGTAGCGGCAGCTGTCTTCTTTTTCCGGCAGTGGACGCAGCTAAACTCCTCCCCTCTCTTTTTCCCAGCTCCCATAGAAATCTTTGGGATCTTCTAGCGTATCTTCTGAAAAGATAGGGTAAGACCTATCTTTTGACGCTGCATATAAAATCAGTTGACATTTTCGGTTGCCGATGTGCTATTTTTCCAGGCGCAAATTTTTTTTTTTACACACCCAAAAATCGCTCACCTGACTGAATATATTGGAATCCAAAGCTTTAGATGGTCACGATTTTTGGACGCAGCTACAATAGCTGCGTATATACGGTCGTGTGAACAAGGCCTTACCATGATGACCTTTGGGTTTAACAGTTTGTACTGAAGCGGCCTTCTGTCCTCATTGTGGAACTAATATCGGTAATCTACTCAGGATCTCTTAAAGATGTAGCAGTAGATCTTGCTCTCCCGATACTGGTTGACCACCTTGGCACTAAGCAATCATTACCATATATTACCTGTGAACTTCTGGTGGGTCTCTCTGGATTTTTGAGCTTGCTTCTACAACTTCTTTTGCAACTTTCCCACTGAATTTGAACATAAAGATAAAACTGTAAATACATTTGAATATGCTGTGCGTGCCATCCAATAATTCTAGAAAACTAGAAAATCCAATATATTTATCCTAAATCTGAAACAAGGAGAGAGGCTTATAGATGACAGGAAACACAGAAGGAGCATGTTATATGCTGCGAGCGGTGATGTCAAAGAACTACATACAAACCTGTGAAATATGTCACTAAGGCTCCAATTACTCCTGATATGAATGGTTGGGGTGTCAAAACTACCAGATCCCTATACATAATTATACATGGACACCCTCCCAAAGTAAGATGACCTCTAATGTGTTTACGCCTTATAGTAGATCTAGCTGGAGGAATACAGCTGTGTGAATACATAGTGAAGAGGAGGAGGGAATCCTAATCTACAGGGTTACACTAATGATAAGTAATAACCTGAACTGTAACACAACACTTCCGTTAGGGATAGTTCACATATGTCCTGCCCTTTACATCTTTTTTTTACATTCGGTATAGTATAAAAACTCCAAAAGGAAATTTGTGACAAAACAGATCCGTACGTTTTCCCTAGGGTCAGATTTGAGTCTGGTGGTATCCGTTTTACCCAGCATAGGTCATCAATAGCGGAGTCTGTTGCTTGGGACCCCAACTGATCCACTGATTGAATGGTTGCTATCAGGGCCATAATACACGGGTTGGAGTGGAAGTTGTCGGCTCCAACCTGTGTGGTGGCCGGCGCTCATAATTGCAGGCTCATTAAAATCAATGAGAGCTACGCCAGCAATTCCAATGCCATCCACTTCACAGGGGTCACAGCCAACTGCTTCCGCTCCAACTCCTATGTATCGGGGTGTTGACAGCGATCGGCCTGGTGGACTCAAGCCGATCAACTATTGATGAGCTGTCCTGAGGATAGGTCATCAATATTATTTGCCTGGAAAACCCCTTTAAATGCTTTACTGGAAAGAAGGACCTAGAAGGAAGGAATCCAGATGATTGCTCACTGATTTTGGAAATAACTGCAAAATAAACGTGAAGGATTCAAACTACTTACCAATAACGATACCGACTCCCCTTAAAAAATATATTGCTACTAGTCACTGTTTTTACTTGACTTGATTTTGCATACCTAAAAAAGAAAAGTTTATTACAAAAAATATTCCTCATCTGTTAAAATGAGCGTAGGTGATGACAAGGTGCGCTTTGTTACAATGTATTTTCATTAATTGCATTGATGTCTGTTCTGGCAATGCAGAATTCAAAATACAGGATTAAACAAGGGGGGGGTCACTTTAGGGTCGCTTAAAAATAGCCAAAGATTGTGCAGTTGTTTACACTTTAGCCATTGTTCTACTGATCAAACCTGTAGAAATGATGGGTTTGCTTCTAGCATGCTTGTGATTGCAGAGACAGTTTCCATTGATTTCAATGGAAGTTGCGCCTGCAATTGTAAGCACCGGCCACTACACAGGGGTTGGAGTAGTGACTTCCACTCCGACCCGCGTGTATCCTGGGACTGACAGTGGGTGCTTCCTGGAAAACCTTTTTAATCAGACAGGTCGCAGTGGGGGGACCAAGAGCTGATCCTGCTCCATCCTGCTGATTGTGGCTGTTAACCTTGTAAATGCCGCTGTCAGTTTTGTCACTGGCATTTAAATCCCTCGATCACTTTTCTGGGGGCCCATTCGTTTGCCATGGCCGCATGGGCCCTCCTGAAGGTCCTCAGCATTGCTATGGCTGATTGCCTATGAGGCCATGCCCATGGCGTGGCTTGATAAATTGTCTGTGAGATCCTGATATAATTTATACTATGGTATAACATTATACTTCAGGAGCTAACAAAAGATCACAAGTTCAAGTCCCCTATGGAGACTGAAACAACTGTAAAAAACAGTTTTAAAAAGTTTTATGAATTGTTAGAAAAAAGAAAAAAAAAACTGCCCCTTTTCCCTTATTTATAAAAAATAAAAATAAATTAAGAAAAAGACATATTTGGTATCGCTGGATCCATGAAAGTCATACCTATCAAACTAACACATTATTTATCCCGCATGTTGAACGTTGGCTGGAAGAAAAAATAGACAACACCAGAATTGCTCTTTTTTGGTCATGCAATCTCCAGGGGAAAAAAATGTAATATAAAGCGATCAAAAAGTCATATATACTTCAAAATGGTACCAATAGAAACTACAGGACGTCCCAGTAGAGGGTGCACAAAAATCATATGATGCACTAAATAAACTAGAGCAGACAAATGGAAAGGCAGATGTGCAAGTATAGCAAATAGGCATCGAGTATATTGGAAAATTGTTAACTTTTCATTATGCAAAACACATTATTTGTTGCTGAAACTGGAATACCCCTTTAAGAAATGGACATAAGTTTACAAAGAAATAACGGAAGACTCACTTGTAAAAGGCCTGATTTTCCACCCCACATTTCCACAAATGTTTACAGGCTGCTGGTGTTGAGGTATGATAGGTTAAAACAGTTTTTTTCTATAGAAGGAAAAAAAAAAAGAGTAAAACTTGTCATTATTAATCCTCGCTATTACATTTCACATGATTGAGCAATTGATCCGCCATCATATATTGTATACTCAGTTTACATTTTGTGTTTCAAAGTTATATCATAGGAAAATATCCTACATGGAGAAATACAAAAGGAAAAATAGAGCACCCTGCTAGAGGTGTGGGATAATTGAGCTAGCTGGGGGTGGAGTTCTCCACCCAGCCAAACCCCAGTGGTCTGTTGCATATATATACCAACCCCTCTGTCTATAGGATGCTGGTTTCCCACTACCCTGGTGTTTTCAGTTATGGATGTTGTTGTGTAGGTGTGTACAGCTAGATGTTCTGAGTGTCTGTGCAGGTGGCCGGACTTGGGAGGTGAACAGTCCTGTTCGGTGTAAATGGTGTTCTGTGTGGTATGCATCCCTGGTGTATTGGTGTGGTATGAACTGTGTCCTGTGCTGCTTGGACCGTTTACCGTCTACAGTCAGGTAGGTCCCTAGGTTCCAGTGTGGGGCCGTTCTTATCGGGACGATCCCCCCGTTTGTAGGCAGGTTTTCTGATTTGCTAGATTAGGGACCCGCGAGAGAACGAGGAACCTAGTTGTGGGCTCTTGGGCTTAAGTGTTTCGGCCAAAACACGAACCAATACCTCTTACCTAATCTATTCCATCTGTGTATGCGTACAGGTATGCTAGGTGAGCGTTTTGGGCATTTGTCAGTCGTTATGTTATGTCTGTCTGTGAATGCAGTTCGCTTGCTTTTGGTGTTCTATGTGTGCAGTTCTCCAGTTTATGGAGGAATTAGACGTATCAGACATAACATCATTGTTGGGAATCGTGAACTTCTCATTCAGTGTTTCATATCCCTATGTGAAATACTGAATGTTCGAAAAGCCAATAAGCTGTTGCTGGTTTTTATTCCAGCTGACACTAAGTGATGAATGAGAAGCACATGATTCTCATTTGTCGTTTAGTCATTGTCTCGCGTTTAAACTGAACAATTTTCGTTCACTTTTGTTTGTTTGCAGGACTTTTGAAACGAATCATTACATCTAAACGCACCTAATGTCACCAGGTACTAAGATTATGCATAATGAACATGGACTATCTCTAGGAACATCATAGGTATGTTCAGCAAAGCCAAACATGCATGTTACTGGGTTGATCAGGGCTGATAGCTGCCATCCGAATTATTGTCAATCCAACATCTATCACGCTGAACTTTAGGGACAAAAGGGGGCACATGTCATAATCACTGCCTTCAGCAGCAAGATTGCTCATCCGGTCACTGACTAGACGTATACAGCTACATAGTTACTTAAGTTGAAGAATAGACTATCAAGCTGACCGATAAAGAAGGCAAAAGAAAACATATAGCTGTCTATTGTTAATAAAACCTATTAAGTATGTGTAGCTACATTTGACAGTGGAACAGTCAGTATCTAACCATGAAATGTAACCATCCAGCTACATTCCAGAAAACATTCTAGAGACTTGCTAAGAAATGATGGATGATTTCCGGCAGCATTCTTACCTCCTTCTGCAGTATGACAACATAGAATGTTTTTCCATCAAATTTCATTTTGCAGATATCCGGCCTATAAAACATATGAAGGTATTATGAGTCACGGATGACAGAAATTACAGTGATTTCCATTCAGAAGATACCTGTCAGCTGACCCTCAAGATCTGCTACAGATTTACACTTAAGGGTATGTTCACATGGTGGAATTCACCGCGCAACTTTCTGTGTGAATTCCACCTCTAAAAACCATGTCAAAATCCACATTTTTTTAATCGGCGCGCTCCCTCTGTGATGTTATCGGGTTCTCGTCAAAACAAATGTTAAAAAGAAACTTTTTGAGGGCTTTTTTCTCATATTAGCATAAAAAAAGTGTAAAAAAAAATTCCACATATTTGGTATCGTCGTGTCTGTAACGACACATACAATAAGCTGAACATGCTTTTTTCCCTGCATGGCAAAAAGCGTTAAAAAAAAAAGCGCTAAAAAAATGAGGCAAAATGTTAATTTTTCGCATTTTGCCTCCCAAAAATCACAATAAAAGTAATCAAAAAAGCACTATGTACACCGAAATGGCACCAATAAAAACTACAGCTCATCTCGCAAAAAATAAGCCCTCACAGAGCTCTGTCCATGGAAAAATAAAAAAGTTACAGGACTTTGAATGCAGCAATTTACAAAAAAAAAAGATTTCCAAAAAGGGGGTTTTATTGCAGAAAAGTGGAAAACCTAAAAAGAATATAAGAATTTTGGTATTGTTGTAATTGTACCGACCCGCAGAAAAAACGGATTGTGTCATTTATGCTGCATAATTACCGCTTATAAAAGAAAAACACAAAAACCTATGGCAGAATTGATGCGTTTTCTTTCCTTGCGAAAATTATTACAAGTTTTACAATATAGTCTATGTATGCAAAAATGGCACCGACAAAAACTACAGCTCGCCACGCAAAAAACAAGCCCTTATACGGCCGCGTCGACGGAAAAATAAAAAAGTTATGGCTTTTGAAAAATGGAGATTAAAATCCGCCAAAAATCGTTGCGTCGTAAAACCCAAAAAGTCCTTAAGGGGTTACTCGCATGAACAGCTGTGCAAACAGCTGCATTGTTCTGCTCCTGGCTGATGGCAGATTGCATTGTTCTCTCCGGGCTAGTGTACACATGTCATGGAGAGAACAGCATGCAGTCTATTGAGAGATAAATATGTTTGCTTTATCATTCCAGCTGGGAGATGGATTTTAAGTTAACCTTAAAATCATCGTTCAAACGAAAACTGCACGATGCCCGCGTTTACATGAGACGATTAGCGCTCATTTTCGGCTGTTTGAACGAATTTTGAGCAATAATCGTTGCGTGTAAATGGGCCTTTAATTAAACCGCTCTTAATACATATTTCCTGTGTATATCAACAGAAAACATTATATCCACTTACCATCGTATTAAGTGTATCCTCTTGTTACCTTGGAAAACAACAAACCCTGCGGCGGTATACCCAAGAAATGTTGTGGTCCCTGTGGAATCCTGGGAAAGAACAAAATACTGTAAAACAGATGATTAGCAATTAGTAAAAAGAATCTGGACAATTATGTCTAAGTAGCGGAGCCAATTAAGGCTTTCTTTTCTGTGGATGAATTTGTGTCTTCAGAGCTAAAGAAAATCAGTGAAGTCTATACATTCAGAAGGTAATGCAGAATTAAGAGCCCCCATTTTAATGTCCTACCTGCATAAGCTCACCAGAAGAATCCTTAGGTCAGATGCTTGACAGCTACACATTAACACTTTCCAATCCAATTTGTATCCTTGTGTTTCTAGGGGGCTTACTCTTTTTTTGCTGTTATACAATGGCGCTATATGCTGGCTAAAGCCAGTACTGCATGAGATGACACGTTAGATAGGCTCCGACAGCAGAGAGGCTGGCAGTATTCAGTAAAAGAACCCTGACAGATGTCTTCCAACATCGGAGCTGTACAGCCTTAAATCATAATGTCTTCAGACGTCAGACAGTGGATTGGAAAGGGTTAAGTTAACTCCAACAAAGTTTTTTTCTGTTCCTCCTTCTATAAAATTCTTCTACTAAACCTAGTACACACCTCATAGCCTATATATATATACACACCTTTGCAACCAATTTTTTTTAGTGTCCAAATAAATGTGAAATGAAAAATTAAGTAACTTTGCAATAAAAATCAATTAAAATGTCCTATTGTTTTGTTTCTACAGTTCATATGCAGACTGCGAGCCTCTAGGGTAAAAGACAGCAAGCAAATACTGCATACCATAATTCTGCAGTTAGACTTTCATTTGCCCCCTACCTTGTGTTAACAAACTGTACATCTGGTAGGATAGCAAGAAGTAGAAGACAGAAGAGAATGTGACTACAAAATCAGACTACACAGGGTTTGTTTGTTGTCTGTTGCCATGGAAATGCATAGAAGGTGTAGGGATAAAATGCTGGAAATTTTTAACTAAAGTCCATTGCAAAATTACTTCTTTTTATTTCAGATGCATTTAAGGCCTCTTTCACACGGGCTACAAAATCATCACTATTAAACGCCTGTATGTGAAGCTCATGGTTTCCAATGGGTTCTTTCAAGCTACAAAACATCTTTCATGTGACAGAACCCATTGGAAACCATGAGCTTCACATACATGCGTTCTGTAGCGATGATGCATCACTACAAAGTCATGCGATGTTGTAGCCCGCGTGAAACAGGCCTAAAGAGTCAAAAAAGTGGATTCTGCAAGTGTAGATAGTCTTAAGGGTCCTGCGTTGCTTTAACCAGCTTGATGTATCATCACATCTCTGTGGAGTTTTTCCTCATTTATGTCAATAAAAATAGCTACAAAATAAGACACAACTGTTTTTGGTGCCACTTATATTTTTTAAACTGGTGATTCTGTTACCTCGGATCGCCCCCATGACCTAAAGTAATGAGAGAATAGTATTAGGGACACTAAACTCAAATATGTAATTTGGATATTTCCCCCCTCCCCTTCCTTGGCGAGCACCAACAAATAGGCCGCTCGCTGCATGCTGAAGCGTAACATGATGAGTCCTCTCCATTATGTGCGGACGCTTGGTTGCCTTTCCTTTGCAGGCGGCATAGGTGGGGGTATAAGTATATGAATTACAGATTTGAATTTGGTGTCCTTTGTACTATTTATTCATTACTTTAGGTTATGAAGGATGTTGAAGAGATAGAGTCCCCCGAAGTGACAGATTGCCTTTAAATAACTTCAATATGACGGCTCCAAAAGGCACATGTAAACTTGTATATACGAAACATAAGGATACATGAATACATGAATATCATACATAATATATATATATATATATATATATATATATATATATATATATATATATATATATATATAATTTCTTTGGTAGTGTTCTATAATGTACAGTAACAGAACTGGTGAGAGTTCATCATTCTTACGCCACTAAGTGTTATCTGTTCACAGGATATTGCTCCATTAGTCAAGTGCTAATTATGAGACTGTAGCCCTTCTGAAAGCTGGCTGAACAGCTGTGGTACCTTGCATGGATGAGGGTCAACGCCATAGGTTTCCAGGGAATGTGCTTTCAACAGCAAATTAAATTCTGCAACAGCTGGGCTCTGACCTCTGGAACAGTACAACGGGAGGAAGAAGGGGGTCATTAAATCTTAGACATGGTAAGCAAAACAAGTGCAGAATTCACATTTTCTTGGTTTTTCAGACTTCAAGGAAAACAGTGCATGACATACTGACATTTAAAAACCAGTGTATCCAAAAATTCCAGCAAGCATTCAACTATTCCTTAAAGGGCCACTTCGGTGAAAATACATTTTTCCACCCATGCACTCCTCACTTGATTGCCAATCATACTCTGGAGGTTTCCTCTGAGTATTCTAGTCCCCTGTCTGATGCTTATCAAACACCATCTTGAGGGTGAGATTTTTTACTTTCAGTTTCACATAAATCTCAGCACAGCATTGGCTAAGGTTATACCATTCTGCCTGCTGAAGAGGGGGCAGAAAATACATAATTCCAGGTAGATCTGAACTGGTCAGAATTGGGATCACATGACCATCTGAAAAAAAAAAGAAGCTGGAAGTTTCCAACAGAAAGGAATAACTAACCAAAATAACACCATCTCACTTATACAGACTGGTGATTTTTTTTAAAAATTCATTCATTATGTAGTTTTGCCCCCAAAGTGGCCCTTTAAAGTATATTCCATTTTGTACAGTGTTGAGAAGCAATGCACATTTTAGTAAAATGTTTAGCAAGCAGTAAAGAGATGCTTATAGGTTTAATAAGATTTTTGATTGTGTATGACGAGGTATTGCGGGGCCAGGAAATGCCCAAACTTTTGAAATTCTCAGTCATTATAGTAGTCCATTTTTAAGCTTATTATTTTCACAAATGAACATCTTAACATAAACAAAACACTAGTCAAAATTGACTCAAGGGCATTAAAGGGAATCAGTCATGTTAACCCCTCAACGACTGCTCACTCACTTTTTATAAAGGGCCTTATTCTGATGCATGCTTCTTTTTATGGCGCAGCATCAGAAGCATGGCATGGGTCTCCCATGCCAGGGGGAGTGGGTGCCCAGCTGTCAAATGACAGCATGCTGCTTCCTCTAACAGCTGGGACTGAAGAAACTTTCGATCAAAGCTGTATAACCCTTTTCATGCTGCGGTCAATGCGACTGCGGTATGTAAAGGGCTGACAGAGGGAGGGGGCTTCCTCTGTCACCCATCAGACACACGTTTTGTGATCGCCGGGTCCAAGTGGCTTGCTATGGAGGTTTGAAGATAGCCTCTGCTTCTGTTAAGTATGGTGGCCTATGAGGCTTATAAACTGGCTGAGCTTCATAATCTTTATAATACACCGCTATACTGAAGTATAGCGGTGTATTATAAGAACAATAAAAAGTGGTGAAATTGAAGTTTCCTGGTGGAACAAAAGTAAAATAAGTGAAAAAAATAGTAGGAAATACAAAAACAAAATAAAGTTAAAACCCCACCTTTCCCCCTTAATACGTACAAAAAAACTGTATTCTTGTATTATGTCACCCCCAAAAGTTAGGGGTAGTGACATAATACAGGCGTTTGACATGTAGTCACGCCCCCAGCTTCTGACTGGCTGGGGCGTGTGTGGCCTTAGGTGGGGAAGCGTCGGCGGCATCATGTTAGGCTGGTGCGGCGGCAGAATGACAGCCAGCACCAGCGGACGGAGCAGAGGGAGTGGCGCCAACAGCATGACAGCAGGATACATAGCGCCAGGTACATATCCACTGGCAGCGGATGCTGGAGGGAGCGCCGGCGGCAGCTCGAGAGCAGGACACGGAGCGCCAGCGGCAGGAGCAGAGGCGCGGGCTACGGACGCTGGAGGGAGCGGCAGAAAATGATGCCATTAAAAAATACAACATATCCTACAAACAACAAGCCCTCATATAGCTATGTCGATGGAAAAATTAAAAAAGCTATGGCTCTTGGAATGCAATCATTAAAAAAAACTGTAAAATTGGTTGGTCACGGGGGCATAAAATGGGCCGTCAATAAGCAGTTACATTTAGTGTTTGATCTGCAGACATGATGTGACAGAGCAGGAGGAGCCGAGCAGATTTATATATAGTTTGGTGGAAAAAGATTTAGTAGAACTCATACTTCATTCATTTACATCTCTGCACATTCTATACTTAGACGTCCAAGGAGCGGTCTGATCCCCTGATTGACGGCTATCTCTGTATGCAGCCCGTTAGGAATCTGCCACATGGGCGGAATTTGCTGTTCAAAGTACGCATTTTGATACGGAATTAAAAATTGCTTAATTCTGCTGACAATTCCACATCAGAATCCACATTTAGACATGCAAATTTTGGTGAAGTCTTCTGTAATGGCAAATTCTACACCATCCTGTGGAACAATCTGCAGCCATGTGAAAGGTATTTCTTAGAGGAATATAGAGGAACGGCACTATGTAAAGTCCTAAGAAAATCCCCTAGTGGGAGTAAAGAAAAATGTAAAAAAAAAAAAAAGGAAAGAGGATTTTGGAGAAATAAAAGAAAAAAAAATCAAGTTCAAACATGTATTTTCCTTGCAAAGTCCATTATTATTGGAAGGAATTAAAGCCTTAAGAAAAGAACTAGACATAATTGATATCATTGCAGTCAAAATGACTCAGATTATGAGATAATCATGCTATTTAACCCGCATAATAAATGCTGTTAAAAATAAATAAATAAATAAATTGCTCAGGTTTCAAGAGTAATTTTTTAAAAACATGGCAACCTCTAAAAGAGAGCAACAGAAACACCTGTTAGGCCGCCTGCAGACGGGCAGAAATTCCGCAGCGGGATTTCCCACGGAATTTCCGCCCTTGGAAGCTGCCATAGGATTGCGTTAGCAAACGCAATCCTATGCAGACGGCCGCGGTTTGTCCTCGCGAAATCTCACGCGGCAAACAAACCGCTGCATGTTCTGCACATGCGCCGGCAGCCGGCACATAAAAGATCCGGAGCTGCGGGGCGCGGGTGAGTACGCGCTGCTCTCTTCAGGCGCTCGGGTCGGGTCCCGCGGCGAGAATTCTCGCTGCCGGATCCGACCCGGCCGTCTGCAGGCGGCCTCAGATTTCCTGTAAACGGAACCCTGTGTGGAAGTTCATTGTTTAATTGTTTTGTTTCTACTGTGAAATGTTTGTATTGCCCCCCCCCCCACCTCAAGGAGGGGATGTTTACAGCTGATCTGCATGTAATAATTTGCTTATTTATTTCTTACTAAAATCAGTTGAAATTTAAAAAAATAAACAATTAAAAACTGTCGGAATTTATAAATAAAACATCTAATGAAAAAATGCCACATCACGTCGTCCAAAACAGGCTGTGGCAGTAAGGGGTTAAAGGAGATGTCCCGAGGCAGCAAGTGGGTCTATACACTTCTGTATGGCCATAATAATGCACTTTGTAATGTACATTGTGCATTAATTATGAGCCATACAGAAGTTATAAAAAGTTTTATACTTACCTGCTCCGTTGCTAGCGTCCTCGTCTCCATGGAGCCGACTAATTTTTGGCCTCCGATGGCCAAATTAGCCGCGCTTGCGCAGTCCGGGTCTTCAGCTTTCTTCTATGGAGCCGCTCGTGCCAGAGAGCGGCTCCGTGTAGCTCCGCCCCGTCACGTGCCGATTCCAGCCAATCAGGAGGCTGGAATCGGCAGTGGACCGCACAGAAGAGCTGCGGTCCACGAAGGTAGAAGATCCCGGCGGCCATCTTCAGCGGTAAGTATTGAAGTCACCGGACCGCCGGGATTCAGGTAAGCGCTGTGCGGGTGGTTTTTTTAACCCCTGCATCGGGGTTGTCTCGCGCCGAACGGGGGGGGGGGTTTAAAAAAAAAAAAAACCCGTTTCGGCGCGGGACATCTCCTTTAAGGATGAAACGGCACGAGGGGGCGGTGCATGACACTGGCGTTCTCTCTCTGGTGTTCTTTGTGTCTCAGGGTCATGGACACCCCCTCAGGTCCGGCATGAATTATAGAATATCACATCTGACTATAAATTCATTCCAGCCCCAGTGCATGATGGTCGTGATTACTGCTGGTCGGACAATAGAGGATGAATATTGTACAGCGTAAAGTTATTTAAAAAGTTGCAGAAATCAGGCTGAGTGGTCACTAAAGATACCAATCGGTGTAGCAGCGGTTTAACAATAGGATGCTTAGCAATTAACACGTACCTTAGTTCGCTTTTATGAACTTCAACAATTTTTCTTTCCAGTTTCTGTGATTGTTTGGGAAATATCTTGAAGTCGCAAATGTAATTGTCAGGATGTTCATCAGGATCATAATCTCCAATCTCAGCTGGAAGGAAGAAGATACATAATGTGATAGCTGCCCAAATGTAGCCTGTGTTAGGCTGGGGCTGAGTGTACACTTGTAGCACTCCAGAGAGAAACATTGCACTTCAATGGAAATGTATCATAAGGCACGAGGAGAATAAAGCTGTACTTAAGTCATATAGCATGGCATGACTGTTCTGTCAATACGAGTCATTTATAGGGGTTGAGTCAAGTTCCAAACTAATCCCCTCTCCACGGTAAAGGTGAAAAGTGGTTAGTGGGGTCCAACCACTGCGACCATCATTGATGGCAACAACAGGGGGTCTATGTCTCGCCACATGAATGGAGTGGTAGTCAAGCATGTGCGTCGCTTCTCCTTTCATTTTAATGGGACTGCTGGGGATTGCTGAGATCTGAAATTGCCTTTCGTCTTCAGTCCTATAGAGAGAGATGGAGTGGCACTTTGCAAGCTCACCTACTTCTACATTTATTTGGGGGAGATCTATGACCCCTACCCTCAAAATTGATGGAGGTCCCAGCACTCAGATCCCACATGTATCCCCTATCTTGTGGATAGCGGGTAAGTCATAAAACTCTGCACAACCCCTTTAATGCTGAGTCTTCCTGGCAATGGCTGCTGCTGGGCAAATGAGCGGGCAACCCAGCTAACCAGCAGCATCAGCGCTAACCTGTCCACACTCGTGCGGCCTGTTTGGACAGGCAGATCATTGTTCAGTGTTTCACGTTCCTATGTGGGTCAGGAACGCTATGTTTTCTCCTTAGGGAGAGCACCTAGAAGGTGAGTGAGAAGACTTTCATGCTCCTCTGGGTAACATGCAAATAAGAGAGATGGAGCAATACCTCTGCAGCGCCACCTATTGGAAGATAGCATTCCTGCAAGTCAATGTTAGACTCTTTATACAAGCCTTGTAACAATGACTGGGAATTGAAAGCCAAGCCAAAATCCATACACAGACAGCTGTTTCAGGGTGATTGCCCCTCATGAGTGTAAAGTAGGTTTCTGACTTGGCTAGTGAAATGCCTATGATGTGGGTCAGGTAGTGTATCATTTCTCTTTAAGGAAAGCACCTAGAGGTGTGTGAGAAGACACCCAGGAGACGAGTGAGGAGTCATATAAGGCCATCCATACTCTGGGAAATATGTAAATAGGGAAGTTGGAATAGTCATTGTTATAAGACTGGTCTAAAGAGTCTGACATTGCTCCGCAGGAATGCTGCCTTCCAATAATTTGCACTGTAGAGATATTGTTATATCTCTCTTATTTGCATATTTCCCAGAGGAGCATGAATGTCCTTATGAGTCTTATCACACACCTTCTAGGTGCTCTCCTTAAGGAGAAACGACATCCTTTCTGACCCTCGTTACGTCTAAACGCAGCATAAGCCTTAGAATAGAGACGGACCACTATGAGACCCCTGCATTCGGGCTTGCTCATAATGGGTAGAATTGTTGTGATTTTGTTGTGACTCCACCTAGAAAACCTGCAACAAACTACAGTGCAGTGTAAGCCAATTTCATTTTCAAAACCCTCTTCCTATTGTACATCATGAAAGAAATCTAAAGCATTCTCTATTCTGCTGTAGAAAGGTGGCGGATATAATCTATGGTCCAATCTGCAGTATAGGAAGCCCTTCAAAAAGTTTACTCTGGGGCCAAGTATTTTTGTTACACCCCTGGGATTTGCAATATATGATTTGCATGGTTACCTTGAACAATGCAAGCTCCAAGGAATGCAGCATCAGCAAAGGAACACAACAGGCGGCCATGAAAAATGTCCCGCTTAATTTGAAGATACAAAAGATACCTGAAACAAACGAAAGAAAACACAATTTATAACATCCATGTTTACAGACTGGAACTACAGAATGAATTATTTACCAGGCAGGAACCCATGCCAACATACCCTCGCATGATAATGCCCGCTTTACTGAAGCTCATTTTCCCTGATCCCATCTGACTTCCATATGTAACACATATGATCATATTGAGACTATATCTACGTAGAGACACGACACAAGGTCACATCATCCGTGTAGTGTATGACCTGTGCATGACTGACCCAACTATTACATTATGGCCTTTGGCAATTTGGATACCACAATTTGACATTATGCAATGTGAGATGACTGGGTTCTTGTACAGAGGGTGCCCAGGTGGCTGGACATGACCATTACATAAATGTTGGTGGCAATCTAATATGGATGCATGCAGTGGGTAGTTTCATGAAGGTTTGCCATCAAGATTTGCAGATTTGAGATCACCATGCCCAGTACATGCCCCAGTTCTAAGCAGGATGCAACAGTGCAATTTTAATCATTGTAGCTTCAACTAAATTGTATATCATAAATATATTGTAATAACTTAGTACCTTCCATGTCAGATAGAGTTAACTTTAGGTAAAAAGTCTGCATATACGTGTTAAAGGGAACCTGTCATGTTGAACGTGTGGTCTAGATTATAGAACAGGAGGAACTGAGCAGATTCCCAGATTTTTAGGAAAAGATTCAAAAAAACTTGTAATTTATTTGATTAAACCCCTGCTCATTCTGATCTTAGGAGTCCAGTGGGCGGTCCTATCAGTGATTGACAGCTGTCTATGTACACAATCATACAGGGAAGGCTGTCAATCATTGGGTGACCCGCCCACTGGACCTCTAAGCTGAGGAAGAGAGGATTTAAATAACTACATTACAAGTCATACTGAATCTTCTCCCACAAATCTATTCATCAGTCTCCTCAGCTCCTTCTGTTCTATAACTAGTTGTCCTCAGACTAAACAGCATTTTCAATGTAGCAAGTTCCCTCTACTCTTCTGTGTCTTGTTGTTTACTAAAATCTATTGCTACTGCCCTAATCTGCAAATCCATTTGACTTGGAACCTGCTGACTCCAAAATATGCTTTTTGTTGGTAAGTACCCTTACAATGTGTATGTCAGGGCTCAAACCCAGGAGCTCCTGTGCTCCAGGCAGCAGCTCTTCCCATTGAGCTATCCAGCCCTTTGGACAGCTCCCCTGCAGAAACCTGGTTCCTGTTCCTTGTCTTTGCAATCCAGTTCCTATTTCCATGTTTGGCTCCACCCTGTTCCTTTGATTAGACACCTTATTTAAACCTGTCCTGGCACTCCCTTCATTGCGAGTTTATTGTGCCTTCTGCCTGTAATAAAGTTACTCTACCCGCCTGCTCCTCATACAAGATACACCTTCTCCTGTGCACCAACCTTTGGCTTCCCCTCTTCCCCTGACTACTCTACCTGCCTGCGCCTCATACAAGATATACCTTCTCCTGTGTACCAACCTCTGGCTTCCCCTGACTACTCTACCGGCCTGCTCCTCATACAAGATACGCCTTCTCCTATGTACCAACCTCTGGCTTCTCCTGACTACTCTACCTGTCCGCTCTGGTCGCAATAAGAGGCTCCGAACCTCAACAAGACTGTGACAGTGTAATAGGGAGAGAATCAGAAACTGTTATCTTCATTTAAACACTAAGGCACGGCAGAGACACGTTCTTTTAAAGAAACACACAAATGTAAAGTATTACATTCAAATAAATATGTGATCATATAATGCATGGCAGGGTGAAGTCCACTACAGTGGGAGCTGCTCCTAGCACTGGTTAATAAATGGGGTCCGGAGCAGAGGCATATGGAGAGCTGTAAGATCTGCTGGCCTACACATTTCATCTGAAATAAGAGATTTACAGTTTAAAGCAGTTTTCTTACAATTTTTTTCTCTAACTATAATATGGCCTGGTGGAATTGGAAATAGCGTGGCTTAAAGCACTACACAATGGGGCTTATTCATCCATGCAACTACACCAATTTTCTGGTTCAATTGCAACGAATGCAGTGGTTTTACAGTGTCTCTTTGTGTAATCTGAGGTCTAACACATCGGGTAAAGGTGTTTTTACACTGACTGATTCTCAGCCAATTGTAACTAGTGCCAATCAACAAAGCATGTTGACTGGTGTTTCTTCACTGCCATTGACAAATGGCAGATGATTGTCTAAATAGCGACGGATGATCATTAATATGATTGTGCCCATTAATTGGGCCATGTAAAAGGCCCTTAGGCTGGGCTCACACGAGCGTAAGATTACCGCGTATTTCGTATGCGCGGTGGACGCGAATTCACAGGCAATGAAATACATTGCCCTATACAGTTTTGCTCACTTTTGCGTGAAGGAATTGCGCAATATGCAAGCCCAAAAAAGAACGCAGCATCTTCCATGAGATCTAATCCCAATTTTTACACTGAGTATTTGACTTTCATATGCACTCATTTTTATATATAACACTATGAATATTGGCGTGGACCGTATCGCAGTATGACAGACAACTAGATAACAGCTACTGTATTTGTGCAAGCTGCCGTTTGTAAGCCTGGGAAAGCTCTTCTTATACACAGATGCTTAGTTTATTGCCACAAATCACTGATTAAAGGAATATTCTATTGTAATGAACAAAGTTTCCAGAAATTGGAGTGCAATTCTAAACAGTTGTCTGATTTGTGGCCCAAATAAAATGCCTGCATTCGTGATAAGTGACTTCAGCTCTGACTTCTAGCGGTGCTGATTAGCTGGATAACTTGTCAGTTAGCGTTCTGAACGCTTCTGCCGCCAAGATGAAATTCCGTATGACAGCCGGGTGCACAACTGTAATGCCGCGTGAGCCGTAAATGTGATTAGTTGTTACTTCTCATAACATTGCTTCATTCTGCACGTTAGTCTGTCAGTCCTACACTACATTACTACTAGACACGTAACTCACTCATACTTACTAATGCACTAAAGCTTCTCTCATAGAAATTAGAGCAAGATTTTACCATTTTCTATTACTGAAGTTAACTGGATTGAAAAAATAAGACAGCACTCAGCTGTCCCCAATTTAAAGGGAAAATTCAGTCCATTCTGAAGGTCAGGGCTGTGGAGTCGGTCAGCCAAACCTCCGACTCATCAATTTTCCAGACTCTGACTCCTCTATATATGACTCGTGTTTTTTTAAGCGATACATTTACTGTATTAAAATGATAATATCAAGCCTTTCATCACCATTATGATGAAATAATCAAGCTAATTAGATAGAACATAAAATATATTTATTGGAATACAATTTCAGAACATAAAACTCTACTAAATTGTAAAAATGCAATATGTTACACGTCTTCAGACATGAGCATGGCCACCACAAGTGCCCAAACTAGACCTGAATTAGTTGATGAAGGCAACCCGGCTCCACTCCAGAGCAGTGTAGCTTCGTCGTTCACCACACCACTGCAAATGGAGGTGAAGGGGGGTGTCAAAGGCAATATACATAATGGGTGTCGTGAGACCAAATGACCTTCAGCCAAGTGCATGGAAATGGCTTCAACAGACACAAAACTTGTAACAACGGCGCCACCTGTCTCTGGATAACAGACAACAAAACAGTCAGAGCTGCTCCTGCTTTCGGACATCAGACAATTCTTTCTACTGATGGTCTGTCGAGGGCGTTTTAAGCCCGGTCGCCTTGTGTGCATCTCCTCATGCATCTACTGGTCCGAACATCTCCTAACAGTCTGGTTAGACCGGCCCTGGTGGCGACATTTCGTCAATATGACCATCCAGCTTCTCACATTCCAATAATGCGCCCCTCTCGAACTCTGTTAACTGGGCGAAATCTCTTCAATTGCATCATAGAGGCGTCTAGTGGCCAACAAGCTCTACTCAAGCTGAAAAAGAGGTCACTACATGAAAGAAGCCTCTGAGAGGGTGGAACCACTTTTAGGGCCTTAGGTGGCAAGGCTGTTCATCTAATCACAACTCTAATCATTTACATATTGGCCTGAGATGTAACTGCATGCCGAGTTTTGCAGCAAAACGACAACCCCTTCTAGATGCTTGATTTGTTTTAATACAAAAAGTGTAATTAGGCCACCTACACACAAACAGGTGCCCATAGCGGAATCCGACCCCGAGCCCGGCCGGTGTCCGCATGTACCTGTATTTATCTGTACTGCGGATGGTACGGACAGCTCGTCGTCGGACATGCGCAGTACAGATTTTTATTCCCCATGCCATTGCTAGACAATGATGCAGAATCCGCGACCTTTCCACAGTGTCAATTGCGGAAGGGCTGCGGGTGGACGGCTTCCATTGACTTCAATGGAAGCCGTCCGTGCAGAATCCGCACTAAAATAGAACATGCTGCGAATTTTCCTCCGCTTGTGGAAATCGCAATTCGATTCCGCGAGTGTGCAGGAAGCAAGTAATCAATGGTATTTGCTGCGGATCCACGGTGCAGACGCTGACCGCGGATTCCGCAATGGAAACCGTTTCGTCTGCAGGATGCCTTAGGCTGAACGGAATTAAGAAAATGCTAGACTTGTTCAATAAAATTACAATATAAATATCTGTCAATTATTTTAAAACCTTAATAAGTCAGATTGCCCTTTTAAAGCAGCTAATTTGGTGACAGTTTGAAGACAATAGGAAAAGTAAGAAAACCGTCCGTAGTATCTATGCAACATGTTTCTTTGGATATTTTTGTAGCCCATTACAAAATAACATCTTGACAGGTGCCCCAGTGATCTTCAGTGTGAAATGACTGTTACAAAGTGAAAGTGTGATGAGAGGTGGCAGACTAATAGCTCCATTACCTTCTATACGTGCATTTATAAATCGCTTTCACTCTTACAAAATAAAAGAAAGATAAAGTCCTATTTTGTATGTCTAATCACAGCCTGGGTCCTGCAACCAAGGGATGCTACAGAAAGTGCTGGAGCCTCTTTTTTCTGCAAGATTGCTTAAACCAGACCTATTTATCCAAGGCAGCCTTTTAAGTAATACCCACCCAATAATAATATCTCATATTTTGCCAGCAGATAATTAAGAGTTGTTGAAATCTGCATATTTCCCATTCTGATTATCAAAGCCAAATGCACTTCATGATTTCACAATGTACTTTCTATGAACTGATAAAAAAAAAATTGCCCTCATTTACTGCTCATTTATGCAGGCAGCCGAATGTAGCACAAGCATGATAATCTTATCATTCCAAATCAACTTCAGGCTTTATTCACAGCCACTCAATGAATTACATAATTGAATGGCTGTGATTGGTTCATCGAGCGCTGACTCTGATTGGCTAAGGGGAAGTTCCTGAACCAATCACAGCAATCTCTTGCTGAAGGCGGGGTATTTAAGCCCCATTAGCAGGAAGAGAATGCTCTCTCAGCGCTGAGGGCTACATGGAAGCCTGCTGGAGCACCGGGGACCAGTAAGAGGGACCCGAATGGCACCTGCTAGGTGAGTATTAAGACACCTCTCCCCCTGAAAATAAAATACTGTGCCTCTTTTGAGGCAAAAACTAATATAAGAGTCTTATTTTGGGGGAAACACGGTAGGCGGCTCCCATTGGCTAATTGCGGCCAAAAGATAGGTCAGCGCAGAAAAGGGGCCGCCTGAATCAGAACCGTATGTGCTATTTTTTCCGTACGGCTGATTTAACGCACCGCAAAATCGCCCATTTGAATGAATATATTAGGACCCAATTTTCAGCTGGCGTTTTACGCTCATGTGAATAAGGCCTCAAGAGCGTAAGAGAGTTGAGCCGCTGGTGCTGGCAGTGATACGCTCATGCTCGTAATTCGTTCAATTCATCCCAAAGATGTTCAAACACAACTGTGCATTGACAATTAGTTGTTGCGCCAATGTTGCCCTTAGAAATCATTTTAAAAATTGCTAAATATTAGGGCTATAACCAATGAAATGACAGACGACTCAATTGCCCATAGCTACTCTAGCTGAGCAGACATCTGACAAAGTGGATTGCAGGAAGGTTCCTAAGATGGCAGTTCTTCATTCCACCACCGCCCCCGTAGTATCTTCTGTGCAAAAAACTGTATAAGGCCGGAAGTCACGATGGAACTATAGCGGTCAATATGTGAGATGGAGACCTCTTTGGTCCGTGTCTCACATAGTTTCCATCCCTCTGAGTCTTTTTTAAACTGGGTAGAAATATACCATCCTTGTGCTGCCATATGTCTTGCCACATATACACGGATGAAAATGCTAACAATCTATTTCACAAATATCTTTATTACTCTCATACTAATTTTAGCTGTAATGTCTGATGGTATACAGTACCAAAAAGTAAGTGAACCCCTAGGACAGGGGTGTCAAACTCATTTTCACCGAGGGCCACATCAACCTTATGATTGCCTTCGAAGGGCAGATTCTAATTGTAAGACAGTATAGTAAAAGTGAACTCCATAGTGGCCCGACTGGTAATAAGGTCCCCCATAGTGGCCAGTGGCGCACACTATTATACATATATCTACACACAGGCGCACACTATTATTATACATATATATATGTATACACAGTTGCACACTATTCTAAGTATATATGCACATATGTAAGTATAAGGTAGACCGCAGCACACAAGCAACACTCAATTATGAGGGAGGTTTCTCACATAAGGGGTGAAGGATGCACGCTTATCCCAGGTTCTGGATCCTGAACCGATCAGCATGAAACATCTACAAGAGAGTTCAAAGCAGCATCCAAGGATATTTCAACTGAAATCACTCACATATTGTGCCCAGAAACTACAAAGTTTCGACCGCATTAACAGCAGTCTTTTAATGCGGTCGAAACGTTGTCGTTTCTGGGCACAATAAAGATGACCTTCACTGGATGATGTGAGTGATTCAAGTATATATGCACAGACGCACACTGTTCTACACATATATGCACAGAAGCACACTAATATACATATATACACACAGACGCACACTATTCTACACATAGACGCACACTTTTCTACACATATACGCACAGACGCACACTATTATACACATATACGCACAGACGCACACTATTGTACACATACGCACAGACGCACACTATCATGCGTATATACGCACAGACGCACACTATTATACATATATACGCACAGACACACACTATTATACACATATACGCAGACGCACACTATTATACACATATGCGCACAGACGCACACTATTATACACATATACGCACAGACGCACACTATTATACACATATACGCACAGACGCACACTATTATACATATATACGCACAGACGCACACTATTATACACATATACGCACAGACGCACACTATTATACACATATACGCACAGACGCACACTATTATACACATATACGCACAGACGTACACTATTATACACATATACGCACAGACGCACACCATTCAACACATACGCACAGACGCACACTATTGTAGACATATACGCACAGACGAACACTATAATACACATATACACACACGCACACCATTCTACACATATACGCACAGACGCACACCATTCTACACATATACGCACAGACGCACACTATTATACACATATACGTACAGACACACAAACACACACACATATATATATATATATATATATATATACACATATACACACACACAGGTGGACATATATATATGTATATTATATATATACACACACACATATACACATACATACATATGCACACAAGGACACTTCTGCATTTTTATACACATTTTTATACTTACCTGCATCCAATGTGGTCCCACCAGCAGGTATACTGGCTGCTCTCAGTCCTTCTTGGGGTCCTCCTGCATACGTGGGCCCCTGATGTCTCCCAGGCCTGCAGCCATGAACAGAGGGAGGGTCGGTGAGAGGAGGTCAGCGCTGACCAGGCTCTCCCCCTGTAGCTACTCCTCCTCAGCGCTGCTCTCTTCGCACCAGGGATCATGTTTTCTGCAGTCTTTTTTCCTCCTCCGCAGCTGTTGTCAGTGTGCTATCAGCACTCCTCTTTTACTGTCTGCACTAGACAGAACAAGCCGATAGAAGATCGCATACTGACAAGAGCACAGAGGGTGATGGAACTTGCTGCACAGCCGGCGGGCCACAGGAAATGAGGTGACGGGCCTTGTGTTTGACACCTGTACCCTAGGAATTACCTGGTTTTCTGGACTTATTGCTAATAAAATGTCTGATTATTATTTAAATCACAATCACAGGCAAACACAATCTAATTAAATTAATAACAAAGATACAGTTGTACCAGTCATGTCTTTTATTGAACAAACAAGCAGATGTGAACCCTTGGATTTAACAACCTGTAGATGCCCCATTAGCAGCAATCACCTCCACCAAATGCTTTCTGCAACTACAAATAACAATTGTGGACTATTCCTCCCTACGAATGTGTTTCAGTTTAGCAATATTTCTGGGATGCTTTGCATATGCAGACTTCTACAGCACCTCAATATGGTTAAAGGAGCTACACCTATCAGACTTTCATGGCATATCCTGTGGAGATATACCATATGATAGGTTTTATGGTGAATCCTCCTCTATAAACAAGCCAGGTCTTTGGCAAGGATTTTGCAGCCATTTCCAGCTCTATGTGTTTCTACGTGGGTGTTATAAAGGTTGTTTGCATCCAAGCATAGTTCACGGTAACCAATATTTCTTCAGAAGAACAGATCTATCACCAACCAGGCCTTGTGTACTTTTATTTAATGGGCAAAACAGCTATGAAACCCACTCTTTCAATCTTATCTACTTAGCTGACACATGGCATCACTTACTTTTTCTCCCTACTGTGCATGTTTACACAATGTGCTCAATAAAAGTTATTAGTTTAATTAGATTGCTATATAAGTCATAACTATAGACAAAAAAAAATTCAGCCAACATTTTATTAGTGACGGATGCAAAGATCCGGGGATGACAATTGTCCGAATAATTGCTCAAGTAAGCAAATGCAAACGACAGTCATTTTTTGTCAACGCGGCCACCAAAGGGGTGATGAGCGGTAATTCCCTCACTAGATGCTAGCCATTTTGTTTCACCTTGTTGGTCATCTGGTATAAAGTCATAGCCATTAATATTTGAATGACTTGCAGACAAAGAATTTTCATGGAGATCCACTCTATGTGCGATATGTCAGCAAATTAATGAACAATCATCACTCTGTGTAAGAGCTTTCAAACAACTGTCGTTCGCACACTTCAGCGACTCTTCTGAGCAGCTGTCTGAATGATAGCGGCTTAGAATAATAAGCCAGAACAAATACTGAAAGTACTAGTGGATTTTATACACTAAACAGTATAAGAGACTGATGTATCAGGGGACACAGAAGGGGAATGAGCAGCGGAGGCACGTGGGGAAGAAGTGGAACCTGTGGAGACATGAACAGCACTGAGGCCGACACTGGGAGGGGAACACACAGGAGTTGGTGAGTGAAGAAAGCTGTGCTATTCAGTGGTTATGCATGACTGGGGTTTATAAGCACTGGAGCTGTGAGTAGTGCTTGGGGGAGGAGCCACACACACAGCCTGCACAGCTAATTTGCATAGGAGAGGGAACGGACACGCCCCTCCGATCCAGAGCATAAACAATAACAGAGGGCTTTCTTGGGATCACAGAAGCCTAGAAATCTTTTTTTTTCACTTCCTCAGGTGTGCTGAGGTAGAGGAACATGTTTTGGCTATATTTATTTTTTTTTAATTTTTAACTTGGAAAACCCCTTTAATGATATGGTATATGGGCAGAAAAAGAAGCATTATTTATTTAACTTCTCATGGGACCTTCATTCCACTTTGACATGCACTAGGTTCTCATACATTTTATATAGCACACACCTACAATACATATTCCCTTTGATTCTAAGGCTGCATGTCATTTCTAAATCACTTCAAGTCTATACAAGAATATCAATTCAATAAACATGTAATTAATAGTATGCACTATATGTTTCACTGGCCATTCTTCTTCGGTTTATGACGGGGATGTTTTCCATTTCACAGTAACGGCGCCTATAATTTACCGAATAGCTATAACAAGGCAGAAGATTGAAGAAACTGACTTGTGGGCAAGGTGACATGATGGTGACATTAGAGATTGCTTAGCTGCATCCTTTATTTTATGCAACTGTTAGTAATGACTGTGATTGCAAAGCCTATTCCACAAAACTGCCAATGTTGTCGACACGCCTTAGTCCATGTGGTGTATTACAGCATGCCCAAATAAGATACTTTTTCTTTTGTTAACATTTACAAAGATACATTTTCTTCAGGTTATGGGCCTTACTTTTGCACATTGAACCTGGTGAATTGTGCAGTTCCCATCTTTCTACTGTAATGTCTACAAGGATATACAAGTGATTCCTCGGGTTACAATGGCCTCAGGATACAATATTTTCAACATGCAATGGTCTTTCCTGGGTCATTGAAACATGAAACCAGATTCAATATACAATGTCACAGAGAGTCCTCATCTGCGGTGTGTGCTCTTTTCTGTAAGATCCAGCCAATCAGCACAGGTATTTCGCTGTAAAACACTTGTATTACTGCAGTACATGCACTGATTGGCCATCTCTACGGTACTACATATCCTGTACTGCTTTTTACCTGCACCAGAATGAGCTGCTCCTTTGGCACCAGGTGAGGGTGGCTCATGTTATTTTTTTGGTACATTGCATGTTCCGTAGAGGAACCTGAAGAAGCTCCTGTCAACTACATAAAAAAGTGATTTACAGATTCCTGCAGCTACCCTGTTTCCTGAAAATAAGACCTACCCCCAAAATAAGCCCTAGCCCAATTTTCAGGGTAGGGCTTGAGATATAAGCACTACCCCAAAATAAGCCCTAGTTACACTACATAAAAAAAACATTACCTAACATGCTTGGTCCAGGTCCCTCCCACAGATCTCTAGAGGTTCAACGCAGTCGTTCGCTGCTCGTACAACGTTACTTCCTGGTTACGGGATTCATGAATTCGACCTCCAGGAAGCGATGGCTGTGATTGGTTCTTCAAACAGTGCTCAGTCAATCAATGTAGCGCTGGATGAACCAGTGCAATGGCTGTGATTGGCCGTGCCTCAGCCAATTCATAAATCCCGCCTCTCTAATGCAATGGCTGTTAGTTAGTTTTTCCACCGTTGCTCAGCCAATCAATGCAGCGCTGGATAATAGCATTGGTTTCCTGCGCTGAATTGATTGGCTGAGCAGCGCTCAAAGAACGAATCACAGCCATCGCTACCTAGAGGCGGGATTTATGAATCCCATAACCAGGAAGTGATTCTGTATGAGTGGCTGAGGACGGTGGGAAGTGCGTTGTAGCTGTGGGGAGCAGTGGAAGGGACCTAGACCGAGCATGCTAGGTAAGTATAATAAGACCTCCCCCCTAAAATAGGACATAGTGCCTCATTGGGGGCAAAAAATAATATAAGACAGGGTCTTATTTTGGGGGAAAGACAGTATTTCTGACTCTTATACATAGAATCTTGCATTATCTGTATTAGTTATCTGCTTATTTTTTTTTTACTCCTCATTTTGCATGATGTTTCAGGGGTTTCAGAACCAATCACCGGTCTTCCGTAGAGTTATGGTTTTCGACACACAATATTATCAACATACGATGGTCGTCCTGAATACGGGCAGGCTTACTTTATATTGATTAATATTGCATATTGAGGGACCACTTGTGTTCTCATGTTCCATTTCTCAATGTCATTAGATGAAACAGAAAATGAAGGCCATATATTTCATCTTTAATGCTCTTGGCTTAAGCATGTTCTGCAATCTGAATTTGAAAAGCGGCCAACGGATTAAATATGAGAGGACCACATTTGATCCAGATGTCATGAAATAACTAATTTTAAATATATTTTTAATGTGTGCTGCTGTGTAGCACATTAGCGGGGGACGTACGGCACAGGAAAACACTCGCTACTATATTTCATGGTTAGCAAAAAAAATAGTTATACTTCCTTTTCACATAAATTACCTTCAGCAATAGATGACATTAATAAAAAATACTGTAATACTAACATCATAGCATATAATCGTATACAAAGGGGTATTATTACTGTGCTTGTGCTGTGCATTTAATGTACAGCCCAATAGGTGATCATAGCCATAAGGCTACTTCAACATAGTTGTAAGTCTGTCGCTAACCATGCTGCTACTCGGAATAATTGTGAAAAAAACTCCTATCCTATAAAAATTGGAACCCAACATCTTTCTATAATAGCATTTATCATTGTGCTTCTACAGAAGTGCCACGCTGTACAATTAATAAAGCAGAGAGAATTGAAGTGATTACAGAAAAAAAGCCATGTCTAATAAAGCAATATTATCTCTTCTCTCCAGAACTGTGCCCGGAATCTGCAGTATCACAATGAAGGAAGCCATCCATACAAAGTATCTTAATACGGATTTTCCCTAGCAACAGTCTTCAGCTAAGTAACCCCACTGCGATAGAACCTGTGGATCAAGAATAGGTCTCTAGAGTCACCTACGGACCCACCACTTGTAAGGCAATCATGGTCGGCCATGAGTGATAGCCTATGATGAGTAGGGAGGCAGCAGTTCAAGAGTGATTTTTTTAATTAAAAGCAGCCTGAATGTGTTAATTAAATATATTACAAAAAGTCTTAAAACCTCTTCTTTACAATGAAAAAATAAATTACAATTACATGGACACTACCTTTTCAAACAACCGGTGCTTACATGATAGCCAGTGTGATAACTAGCGAAAGTGCTATTTACCTAAAGTGTTTCGTATTGAAGAATCACTTTTAATTGCTGTCTACCTTCCTCCTAGTTTGTTATCCACTAACTGTTCTCAACTGATTGACAGGAGATGTGGAGATGTTAGAACAGGGATGGGGGACGAGGATGGTTAAGTGACCTACATAGAGAGCAGAGGAGAGGGGATAGGAGGGAAGGAGAGGTCCATACAGATGCTGCCTGCAAGCTTATAGTAAGTCACTGCTTACTGTGTTTTAGCTACAGAAATCACATTTCCAGTGCTCATTTTTGTGGTACAACATGATTTTATGTGTGTATGTTAAAGACATTTATAGAGCAGCATCTGCAATTCTCTGTGTACAGTCTATAGAACACAACTCAGCAGCCAGGCCCCTCCTACAACCTGGAGAGGGGAAAATAGGAAAATATGCAGGATGCAAGTTGTATAATGAGTAGAAACCTGTTCTGATTGTGTCCTGCTTACAAAGCTACAGGGCTCTGATACAATGTAGGAGCCACACCATTACAGTATATCACTACAACAAGTTTTTGTATAAATTGATACCATATAATTTACAGTTAGTCATTTTCTTTACATTATGCAATTAGTGAAAAAATGAAATTTTGTCCCATACTATGCAAATTAACTATACAAATAGGAGCGCACATAAAGCTTGATGTCACCAACCACAAACAATACAAAACATACAATACAGATCACAAAAATACATGTAATGAATGTGGAACCAAACAATACTCAAGTTTGCAGGAATAGGACATCCCTCTAATCACCCATACAACCAAAATTTGTAATTTTGCATTTGCTATCTCATCATACATGTACATTTATGTATAAGGGTGAGTTTACACATTGTGGATTTACTCTGGGATTTCGACTGTGTACTTCATGCCAAAATTCCGCAGCAATGTACAATACAGTGATACCTTGGGTTAAGAGTGCCTCCGCTTACAAGCTTTTTGACTTGAGAGCAGGTTCTCTCCTGAATTTTTGCTCTGATTTAAGAGCAAAAACTTGGGCTAAAAGCCTTGATCTCAATGGGGCCGCTGCTGCTGCCGGTGGCCCATTGAAAGGAATAGCCTGCCGGCAATCCCTGCAGTGATTTTCGGGGAAGGGCTTTAAATATAAAAATCTTCCCACTGGGTGTCAGCTGTAATAAACAGCCCGCACCTGCGCTGTATGAGGAGAGATGGCACTGTGATCTCTCTTCATACATACCCCGACGCCGCAGCACGTAAATGTACACTTCGCTTTAAATGGACGGGCACCGAATGATCCAGCTGACATGTTTAAAGATGGCAAGCACTCACCAAACTTGAGATTAAAATGACAAAACGAAAGCAAAGCTTGTCATGGTTCCTTGCCTCACACCATATCGCCGTGACACACAAACACATAAAATACCTGGTGAGCTCTTCTTTAATCTTCAAAGGTTCATGAGGGTAGAATTTCACTCTAAAGCACATGGTGTATGGTGGATGAGCTGAAACGTTATAAAACAAAAAAAAAAGCATGAGAACAGCGCAGGGCATAGTTGCTTGATGAAAATGCAGGAGAGGTTTCCATACAGTAAGCAAAATGGTACTAAGGGTCGTCCAAGCCAGAGGAAGAAATAAAAGCATGCTAGGAAAGCCTCAATGAGTTTGCAGATTACTTTAGTGATCAATATGCAATGTCAAAGGCAGACGTGAAATATGATTTTATCGATGCTAGAACTTCCGGTCCCTCCTAAATGACAGCCATACTTAGCCAGACATAGATGTCATTCCATCAAAAATACAGACCGCCCCAAAGTTATGATCCTACCTACATTCCAAAAAAAACCATTACATATAGTACATTCAATTCAAAGGTCAACCATAACTCTAGACAATACATTGTCCCTGATGCATTAGAAGTTATCAAGGGTCCGCAAGACTTGCTTACCTCCTATTACCCCAGTAAGAGGCTCAGAAGACCATAGCCACCAAATACCTCTATTTATGTTTTTTCTCTTTCGATCTGGGGCTTCCAGGTATTTTTTTGAAAGCAAAACCAGAATAACCTTGAGGCTTAATTACTTTCTATGAAATGGCGCTTACCGTATTTTCCGGACTATAAGGCGCACCGGATTATAAGGCGCACTTTCTATGAGCGCATTATAAGCAATCTTGTTTCATATATAAGGCGCACTGGATTATAAGGCGCAGCACATTAGTGCTGTGCAGGGGCCGGAGAGGCTTCTATCAAGCCTGATAGAAGCCTGTCCGGTCAGATCGCGGTTGCTGGGCAGCCGGGGGCCTTCTGAAAGGCCCTAGGGCTGTCTATGCAGAGCGCCTAGCAAGTCGTGCGCTAGATGGGCACTCTGCATAGACAGCCCTGGGGCCTTTCAGGAGGTCCCCGGCTGCCTAGCAACCGCACAGCGTCCCGCGATCTCATCGTGGGACGCTGTACGGGCCCCCTGAACATCGGTTGCAGGCTGTTCTTACAGCGGGCACCCGGCGGCAGCAGTTCTGATGAGCCGCGCCGCTCGTTAGAACTGTTAACACTTTAAATACCGCTGTCAGAGCGGTATTTAAAGTGTTAACAGTTCTGACAAGCGGCGCGGCTCGTCGGAACTGCTGCCGCCGGGTGCCCGCTGTAAGAACAGCCGGCACCCGACGTTGTATGGAGCAGGATCCACCCGCGATCCCGCTCCATACTACTACTTGTTTGACTTGCGAACAAAACGGACTTGCGAACGGGCTCCCGGAACGGAACCTGTTCGCAAGTCGGGGAGCACCTGTACTGTAAAAACCCAAGTGAAGAATAAATTCATAGGCGCACGGGGGGGGGGGGGGGGGGGGGGGGGAGGAGCATGGTGTGTGCTGTGGTATGCCGCCCACGATAGAGGTAAAGGATCCTGTATGAACCCCTTTCTTTACTGTCGGGTTCATATATAAGGCGCACCGGATTATAAGGCGCACTTTCTATTTCTGAGAAATTCTCAGCATTTTATGTGCGCCTTATAGTCCGGAAAATACGGTAGTTTATGACTCCTTTTAATGGCTAACAAAAATACATGATGTTATTGTGAGCTTTCAAACCTCCCAGGATTCTTCCTCAGGCTTAAGGCACATTTACACGGAGCGATGGTCGCTCAAAAATTGCTAAAAAACAATCGATTGAGTCTTTATTGTTGCATCTAAACGCGCGGCCATCGTGCACTTTTCGTGTACTGCTAGCTGATTGTTAAATTCAGTCCAACCTAAAAATTGTCCTTCGGCCTTATTAGCAGTTCTCCATGGGTAGTGCAGGATAGCATTGTTTCTTGCTGGAGAACAAAAGAACTGAAAGCAGATAAGAGCCCTCAGGCTATTAACTGCTTTCAGCTAAGGCTTCATTTGCACACTTAATTGCTCTTAAGTAGCTGAGTAGCTACTTAATAGTTTATGCCAAATGATCGCTCAAAGCTGTCACTCAAACTGTCCTTTGAGTGATCTTTTAATGAAACAGATCTGTACAAATGTACACATATGAAAAGGCATAGACAAAGGGAGACTAATTTGAACTAAAAACAATACCAGACAAGATAAGCAGGGAAGTAAATACTTAATTAGTCCGCTGGTAAGGAATGTGACAGTTTTATGATCTCTAAATTGGTGTTAGGGGGTCTCAGGCCTCTGTGTTATCTCTCCTTCAGACATCCAGATAAGGAAGATGAAACAATACCTCTGCAGCGCCACCTATTAGATTTACCAAGTCTGTAAAACAATGATTGGGATCTACAAGATTACTTGGTTTCTCTTACTGAGAACAATCACATTTTGCTCTACTAGCTAACACGGTACCAAACTTTTTTTAGTTTATGACTGTCTCTCCAATATTGATAGTAAATGTAATGTTAATATAAAGTCATGAGAAAACGAAGTACATCCTCTTTGAATTGACATATCAAGACGTAATAGAAAAAAATCTGGTCCTAAGAACGTCTTGAAATTAGGGAAAACCCACCTTAGATGAACAACAACACATGACAAATTACACTGTGTCATTATGTATGCAACAAAAAGTAGACCGAAATGCATTAGCAGTGTGTGAAACATGAAGTACACCCTTACAGCTTCCATGGGAATTAGGTCGGTAAGTACACGCCAGGTGTTTCTAATCAAATGTCCTAATTGATCATCAGCAACTGTGACCACCTCTACTGAAAGCAGGAGTTTTCGAAGTTTGCTGGTTTGGAGCATTTAGACGTGTGTCAGCACAATGCCAGGAGGAAAGGCATCAGCAATCTTCTTAGAGAAGCAATTGTTGCTGTCCATCAATCTGGGAAGGGTTAGAAGGCCATTTCCAAACAATTAGAGACCATGATTCAACTGTGAGAAAGATTCCTGATAAGTGGAAATCATTTAAGACGGCTGACAATCTTCCCAGAAGTGGATGTCCCAGCAAATTCACCCCAAGGTCAGAGTGAGCAACGCTCCGAGAAATTGCAAGAAAACCCAAGAGCTACATCTCACACTCTAAAGGTCTTAGTAATGTTAGATGTTCAGGTTCATGAGAGTGTAATTAGAAAACGACTGAACAGGTACAGCTTGTTTGGAAGCATTGCCAAGAAAAAGCCTCTGCTTTCTGGGGGAAAAAAATCACATCCGCATGCTAAAAAGCTGCTCTGCGGGCGCCCATGTATCCCTATGGGCGGGTTGATTTACGGATCTCCTGCGCGGGTTCCGCAAATCAAATCCGCCCGTGTGAGCCAGGCCTTAAATAGACAAGACAAAGTGGAGATGTTTGGCCGTAATGCCCAATGCCACATTATGCGAAAACCAAACACAGCATATCAGTGAAGGGGTGATGATTTGGGCTTGTCTTGCAAGCACAGGACCTTGGCACCTTGCAGTCACTGAGTTGACGATGAACTCCTCTGTATGCCAAAGTAATCTATAGTCAAATGTGAGGCCATCTATCCAAAATCTAAAGCTTGGCCATAACTGAGTCATGCAACCGGACAAGGATGCCAACAAGCAAAGTGTTGCACTGGCTCAGTCAACGTCCAGACTTCAACCTAAGTGAAGAGCTCAGTTGAGTAATGGCCAATTCTAACAGTTTTTGAGAATTTTGCAGCAAAGTTTTTTTTAGATAAGTATCCATGTAGTGCATGTATCTGAATGATTTTTTTTATTCTTAACACCATACGTGTTAATACCTTGCTTTATAGATGGCAGAACGGTGCAATACCGATGAAACCTCACTTTTGACTGGGGGTAGGGACTTGCTGTTCTTGCCCTGAGCCCCTCATCGATATGCTGTGGTGGTAACTTAAGAGAGTAGTGCAAAAACAAATGCCTACAAACCTCAATGAGCTGAAGCAACCTTGTAAATAAGAGTGAGCCAACATTCTTCAGAACGATGTGAGAGACTGATAAAGTAATTACTTCAAGTTATCGCTGCTAAAGTTGGTTCTACAAGCTGTTGATTCATGAGGTATACTTCATTTTTCACACCCTGCTTCTGCATTTCGGCCTGATTTTTGTTAAATAGATAATGGCATGGTATAATCTGTCATGTGTTGTTATTATAAAAAGGTATTAGAACACAAAGTACAACACAGCATGCTGGATATGGGACTATGTAGCCACAGACTGGTCCAGATGCCCAGGCTGACCCCTAGCCATTGCCAAAAATGCCTACAAAGGGCGTATGAACATCAGAACTGGGCCATAGAGACATGAAGGAAGGTGGCCTAATGAAGCATGCTTTCTTTTACATCATGTGGATGGCTGGGTATGTGTGTGTTACTTACCTGGGGAAGAGATAGCACAAGGTGGAGCTATGAGCAGAAGACAAGCTACCAGAGCTGGTGTCCTACTCTGGCCAATGTTCTGCTGGGACACCTTGTGTCTCGACATTCATGACACATGCCACATACCTAAACAGTTCCACAGACCAAGAACAGCATTTGAAGGCAACTGTTATCCCCAATGATAATAAACCCTTCCGCACAGTAAAGATTGTTCAGGAATGGTTTTGAGGAACATGACAAAGAATTTTTTGACAAGGTTTTGACTTGTCCTCCAAATGTTCCACATCTCAATACCTTCGGGCATCTGTGGGCGGTGCAGGAAAAACAAGTCAGGACCATGGAGGCCGAACCTTTCATCTTACAGGACTTAAAGGGGTTTTCTGAGACATTGTAAAAGTTATTCAGTGGGCAAATAACTGTACTCACCCTTTTAAAGTCCCACAGCTCCTGAGTCCCACCAGGTCCCATCCCAGAAAACATCTGCAGTAGTCATGTGTCCGCAGCAGGGCTGCCAGCATTGGTGCTGCTTAACTTCTAAAGGGGGCCTACCTTGTTTGTTTTTTTTACAGTTACTTGTCCGCTGGATCATTTTTAACTCCTTAGCACTCCATCACGTACGTTCAGTTAAGTCATGGCGACACCCGCCTGCAACAGTTCCGTTCAGCAGCGCCGCGGATCGGAGCTGTTAACCCTTTAAATGCTGCTGTCAATTCTAACAGTGGCATTTAAATGCCCCATCAATGTTTGGGGTTTATAATTGCCCCCAGCGATAATCTCGCAGGGTGCTGTGCGGTTGCCATGACAGCTGGGGGGCCTTTTGCCGATTGCCATTCCTGAGATGTGGCCTTATATATTGCTTGTCAGGTCACGGTATAATGTAATACTATGGTATTACATCACACTGCAGGAGTGATCAAACCATCACAAGTTCTTGTCCCATATAGGGACTAAAAAAATGTAAAAAAGTCAGTTTCAATTTTTTTTTATTAATTATTAAAAAAAAAAAGGTAATAAAAGTTAAAAAAACACTGTTGCAATACTTAGAATAAAAATCTAAATTAAAAAGCAACATATTTGGTATCACTATGTCCAAAAAGGTGTGATCTATCAGAGTAACGCATTATTTACCTCATATAATGAACACTGTAATGAAATAAAATTAACGCCAGAATTTTGCCTTTTTTTCTACCCCGTCTCCAAGACATCAATGTATGAAAGTCATTTGTCCCTGCATTGTATAACAATACATGCATCACGATATAACTTCATTTGAATGAGGGAGTGATGTTACCGCTACTCATTCGCTCTCGGGATGCCTGTTTAGACAGGCAAATGCATCGTTGGCTTGTTCAAACGAGAATCGTCCAATCCCCGTACAAGTGAGTGAGAACGACTGAACGATTGTTTTTTAAACCGAAGCGAACGGGCGAAGGATGATTTTTATGCCTGCATAAAATGAATGATGAATGAAAAGTGAATGATTCTTGTTCGTCATTCAGTCGTCGGCTGCTTTTCATTCACTTTCGCTCGTTTGAACGATTTTTGGAATGATAATCGTTATGTCTAAAAGCACCTTACACCTTTATTAACTCTCTCTAAAAACAAACAAACCCACACGGCATTAGACAAAACATAGAAACGGCAAGGGCAGGGAACCTGCATCCCTCACTACCACACCCTGCTCTGAGCACCTACCTACACAGCTAGGAGAGGCGCCCTGACAGGGACAATCCCATGCCGGATCCTACATCCCATCAGCTCATCTGCTAAATGCTCCATCTATTACTGAAATGTTCCAACTGCAACGCAGAGGATATGCAAATAATGGGGAAACGATTGTAGATTGTCTTTATAGGTTGGGATCTACCTGTGTGTTTGTGTTTTCCTACACAGGACTGGAGTTACACTCTATATATGACATCTCTAGTTGAGGTAAGGTATGTTCCCTGCACTTTAGGTACCTTTACAAGAGACAACTATTGGCGAAAGAGTCAATTCAAGCGATAGTCGGTGAGTGTAAACATGGCCACCGACAAGGTGATGAGCGATAAGTCACCATTTTAGACTACCAAAAAACAGTCGCTGGTTGATCACAAGTCACCTGGTGTAAAGTCAGTCGTTCATAACTGAACATCTGCAAAACAATTTGCATGGAGATTTCCTCTATGAATGATGTCGGACACAACTAATGAACAATCATCACTGTGTAAACGCAAACAGATGACTAAAATACACTTCAACGACTTTGCTGAGCGACTAACTGAACAACAGTCGCTTCATGCGAAGGTGTCTTTTGTTACAGGGTTGAGCTTATACTTTATATGTACTATTGTTGTAGATTCATTTCGTTTGCATTTTTTCACAGGATTGGGCTACCAATACACAGGTGAGTGCGATATCGGGCCGAGTAACTTGGCCCAATATCGGGTTCGGCAACCTGCGTTTTACTGATGGATGCGAGGCGATTTTCAGGCAAAAACGTATCTGTCAAATTCCGATCCTCTTGCGCGAGTTCCACGCGCAATAGAGGATCGGAAGTGTTTCCCATTGATTTCAATGGAAACCTCACATCGCACTCACATGGACATCGCACGGCATGTGAGAGCCATGTGATGCATTAAAGGTCCGATTGGAATCAATGGGTGATGCGTTCCGAGGAACGCGAAAAGATAGAGCATGCCGCGGATCAGGAAAACATCTTGCGCAAGTTTCTTGCCCGTGTGAAATCGCCCTTGGTGTTAAAGTCTATATATGATAACTGAGGCTATATGATTTAGGTTTCTGTGCCTTTGTTGCAGTGCTGGATTTCAATTTAGATGTATCTATAGATTACACTAATTTACATCTGCCTGATACATTGTGGTATTGGTGACAACCCCAGGAAAAAGCATAGGAGGTGCATTTATCTGTATTCTTTTTGGGAGGGACTACAAAACACCCTAAATACCTACCAATAAAAATCAAGTACTGCAGTTTATATGTTGAGTGCAATTAACTTATATATATACTGTATGGGCCTTGCCAGATCATCTCTATATAAAGGTGCATTTTTCTGTATAGGTCTTCTTTTATGAGCCTTTTGCTGGGAGATTATAATATTGTATATCCCATGTACCTATCTATAAAAAGTAAGTAGACTATAGAGAGTAGAATTATTTGAGGTTTTGTGGAACGATCGCTATATTAGCTGTGGTTGATGTCAATTTATTGTTCCCACCTGAGTCACCAGCTATTAGTCACCCCATGATAGGTGATATCTGGGTGGTCAGCTAGGTTCTAGCGTATATTGCATAAGTGAAGAGTGCTATACGATAGAAAACTTAACTGTCTCTACCTCCTGTTCAAGAAATAGCAGTCTACCTATAGTTACACCCGGACAAACCATAGGTTGCAATAGTGCAAAAAAAAAAACTGTTTCCTGAGGAAGCCATCAAAATAGCAATACGCATGGACTGCCCCCGTTCCTTCTCCGACTGACTATTTTCGGTTACCGACCTTATGAGTATACCTGGTTAAAAATACACATGCCCATTTGGATGCCTTATTTTGCTCTCAGCTGTCTTGTATCTGCTGTGGCTTATTGCACTATTGCAGCCTATGGTGTCTCCATGTATAACTATAGGTAGACTACTATTTCTTGAACAGGAAGTAGAGGTGATCGTGTTCCTGAACACTCAGGTCTGTGATTGGCTGCAGCAGCCTGTGATGTCCTGTACACAGGTCTGTGATTGGCTGCAGCAGTCTGTGATGTCCTGTACACAGGCTGACTGCACCTGTGAATACAGTGTCACAAGGGAGACTCATAGCCGCACACCGGGGACTTCGGGGACCTGGGAGACGCAAGTATAGGCATGTTTAACATGTTTGTGCATGTAAGACGTGTTTTCTTTTTCTTAAGTTGCACAACCCCTTTTAGCTTATTTGTTGGATGAAGCAAAGTTATGCAACTCGAATACACTTTGTCAAATGCAGCGCAGAATAGTTGAAACACAAGACGAGCCGCTGAAGGCATCTTGAGTTTCAAGTATTCTGCACCTACACCACGTTAAGGATTCCAGCACATGAGCAGTGACGTCCTTTCGGACAGTCAAATCAGGAATGGCGTCGCTGCACCACCCCTCTTGCTAAGCCCCAACCCTTCTATTGTCGCTTTTGAAAAGTGACAAGAAAAGATAAAAGTCGCATACTTTCTATGCACTATATCTTTATTTAAGAACAACGAAGCATCTGAGGCAATCATTAGAATCGTGTATCACAGATTATAACCAAATTCACAGTCTCATTTTTGGGCTCTTTTGCGATTCCTTAATATAATGTATGAAGCAGGTGTAAGATGAGGCTTCATGTAAAGCACAAATGTTTTCAACCGTATTTCCTTAACATTATTTGCTCCACAGAAAGTTATTAGCAAAACTTTCCATAAACTTCTATATACACCTAGAAGGAGGTGTTGGAATCACATAACACTTACTATGTGTGATTGTAACGTTGTTATAAGGAAGTGATTACATATCAGAGCAAAAGGAGGATATATTGCGGAAACCTGACCTCTTGAAGCGAGGCTCTAGTATCCTGTTGTACCACCTCTAGCTTGGATACAAGATGCGATACGGGCGGGCATGGAGGCTGTAGTACCCGGTTGTAATGCCTCTAGCTTGGATACAAGATGCGATACGGGCGGGCATGGAGGCTATAGTACCCTGTTGTAATGCCTCTAGCTTGGATACAAGATGCGATACTGACAGGCATGGAGGCTCTAGTACCCTCTTATAATGCCTCTAGCTTGGATACAAGATGCAATACTGGCAGGCATGGAGGCTCTAGTACCCTGTTGTACCGCCTCTAGATTGGATACAAGATGTGATACGGGCGAGCATGGACGCTCTAGTATCCTGTTGTACCGCCTCTAGCTTGGATACAAGATGTGATACAGGTGGGCATGGAGGCTCTAGTACCCTGTTGTACCGCCTCTAGCTTGAAAACAAGATGTGAAATGGGTGGGCATGGAGCCTCTAGTACCCTGTTGTACCACCTCCAGCTTGGATACAAGATGTGATACGGGCGGGCATAGAGGCTCTAGTACCCTGTTGTACGCCTCTAGCTTGGATAAAAGATGTGATATGGGTGGGTACGCAGGCTCTAGTACCCTGTTGTACCGCCTCTAGCTTGAAAACAAGATGTGAAACGGGCGGGCATGGAGGCTCTAGTACCCTGTTGTACCGCCTCTAGCTTGGATACAAGATGCAATACTGGCAGACATGGAGGCTCTAGTACCCTGTTGTACCACCTCTAGATTGGATACAAGATGTGATGCGGGCGAGCATGGACGCTCTAGTATCCTGTTGTACCGCCTCTAGCTTGGATACAAGATGTGATACAGGTGGGCATGGAGGCTCTAGTACCCTGTTGTACCGCCTCTAGCTTGAAAACAAGATGTAATATGGGCGGGCATGGAGGCTCTAGTACCCTGTTGTACCACCTCCAGCTTGGATACAAGATGTGATACGGGCGGGCATAGAGGCTCTAGTACCCTGTTGTACCGCCTCTAGCTTGGATACAAGATGTGATATGGGCGGGCATGGAGGCACATTTGTAGCCCCTGTTTCCCTATGGAGCCTTTCTATATGTTGCATCGCATGAAAACAAGTTTTTTGTGCAATGCTATGCACCTTTTACAGTAGAAAATCCTTCTGTAAAAGCCCTAAACCAATCAGAGGCAGACCTTCCTGCAGGCGGTGATTTTCAAGGTCCCAACCAGGAAGCTTTGCGGGATAACATCAAGCAACTGCTGGGGAGCTTCAAAGGAGATGCGTGGGGAGATGACAGCGGCAGAGGGGATGTATTTTTCTTCTTCTTTTTTTTTTTAATGCAGCTAGGTCTTATTTTCGATGTAGGGCTTATACTTCAAGCCCCCCACCCCCCAAAAAACCCACTCGTAGTGCTATAAAGTTGTGCAACTTTGTAGAGCCATGTGCGACTTTATAGCACCACAAAATAACGATATCGCTACGAGAAAATGCAGCAATATCGCACTGAACGCCGATGCGATTTTGCTGCGAATTTCTTGCGATGATATAACATCGCCCGTGTGAAAGCGGCCTTAAGTTTACAAATGCTGCGTTGCCTGTAGTCATAGTTCCCAAGTTCAGCATTTGGCCTCATTACAAAGCGGTTACCCGCGCTAACAAATAATTATAATCATTCATCCTCCAGAAGAACCCGTTTTGCTTTGTAATATTTGACATCATCGGAATAAAGAAAAATTGTAAATATTAGGTTTATGCCAGTTTTCTACAAAACATTTCACCTCCACATTATGTATCTATTTCTTCATATTCATGACGGATTATATTTATCCCAGCATACGGAAGACTTCAGAGGACAGAGTAATGATAATTTGGGCAGCACTACCCCACAGTAACAATGTATGCATTGAATAGCTCGCCACAGATGTGCACCACGTAGCAAGAGAGCTCCAATTTGCAGTCCCCCATTTACATTTAATTTTAGCCCGGTAGCCGCTGGAATAACAGGAGGACCGTCCTGGTAAACAGCAGAATTACCGCAGTTCTCTAAGTGTTATATTTAAGTCTGCTAAGACACAAAGCAGCTCTGAAAAGTAGCAATTCATCCCTTTAATCACAGCGTATCTCTTATATGTGGAAGATAATTGCAGAGATGCTGTACTTCACCTTCGGGGTGTTTTTCATTCCACTTGTGATTCTGTTTGTGTTGAGTGTATATTTAGATCCTTACCATTTACTTTATAATTACTTCCCTGCAAAGTAAATCCATCGGTCTATAAACAGCCGAGGGACCGGATTGTGTCAGAGCCGTCCACAGCTGACAAGGAAGGCCTTTTTTTCCAGTGATTCGGGCCTTTTTGATCCATTTGCACTGAAATGAATGGTGCTGTAACTGAACACTATTTAGAAAGTGCCTGGTTCATCGGTCAAATAAGGTGACTATGGCCTGTAAGGGCGGCTGCACACGACCGGGTCGGATTCCGCATGTGGGAGCCCGCAGCGGAATCCAACCCTGTGCCCAGACGGCATCCGCGCGTACCTGTCTTTTCTTATTCTTTCCTGTACTGCAGAAGGGCCGTGGGTCAGACGGCTTCTGTTGACTTCAATGAAAGCCGTCCGCGCGTAATTGGCTTGCAAATAGAAAATACGCTGAAAATCGCTATTGATTTCCACTAATGGACAAGTAAAAGCAATTTTCAATTGCATGCTATGGGCGGTATTTGCTGCAGAATCCGGAGGCAGACGCCCGCTCCGGATTCCGCAATGCAAATATGCCTGTGTATCACCGGCCTTAGTCACAAACTGGGCATCAGAGATTTAAGCCACACTTCTCAGCCGTTGTTCTTTAGTGTGCCCCATGTTCATGAATTTCATACTGGCCAACTGCTTGGCTTTACGGCAGCACTAATTGGTAAGGCTAAGCTCACATCTACAGTACATCGGAGGCACTCTGGAGCCTCCAGCACACACTATATCTAAAACCTCTACACTGACATAGAAGGGGGTTCTTTACTGTACGAGCAGTGAGACTATGGAACTCACTAAAAGAGTCCAGGAGTGTAGTGGACATCTTACTTGTCGGAATGGAATACAACTTTCTCTGTGTGATTGTAACAGTGATATAAGTAAGTGATTACAGAATCAGAACAAAAGGAGAATTTATTGCAGAAAACCGAAACCTTGAAGGATGGCTCTAGTATCCTGTTGTACCGCCTATAGTTTTGATACAGGATGTGATACAGGCAGGCATTGAGGCTCTAGTACCCTGTTGTACCACTTCTAGCTTGAATACAAGATGTGATACGGGCCGGCATGGAGGCTCCAGTACCCTGTTGTACCGCCTCTAGCTTGGATACAAGACGTGATACAGGCTGGCATGGAGACTCTAGTACCCTGTTGTACCACTTGTAGCTTGGATACAAGATGTTGAGGTTCTAGTACCCTGTTGTACCGCCTCTAGCTTATATACAAGATGTGATATGGGCAGGCATGGAGGCTCTAGTACCCTGTTGTACCACTTGTAGCTTGGATACAAGATGTTGAGGTTCTAGTACCCTGTTGTACTTCCTCTAGCTTGGATACAAGATGTGATATGGGCAGGCATGGAGGCTCTAGTACCCTGTTGTACCTCTTCTAGCTTGGTTACAAGATGTGATACAGGCAGCCATGGATGCTGTAGTATCCTGTTGGGCAGCCTCTAGCTTGGATACAAGATATGATATGGACAGGCATGGAGGGTTTAGTACCCTGTTGGACCGTGTCTAGCTTGGAAGTAAGATGTGATACGGGCGGGCATGGAGACATACAGGTTCCTTGCCGTGTTATTCTGCTGGAAAAAGCCTCTTGGTAGCTCTGCCATGAGAGGAACACGTGTCTGCAGGATGTCATGAACATATCACCCCGGGTGGCACGGAGTGTTAAGGAAGCCGTGTCACGTTCGTCCTGGACTGCCAACAAGAGCAGGGTACGGAGACAGCCAAGACGGACGTGGGAACTAGCTTGTACAGGTGGCTAGATACAGAACGGACAGAGAGCACCTCTGCTGGAAGGTGAAGGCCTGTATATCTGGACCGTGCCATGAAAATGCAAAATAAACTAAAGGGAAATCCTTTCCCTGCAAACCCCATACCCCTGGAGGGAGCCCTGCCTAATCGGTGGGCCGATCGCTTCCGACAGGTGCGGACCCACACTCATACCTAGACCACTACAAATCCCTACCAGGGAGCCCTGAACACACGAGGTACAGTGCACGGAAATAAACAGAACAAGTACAGACAAACAGGGAACAAACCAAAGCACCGGAGCCAGACAAACAGCAGCTCTGAGCAGGCTGACTGCTCAGGGATCACTGAAAATTAATCAGCAACTCCCAGGCACCAAGAGCTGGATCTTACAGAGAGGAGGGAGAAGCTGATTGGCTCACAGAAATGTCAATCACCAGCCACACCTCTGAGACACTAGCAGGACTAATTAACCTAGACTAAAAAGCACAGGAGCTGTTAACCCTGGGTAGTCTGGATAGAACGTACAGAAACTAGGTGTGCTGGCAAATAATTAACCGTGTGCTGACTGAGACGTGACAGCAGAATGCAGTCCTAAGCTCTCGCTCACGACCTGAAGGTTGCGAGTTCAATCCCCGCGTGTTTCAGATTGCCGGCTCACGGTTGACTCAGCTTTCTATCCTTCCGAGGTCGGAAAAATGAGTACTCAGCTTGCTGGGGGGGGGTAATAAATTACCTTAAAGTGCTGCGGAATCAGTTGGTGCTATACAAATAAACCCCCACTACATATCGCTGCAAATTAACTGTAGATTTCACCCTGTACATTTTGGAGGTGAATCGTCACCACAAATGTGCGGCATCTCTAATCACCCTGAAAGATGTAACTTTTTAAAGTATAGGGGTGTCAGGCAGCACATTCCTAGCAACCATTGTTCCAGAAACTAGGATGAGAAAGAGTATGGCTCCTTGTAGATGGCACCATCTCATTTGTACAAGGTAATGAGCTGGTGACATCATTACCAACGCATTCGCTTTCCTGCGGCCTCGTTGACTCATGCAACGAGAATCGTTCACTTTTCGTTCAGCGTTTTATGTGACACACCAAACGAGTGCTGCTTAAACGGAACGACAAGTGAACGAACCGATGATGATTTTTATGACTGCAGAAACTGAACGAGAAGCGAGCGATTCTCTTTTGTCAGTCAGTCATTGGTTCGCAATTAGACTGAATGATTATCATTCATTATGAATATTGTTTTGAATGCTAATTGTTCAGTCTCATAGCACCCTAGGGATGCCTGGCACTACTCAAATCACGCTTTCTCTATAGTTGCCACACTGATGTGATTTTGGTAAACGTACGTTTGGGTAAAGAACCGCTTTAATATACTAAAATGAGAATGTAGAATTTTTGGTCCGAGAAAGAAAACAAATCTCTGCAGATGTCTATGAGCAATCCTATCAGTGCCAAACATAAGCAAGAACAAAACATCCAACCCCCACAAGCTCCAGAACCGCTTTACATCTTATTAACGAAGAACTTAGCGTTTGATGGATAGAAGTTCATCCTTGACAATAGCCGGCCGTCACAAATGGACCTATTATAAACCTTGTACTACGTTTTCTTGACAACTCAGTACACCACCCCAGCAATGTAGTTACATTGGAAAGCACACATGCATGAAGACAATCACTAGTATAAGAAAACATGGTAGAAACAGTAGATGAATATAAAGGAGACCACCAGGACTAGAACACTTACATTTCATTTGCTTGGAGATTGGCTTATTGGGATCAAGCCAGTGCTGAAAAGAGAAAGCAGAAGTCAGTGATGTCAGTGTGACCGCTATACAATCCTGTAGGACAGACATGGTCATATAGAATACATATTAAGTATAATATGATATAATGATAATATAGTAACATAGTATGTAAGGCCCAAAAAAAAGGCATATGTCCATCCAGCGCAGCCCATTAGCCCCCCGATGTTGATCCAGAGGAAGGCAAAAAAAAAACTCAATGAGAGATAGAAGACAATTTTCCCTATTTAAGGGAAAACGGTCCTCCCTGATTCCAATCTGGCAATCGGAATGATCCCCGGATCACCGATACTTCTGAAGTTATTAATCATTATAACATATAATATTGTAACGCTCAAGAAAGGCATCCAGGTCCCTCTTTTATCAAGTTCGCCATCACCACGTCCTGAGGCAGAGAGTTCCATAGTCTCACTGCTCTTACAGTAAAGAACCCAATTCTATGTCGGTGTAGAAACCTTCTTTCCTGTAGACGTAGAGGGCGCCCCCTTGTTACAGTCCTGGGTATAAGTAGATGATGGGAGAGATCTCTGTATGGCCCCATGATATATTTATACATAGTTATTAGGTCACACTCAGCCATCTTTTTCTAAATGAAATAATCCCAATTCTGATAACCTCTCTGGGTATTGTAGTCCGCCCATTCCATTTATTATTTTAGTCACCCGCTTAAGCTCTGATAAGTCCTTCTTGAGTACCGGTGCCCAAAACTGTCGACAATATTCCATGTGTGCAGTTATTAAATATAACACATACTACCAGGGGCGTAACTATAGAGGGTGCAGGGGATGCGGTTACTCCTGGGCCCAGAAGCCTTAGGGGGCCCATAAGGCCTCTCTTCTCCATATAGGGAGCCCAGTACTATGAATAAAGCATTATAGTTGGGGGCCCTGTTACAGGTTTTGCATTGGGGCCCAGAAGTTTCAAGTTACACCTCTGTGCAGCATGGTTTAGGTATGGGTAAGGGGACAGATACAGATAGAAGGGGGGGCCCCAGCTCACCTTTTGCATCAGGGCCCCTGAGCCTTTAGTTACGCCCCTGCATACTACAACAGTTTGAGCATTGTTTAGTTATTTTATGTGTATGTGCCATTCCCGCTTCTCCATACCATCAGTGGAAAAAGAGAAATGTGTGAAATAAAAGGTACAGAAATAGAAGCCCATAAATATTTTGCCATAATGCAGGCTTTGTACTTGTAGGCACAGTGTGACTGTCATGCAGAGAGTTTCAAGCAATAATCGCTCCTCGTTAGCAGAGAATTGCTGCTTTATGTTTGTTTCACTTTAACCGGTAACAGTCTGTTCTGTAAGTATTCTGCACGGCCCAGAACATTCCTTTGATTCAATGCGCCACAAATTTGCTACAAATGATAGGTGTAATTTGTTCTTGTATGGGAGCTGCTTTCACTAGATGTGACTAAAAATTCTGTCTACATTTTAGTACAAGCTAAGTCTGTGTTCACACGGCGGGATCCGTGTTGGATTCCGCCTCTAGAAACCTGTATCCCTGAACCCACAAACGGGATTCAGCCCTCTTCAGGCCTCTTTCACACGGGTGGTTTTTTGCGGCTAAGTTAGGCGCACAAACCGCCTGACATATTGGTATCCAATGTATTCATGCAGACAAACGATTTTTAGCCACGCAAAAACGTCCCACCGTAAAGAATAGCACATCGGCGACCGAAATCAGCTACAGGAATTTCCTGCTGCCAAAAAATATAAGGTCTTGCCCTATCTTTGGGCCGAGAAACGCTGGAGCCGCCATAGACTACTATGGGAGCTGCAAAAAAAGGGAGGGGGAGGGAGCTTAGCTGCGTTTGATGCTCAGAAAAGAAGACAGCTGCCTGTATTTAAATCATTGGAAAATCATTAGCAGAATTTCTGCCGACCAAGGGAATTCCGATCAGCAGTGCATTTTTTCGGCAATATGTTGCATTCGAGCGAGAAAACACTCATTAAACTCGGGACTTGCTTGCGGAAAATCATCAATTCACGCAATTTTCGGTCACAATCTGCCGCTTGTGTGAAAGAGGCCTGAATATGAAAATCCGCATGTGGACTATGCGGAGGATAGGTTATCAAAAGTTTTTTTGCTTGAAAAGCCTTTTTAACAAGTTGCATTCTCCACTAACTCCATTCTAAACAATATATTACTTAGTGATTATTCATTAGGAAGCCATTCTGTAACAATGCAGGAGGTACAGTTACATCCTGTGCGATCAGGGGCTGTATGGAGGGGGATCGGGAGCTGACCCGGCTCCATACAATATGGGTGACAGCTGTTCCCATGTAACATTTTTGATTGAAGCATTGAGGCTGGGTTCACACGAGGCGTATTTGCCACGGAAATTTCGCTGCGGCAAGTCCGCCAGCAGCCGCTAATTCTGGGATTATCCAGCCATGTGGACGAGATTTGCCAAAAATCGCAACTACACAGGACACCAATCCGTTGCGGCAAAGCCGGCGGAAGCCGATGTTGGATTCCCCGGCCACAGCATGTCAATTCTTGTTATTTCCATTGCGGCCGTGCTTTCCTCTATGGGAGCACCGGCCGCAAAGGAAAAGCATGCGGCCAGGCTGCTCCAAAATTTGCAGCTAAGTGCCGCGGGTTTTGAAGCAACGCTTTCCCGGCGGAAATCTCGCGGTTTTTCACTGCGGCCAAACCGCAAGATTTCCGTCGGGATTCCGCCCTATGGGAACCCAGCGTTACTATCCCTTTACGTTTTCTTCAAGAATGTATAGACAAATGAGAATACATACTCTTTGCTTTTCTGGGTCAACAAACCGGATTCCAAAGTAGTCCTTTTCCATCAAGCTGTAGTGATTGCAGATATGATCAATGAGAAACTGGCCTTTGGTTTCTTTCTAGAAGAAAAAGAAGAAGTGCTTATTAGGTCTATGATCTGATGCCAGAAGACCACAAATCTATGAAGAGCTTCACTTTAAGGATCAAAGGTTGAACATCTATCAATCTCCTAATGAAATGGTATCAGTTTCTTCAGGAAGAACACCCGTACAACTGCTTTTATATTAAACTGTATTAAGTTATCATCCCAAAAAAAGAATTTTTAGTGGTCCCTAACTTTTCAAATGACTCATTCTGATATGGCATAATGTGATAACTAGCCAACTTATTTTTTTCTGTTGAAAAAAATCCCTCTAGAGTGCTGGCCATTAGGGGGTTCCCTACCTTCTAATTTGCTGTCCACTGCCTTTTGTTAAGATATGCCTGTCTCTAATAACAGAGATAGCAAGATGGAACACAGCAAGTGAAGAATGGTGGTGACTCATGTTGTTTATTGACTTCCATAGAGAGCAGAGGGGAGCAGAAGCAGGAAGACAGAAACAGAGACTCCCGCAAATGCTGTTTGCAACCAATAATGACTCTACTATAATTACTAGAACCACATTTCTAATGCTCCGTATTTCTCTGGTGTTCTCCTCATGTCTGGCGGGGAAACCTGACGGATATAAATATATGTGGACGGGAGGAAAAAGAGGGATGGAGCAAAACCCGTACAGTTATGTTTGATGTGAACAATGATACTATAAAAGTGAAGAGAGTGAAGTGGTGACTTCAATAGTGGAGGTGCTGCCAGACCAGATGACGCACAACCTGGGCGGGTATGATAGAGCAAGAGAATAGGACTAAAAAACTGGCAGTGGAGAAGGCGCAACACTGCAGGTTAAAGCAAATAGGAAGTGACCTAAGGTTTGGAAAACTTCTCCTTTTATTTAATAAAGTACGTGATCAGCTTATATCCACTGCCAGTTTTTTGGATATATATATATAGTCAGTGGGGTCCTTCAGTGCATTGTCGACACCACGGTTTCTTTCCCTGTTCTGTTCCTATAAGAAAGCTGAACAACAAGTTGTAATGGCTTACTAACGCCAGTGTGAATTAAGAGATGAGCGAGCATACTCGCTAAGGACAATAACTCGAGCGAGTATTGTCCTTAGTGAGTAATTGTCCTTAATTTCGGGTGCCGGCGCGGGTGAGCAGTGAGTTGCAGGAGTGAGCAGGTGGAAGAGGGGGGGAGAGAGGGAGAGAAAGATCTCCCCTCCGTTCCCCCCTGCTCCCCCCCGCCCCCCGAATCTTTTCTTCCGAGCGGGCAGGTACTTGCTAAGGACAATGCTCGCTCGAGTAATTGTCCTTAGTGAGTATGCTCGCTCATCTCTAGTGTGAATGGATCTTTACTATAAAGTAACAGTCTGAAGCTTAATGGATACATGACGCAATACGAGGCTACAGACCTCATTCCCTTGTTTACATTACTAAAAATGTCTAACAAAAACTTTGGATAGGAATATCATTTCTGAAATCTTTATTCAAAGAAATCGTCTTACAGGAAAAATATCTTTCATCTGCAGGCCAAGAATACGTTTCATCTTGTAATCCATACTTCTGTGCTCCAAACTAATGGTCCCTTGAGGGAACTGACTTTGAGAGTTGATGTTGTGCACTTCGCCAGGTCCGCTGCTGTATGCTAACACAGCTCAACTCCTACAAGAATTTGGAAATACAGCTGTTCCTCCCTATAGTGTACCCCTCTTGTTCATTCCACCCCCCACCTTATTCTCATCAATTACAATATATGTCACTTCTCTCTTTCCATGAGTATCTTCCTCAGGCATCAGCTGGCTTCTGGTCATGAATGTGTTACAATACAGATTGTATCGATGCGCAACATATCTGATACATAACAAAGTTTAGCAGAAGTGTTCTTCACCAGTATATAAGATTTATCAGGCTCTGTATAGTATTGACGGGAGATAGCACGCTCCTCCTTGTACTTTATTATACACCAGAGCCAGGAAGAAGAGCTTAGAGATTAGTGGTAACCAGATAATGCGAATTACAGCACCTTCTTAGGAGTTGATGTTCTCATTAATCTCTGCTTGGTCACTGAAGCTATGATGCAGGCTACAAGATCTGATGTATTGTCGGCCACCGGCACATTTCTTGTAAATGACTGGTAAGACGGTAATCACCCAAGTCCCCGTACATAGCTGAACTTCTTGCTTGCTGTGCAACTAGAGTCTGCTCCGGGATACGAGAGACTGTCCCGCCAGTGAATATGAACTATATTATCTGGAATGGGGTCATTCACATGAGTGATTTATTCCCTTACAGCGATGTGGGGTTAAATAATTGCTGCTTGTCCTATTTTGTTGCGTTCTCTCGTTTTCAATGGGACCTTTAAAGACATCGCTTGCACTTGCATGCCATGTGAGTGCGATGTGATGCTGCCCATTGAAACCAATGGGAAACACTTGGGATCCTCTAGCGTGCGTAAAATACACGCCTGAGGATCGCACTTTCACAGAAGGGATGTGAGTCGTTTTTGAATGAAAAACGCCTTGCATCTGCATGTAAAATGCATGTTGGCCCGATATCGCACTTGCCCATGTGAATGTAGCCTTAGGCTTTATTCCCACGAGTGTATACCGGCTGCCGTTTTCACGGACGAACGATATACGCTACAGTCTGAGGAGTACAAACTCGTGAACGGGCTTACAAATTTAATGTTTGTGCGCCCATGCAGACGACATGGGCCCCAGCGCACGTATGCTGAGGCCACCATGCGGTTGCCCCTTCCCTCCCTCTCGCCGGCTCACCACCTCTCTCCTCCCCTCTGGCTGTTTGCAATGGAAGTGGGTGGAGCTAAGCTCCTGCCCCTTGTCCTCAGCCAGCAATGGGAGGAGACGAGACGGGGTGGCGCTTAGCGCTGCCCCCGTACCACTCCCTCCAATTGCAATCAGCCAGAGGGGAAGAGAGAAGAGGGAGGTAGTTTAGCAGTCACACTGCTAAACTCCCTCCCACCTCCCTTCTCCGGCCGCTGTCATTGGCTCCCATAGGAGTCCATGCAGTAGCTGTCATATTCCGGCTCAAATGATAGTTCCTGGACTATCTTTTGGGCCCTGACGTAAAAGCGCCCAGTGCTATATTGGCCCGGCTGGGCGCTTTTTTTACGTAGCGGGAATATGGCCATATGATCTGATGCATTGGAACCCAGTGTATTTTGGCTGACGGCGGGCCGATATACGCTCGTGGGAAAGAACCCTAAATGGGATTTTCTGGGACTTTTTAAAAAAATGGCTAAAGGCAGTGAATGGTCTAACCTGATAATTTATACAGCACTCCCCCATTAGATGTCCCGCTGCTTCAGATCAGCTGCTATTGCCCTGCCGTTCAGTCCTGGAAGCTTCTGCAACAGTCATTGCCATTGATTATTCAGATAACCAATCAGTGATCTCAGTGCTCACGTGCCATACATGTAACTTCACAAGTGATGCCAGTCATTGGTTGTGCAGCCACATGCATGATGGACGGCCTGTGACCACGGCAGGAGCTTCTGGGACAGAGTGGGACAATTAATGGGTGAGTTCTGGGTAGTTTATTATTTTATACCATTCCCTGCCCACAGCCAGTTTATTAGAAGTCCTGGAAAGCTCTTTGAGCCCACAAGTCAAACAATCACCTTTCTTCTGAGCTCAGATCTAAGGATAGTCATTCACACTAGATAGTAGTAGTTGGTGAGTGAGCAACCTTTGAATGAACAGTCATTTTATGGACGCAGCCATACACATTTTAGAGCATAGAGTTGGTAACCTTCACTTGATGAATGTTCGTTCGGTGTAAATCAGCTATTGGCAACTAATAAAATCAAGTATGGTGAAGGTGTCAGATAGAGATCCTATATATTATAGTGTCATTATCAGCCGTGCCACCTAATCTGGGATCACACACAATGAAATCTGGAAAGTTGTCTGACACTGATGCACATAATTGCATAATACCTGGGGCATCCTATATGGGCTTTTGTTAAAACACCAAATTATATACCTCTTCCCATAACATCAACCTGCATGCATTTACACGGGACTGTGGGAATCTAACCTATTCTGGACAATAATCATACCGTGTAAGGGCCATAACACACTCCATCATCTGAGCCCCCCAAGCCTGTCTCCAAGTCTTTTCTCGAGCTGCACCAGTTCTCTGTAATGCACTATCCAAGGCAAACAAGTAAATCACCAATATCCACAGTTAAAAACAAACATCTCCATAAGGCGGCCTATCACATTTGTTAATCTAACCCAAGTCCATGTACCATTTTTCAACATTATTCTTCAAAATCTGATTCTTTCATCCACCACTAATCGCCACACTCCATGCACTTCATATCTGTTTATACACAGGTACTGGCTGATGATTGGACCATGCAGCTTTATGTATACTAGCACACCCTATATAGTAAAGGATGGCTGGACTCATGTACAGAACAAGCACTTCTACCTCATGTCACCCCTATTTCCACATAGATTGCAAGCTCTTGTGAGCGGGGTCATCACTGCTATTACTGGGATTATTCATTTACTAACATATGTAACATCTGATTCTCTCTGTACATTTGATTTATAAAGGGCTGTGGAAAATGTTGGCGCTATATAAGTAGAAATTAGGAAAAATCTTGGAACTTAAAGGGGTTGGCCATTCAGAGTACACAATGCTCAAATGTGTATTAAACTTCAAAGTGATCAACTTACTAAGGGTGGCTTCACATGCAGCGCTCTTTCTTCCGGTATCTAGTGCCGGATCTGCTACAGTTCCAACGCAGATGTGAAAATACCTTTTTTTAGATGCTCTCTCCCCTATTTCCCTGAAAATATGTTACCAGTTTCACATCTTTTCTGTCTGTCCACGACTTGTGTAAGCATAGATGAAACTAGCACATGTCTAGCGACTTTCATTGGTGTAGGATGGATGGAGCTCTGGCAGAGGGTGGAAAGACGTGGGGGCATGGCTTCACAGTGAAGGAAAGGGGAAGAGAACACCTAAAACAACTCTACTAGTAAGCTGACTATTCCATAGTGTAAATACACATTGTAGTACGATGGCCACCAGCTTAAGACCTACCATCATTCTTGGTGCTATGACCACAATTTATGGCACGTTTGCCATGGAATTACTGTGAAATCTGCAGCAATTCCACAGCAAATCCATAAGCAGACATGCGGAGTTTGCAGTGAATTTGCCTGTGGTATACAATGACGTTACATGTGAATCTACCCTAAAGCTTTCTGAAGAATTGGCCAAGAAAACCCGTGACTTTAAATAAAGAAATACAATATTTCTGGAGGGCAGAATCCGATTAGCGGACAGGAGTCCATCTCATCTGCTGAGCGATTAATGATTCACATATAATGTACAGCCGGAATTGTCTCCCAAATCCCTTAAGCACAGTACAAGCATATGGCGGGTGAATTAAGTGGGTTTTACCGTTTGCTTTCTGCGCTGTGTTTACAAGATTTTGCAGGCAATTAAAAAGCTCCAGACGTTCTCCAGTAAATACTGAGGGAGATTTATTAACACTAGGCCTGCGCCAGATTTATGAAAAGACCCCCATCTCAAGAAATTTGGCACATCTTGGTATGTTTAATACTTGGATCACAGGAATAAGTCTATCAAAAGGATTAATGGCAGTGAACAATATAAGAGAAATCTGGTTCAGGGACAGTTTGGGCCGCCAGGTCTCTGATCCTACATCGGTTTAGAGACCATACAACTCTCACACTCTTATCTGTGAACTAATGAAAGCTTGCCGCTCTTAACATGATTTCTTTTTGTTATTCAGTACTTTACAAGTCAGAGAGATCATATACAAAATAAAGGCCCATTTAGACACAACGATTATCACTCAAAAGATGTCTTTTGAGCAATAATCGCTGTGTCATTTACAGCGCAAGGTGATCACTCCTCACCTTGCGCTCTGAGTGGAAGATGCATAAGACAAGCAGGGCCTCTTGTCTTCTGCATCCAGATGTTCCCTGCTCGGAGCGCCCGGCTGTTATGCAGCAGAGTGCTCTGAGCGGAGGATGCAGAAGACAAGTGGGGTGTCCCGGCTTGTCTTCTGCATCCAGCTGTTCCCTGCTCCGAGCACCTGGCTATTATACAGCCGGGTGCTCTGAGCGGAAGATGTAGAAGACAAGCGGGGTGCCCCCCCTGTCTTCTGCATTCAGCTGTTTTCTGCTCGGAGCGCCTGGCTGTTATTCAGCCGAGCGCTCCGAGCGGGGTATGGAGAACACAGCTGGACCGCTCTGTTCTTCATACCCAGCCTATCATCAGGGAGCGGGATACAGCTAAAACAATAGTATCAGCTGTATCCCGCTGTGAATCCCTGATAAGGCTCATTGTTGTCTTTCAGCACGCTGAAAGACAACGATGAGCGACGGCTTAATGAAAACTGCACAACGTCAGTGCAGTTACACACAACGATTATCGCTCAAATTTTGAGCGATAATCGTTGTGTCTAAATGGGCCTTAAGACATTACATAAAGTATTAAACTAATAGACAAAATGAACAATAGGAGTTAGGGCTCTGCTTGCAAAAGCTTACAATCTATGAAGACATATGGGAGATTCAAGAGGCACACAAGAGTCCAACCATCTTTAAAATAAATGGGGTAACATACATAAAGCTGTCTGAGCGGGTCATCAGCCAGTATCTGTGTATATACAGATATGAAGTACATTAGGGTCTATGGGGTGTGGAGGATGCAGCTGGATTAAGAGGGTCAGGCTCTGATGGGATAGGAGGAAAGGGGGACACAGGATTGTGCTTGTGATCATTGGGGATTCCAGCATTGGGACCCCTTGTGGGTAAGTGTTTTGGGAATACCCTCTTTAAAAGAACACTAAATGTAGAAAATAGAAATAAGACTTCATCCGTTCACCTCCCATATCTTGTCTCATACTGCAATCAAATCTGTGAGAAATGTTTAGAGAAATCTACAGTATATGTGTCACAGAAGACCAGTCATTCTTCCTTTTGTCTCTCCAACATCAAAATAAATAAGAGCTGGGGAGCGTGTGGGTGGCAGGGAGATTGGATTGGAAAGGGTTAATGTTGTACAATCTGTTGGAGAGGATAAATAAATGAAAAAAGTACTCATAGTCCATTCAAGAACCAAGCAAAGAAAACACGATTTCTAGAAGAACAATCAAAGTCCACTTCACTTGTAGCAAGAACTAACGAGGTCCAGTTACATGACTGCAGAAGCTAATGGGAGTGCAGTTCCGTTATTGAACACGTCAGCGCCTAGTTTTAGGACTTGTGTATGACGATTCATTGGGTCTCTTTTATCAAAACTGTCTAACAGAAAAACTGCCCCTGACAACCAATCAGAGCTCAGCTTTCATTTGACCAGAGCAGCTTCACAAATGAAAGCTCAGCTCTGACAGATAATAAGACCAGCAATGATGTCCCCTCTTCGTGTCCTCCAGGTAGTAATACCCCTATGTGCCCCCTGCGGAGACCCCCTCACCCCACCTGTAGTGGTAGTAGCTAAGCTTCGGTTCATATGTGCCTCATGTACGTTCATAGACGAAGCCCGAGCCCTAATCCTGCCGTCATCTAGTTCTTGAGCCGCTGCGTCTGCTCTTTTGTCCTACAAACTCCTACCCTCTTTTTAGACTCCATGCTTCAAAATGATGAAATCCCACGGCAGAAGAAGACAAGGTGGCACACACTGGCATCTATTACACTGAGCAAATCCACATGTAACCAAGAACAAATCTAATTAGCTTCATTTGAAGTAATTATATACAGTACATAATGTAATTAAATGTAACTTACAAGCGTATTAGCTCAATCTGTAATCCTTTTTTTTTTTTTTTGATTCAATCTTTTTAAGAAAAGATTAAAAAAAGGTTTTAGCAGATATAAACTCGGTCTTCTAATGAATTCCCACGACTGTACATCAAACCTGTGTTAGAAGTACGCATCCACTTTACTAGCTAAAACCAACTTTTTCACCCTAAACCTAACTATGATGCCTGTTCTTAACTTATTGATGTCTTTTCGGTCTTTAGAATGTAGAAAAAAACATATATAACATGGACTGTCTACTTCTCTTGTCAGCAAAATACAACAAGGGACTTTCAAAAAGTTGAAAAGTGGCAGTTTTCTGCGCAAGTGGGACTTGCACAATTTTTTTTATGTCAGATTTGTAGCATAAAAGCTTTGTTAAATGTCTCCCTGTATCTAAAACTAAAGCCATGACTGCACCTACTCTGCCACTACTATATTCCTATTCCTGAGGAAACAAAGGCCCATTTACACGCAAAAATGATTGAAAGATTGACAGTTTTAGCGATCGTTTAGCATAAAGTGTTAATGGACACTAATGTCCTTCAACAATTTATCAGCTTCATTTGCATGTAAAAGGGCCTCCGGAGGCAGTTTGCAGAGCCCAGCATGTGGGCTGGGATCTGCACACAACTGCATTGTTCTCGCACGGGTTGTCGGAAGAGTACAATATAATCTCCGACTCCTGTGCAGAACGCAGCGCGCGGTCCCTGTTATCTCTCTCCAGCTGAATGATGGATTTTAAGCTCACCTTAAAATCATCGTTCAGCCAAAGAGTGAACGATAGCAGCATTTACACGCAACGTTTATCGCTCGTATGCCATCGCTTAAAAAATTTTGAGCGATAATCGTTGCGTGTAAATGGGCCTTTAGTGTTACTTAATTCCAAGCAAAGGATATTTTGACAGTAGGATCCCCGCACTACAATGTCTAAGACATGTGAACAAAAGCCTATCCACATAAGGCTAGAAAAATCCACACAGATTTGAAAATACGTAAAAACAACAGAATGCTCTATTTTGCTACAGATTTGTCCCAATTTGCACTATTATTTGTAAATGGTAGAATCATCTGCAGATTTCTCATGATGTTACGAATTTTAGCACTTCGGACGATTTCACATCTGCCTTGGAACCTCCGTCCGGAGGTTCCATCACAGATCCGGCTGAAAATACCACTTTCTCTTCTGTCCTAAAGCCGTGCAGCTGGGTGGAAAGAAGGCAGACCCCCTTATAATCAATGGGGTCTGTTCAGTTCCATCCAGAGACGGATCCATCTGACCACGAGCATTCCCCTTTCCTGCTCATCGATCGGATGTAAAACCACTCTTACTGCATATCCTGACCTTTCCCCTGATTCTCTGCCAAGCATACATGTTTAGGCTGCATTCACACAGGGCAGTTCGGTTGCAATAAAAACTGCACCAAAAAGTGCATTTGCAAAAATGCATGTGGCTTTTGTCACATTTTACTACAAACATAGTAAAAGCACACATGGTGTCACCAACCGCAGCTTTTGGTACGGTTTTTATTGCAACCGAACTACTCCGTGTGAACAGAGCCTTATGAGGCATTGTGTGTAGAGCCAATACAGAGGCAAATGTTTCATCAAAAACAGTAATTGTAAAACACATGTTTGCTCTTAAAGGGGTTTTCCAGGTCTTAAAACCTGAAGTGAATGTGAGCTGTGCCTAAAATACCATGGCGGGGCATCGCACAATGTAAGGAGCCTTCTGCTTCCTGCTCCATACAGGGTGACAGCTGGCCCGCGAACAGTTATTTGGTGATGATCCCAGGCGCCAACCACCCTGCCGATCAGCTATTAATGAGCTATCCTGGGTCATCGGTTTTTAAGACCTGGAAAACCCCTTTAAATCCACATTGATCCATGACTGAAGCCATCAAGCCACATGGGAGGTTGTTACTAGTTCATCACAAGATTAACACATTTCCAGATTGGTTTATGTCACCTTGAGTAAATAGCATAATCTATAGCTGTAATCCTGGCCATATTTAACCAAAGTGACAGGAAAAGCCACTTATTTAAAAAAAAAAAATGAAAGTATTCATTTTCAGAGTGGCAACTAAGAAAATGCACCTTTAGTGGGTGCATCATCTCAGGAGACTTTCAGCACAGAGCCTTTGGGGGTGAGGGCAAACATTGTACCTTACTGCCATTACTGGGCAAAAAGTATCAGAAATCAAAAATGGAAAGGATTTAAATAAACATTTCAGATTTGTCCCGGATTGATCTTATTTAACACATTCGTCTCATCCAAAATGTTTCCTGCTAGATATAGAACTCAAAGGGAATGATGGGAACACATATCGTAATGGGTCAGCAGACTTGTTAAATGCATTACCCATCAGATGTGCTGTTTTTCCTAGTGCTGACTGTTCCAGAAGCCGGATAATAACCGGAATTACTGCACTGCGTGCAAAGATAATGACACAAGGCTAATTTATTTTTTATTGATCTGCTACTCAATTGACTTCAAACAGCCCTGACTTATGGCTGGGAGGCAAAAATACATAAGTAAATAAATAAACGTGTCTGCGATGTAACACAGATCCGTAATGGATCCTGGAACATGAGACCTGGTTTGTCAGATGGCTCATTAGGTTTCATGGTATCTCTCCGATGACTGCTAGTAAACTCTTCCATAGGTAAGCCCGCTTCTTTACGGATTGCCTCCATTAACTTGTTGCAGAATTGTTCACTAAGCAGCATTTTCATCATCTTCTATAAACACATCATTAACTTTAGGAGCATGTAAGGACGATTGTTCCCATGGAATAGATACATTTCTACAGTATTAGCCGCTAGAATAACCAATTCTACTTGACAACATTTGGTGAGTTCTCCGGTTCTGTTCCCGCCTGCCCTCGTCTTCTCCATTATTCAGCTCTGTCATAGGAGACGGACAGTGAATGTTATGGAATAGCCAAATCCGGCACTTCACTGCCACAAATAGTAGATGCCACTGACTATAATGGTGGCCGCTGGACTTCCCGCATGCCGCTTACTATTATGCTAGATTAAAGCAGTACAGCATGCTGCACTATTTCGTATGGGGTCTGTGCCGGATCTGGAGGCTCTGAAAGGAGCCTGTGGTGCAGATGTGAATGAAACTTTACAGGGTGCTTCATGCTAAACAGAGGTACTTTACAAACAAAGCCCTATACAGCGACCGTGTTCAGGGTTCATTAACCCTTTCCTATCCAATTTGTATCCTGGTTTTCCTAGGGGGCTTACTCTTTTTCTGCCGTTATACAACAGCACTATATGCTGGCTAAAACCAGTACTGCATGAGGTGACACGTTGGATAGGCTCCGACAGCAGAGAGGCTGGCAATATACAGTAAGAGAACCCCGACAGACGTCTTCCAACATCGGAGCTGTACAGCCTTAAATCATAATGTATTCAGAGGTCAGACAGTGGATTGGAAAGGGTTAAATAAAAGTGATTTTTCGAGATAATTTAGAAAAAAAACCTGCTAGCCATCCTGAAAAAGGATCCTGAAAGGAAAATATACTCCCCTGAGTGACGACAGCATGTAACAGGGTGAACAGGAGCTGCGGGGGAAGTACATGTTCCTTTATTACCATTAAATAATTTTAAAAAATCTCGGAAAACCCTTTTAAACACCATCACTTATAGTCTCATCCATAAAGCTCTCCACAGTGCTGCACCTCAATATATCGCATCCCTCGTCTCTGTCTACCCACCTACCTATGCTCTCCGCTCGACTAATGACCTTACACTTAGCTTTTCATTAATCTGAGCCTCCCTCCCTATTTCTTCACAGTCTTTAAGCTCCTGCAAGCATGGTCCTCACTCCTACTGTCCATATTGTCTATTGGCTTAACCCCTTCCAATCCAGTATTGGACCTTGTCCGACATTGAGAGTACCCTGCATAGCTCAGCGGGAATCGGTGTTCTCACCAATCCCCGCTGTTACAGCAGGATGCCGGCTGTCAGTCACAGCCAAGTCCTACTGCAAGATAATGCAGGCTCACCTCTGAGCCGGCGTGGTCCATGCGACGTAAGTTTACATCCTGTTCCATTAAGTATGTCCTATGGCGTTAAGGGGGTAAATTGTAAATAAATAGGCTATCCTAGTGATGGTGCTGTTAGGGGAGGTCACAATGAGTCTCCCATAGACTTGTATAGGAAAATGTATGCACAGGACTCTGAGGAGAGTCAGATGTTCTTGCACCACCAGGACTTCACAGGAGGACACCGCTGGATCGCAGGAGCAGATGAGTCAATCCATCACTTGACTCCCTGTTGTGTCCCCTAACATAATTTAGTTTATGGTGTTGAGGGGACAAGACATGTTCCCTTTAACTACCCCCTTCATTCTTCACAGCCCCGCCCTGCTGGTAAGTTTGGTATTTACGTAGCAGTTATTTGGGGTAGTGCAAACAAATCTTTGCACTGTGTGCAGCTCAGACTCGCTACGGAGAACACTGAGGCACTGAGCATGAAACAGATTGGCACAGAGACTGGCCAAATAAATTGTCACTACAGTTGCCATGGAAATAGAGCAAAATCTAAATGACTGGCAAGCAGCAACAATAACAGTCTACGTTTTAGCGGAAAATACAGCAAAGTGCGCGCATTAAACAGGCTGCTGACTTCTCCTATTAAAAATCCCAGCTTATTTTGACAGCATGATCAAGAATGGAAAGTCTTACACATTGTCTACACAGGATATGGGAGAAGACCGTAAAATACGTATCCCTCCCGATGCAGCCCGCGCGTTGCTGGCACGCTCACTGCATATTCAGTCAAGTCTAATAAACCATAAATTAGATGCTCCTTCCGTGAAACTGGTACCTGTGCTCCTATATGCTGTATACAGGGCAAAGACGAAACACAAATCAACGTCTTACAAGGGGTTGTGCCACAATCGGCTTTTAGCACCTATCCATAGGATTGCTGGAGGTGTCACCAGCGAGTCTCCCACCAATCCGGAGAACTGGGGCCCCCTTTCATCCTCACTGCAAGCTCACTGGACCCCCGGCAGTGAGGAGGAGATTGAATGAAGTGGCGGTCCAGCATGGGCGATGCAGCTCCATTCATGTACAATGGAGTGCCGGAGATAGCCATGTGCTTGTACTCAGCTATTTCCATCAGATCCTCGGAAGTCAATGGACTGGCACACCATTAGTCTCCTCCTTACTGCCAGGGGTGCACCAAGCCTGCCATGAGGATGAGATAGGGACATTAGACCCCTGTTCTACGGATTGATGGTGGGTCTCAGATCAGACTTTAACCGCCTCTTCTTCAGATAGCTGATAAAAGTCGATTTTGGCACAATCGACTTAGAGTTTAGTGCAGTTACAGTAGAAAATCTGCAGCTGGTTTTTTACTCTCCATGTGAACGGGATTAGCTTTAGGCCGGGGTCACATATGCGACAAAAAGCATGGTTTTCTCGAGATGCGACAGTGTTACAAATCACATGTATGTGAAGCCCATGTTTTCCAATGGGTCCCTACTAGAGATGAGCGAACGTACTCGGTAAGGGCGATTTCGCGATCGAGCACCGCGATTTTCGAGTACTTCACTACTCGAGTGAAAAGTACTCGGGTGCGCTGTGGGTGAGCGGGGGGTTGCAGAGGGGAGTGGGGGGGAGAGGGAGAGAGAGAGGGCTCCCCCCTGTTCCCCGCTGCTACCCCCCGCTGACGTGACAAAGGGAGTGCGCTCCCTCTGTGAATCCTTCCTATGCCGCGATCTACATAGATCGCAGCATGAAAGGGGTTAACCCTTTGAAATCCAAGTTTGCATTTTGCCTCCCAAAAAATGCAATAAAAGTTATCAAAAAAGCCGTATGTACCAAAATAGTACCAATAAAATCTACTGCTCGTCTCGCAAAAAATAAGCCCTCACAGAGCTCCATCCATGGAAAAATAAAAAAGTTACAGGACTTTGAATTCAGTGATTCAGAAAAAAAAAAGGTTTCAAAAAAAAAGAATTTTGATATCGTTGTAATCGCACCGACCCGTGAAAAAAAGGAGTGTGTCATTTATGCTGCATAATTAAATCTATGGCAGAATTGAGGCGTTTTCTCTCCTGTGATCATAAAAAAAAAAAAAAAAATGTTTTACAAAATAGTCTATGCACCCAAAAATGGCACCAATAAAGACCACCGTTCGCCACGCAAAAAACAAGCTGCGTCGAGGAAAAAATAAAAAAGTTATGGCTTTTGAAAAATGCAGATGAAAATCTGCCAAAAATCAATAGGCCGTGTCCTTAAGGGGTTAATGAAGAAAGGCTTCTGGGAAATCCCTTCCTGGCCTGTCTAAGCAGAACGTCACAGGGGTGCAAAATAAAAACAAAGTCACGAGACCCACACAGTGAAGTGGGGAATACTCAGGGCAGCATTTGTGTTCTACAGACAATGTCCAGTGTCCCTTCTGCTGCCCACCACCTATCAGTAAGCCTACTTGCATACCAAGCTGTGTGCTGAGCAAATGCCAGGCTGGCTGCTGCCAACATACATTAATGACATTAATAAACAGGCTCTTTCCAATGCAAAACGTCCCAATTCTGCAGGAATTCTTCTAACTCCCACTGCATTTTTTCAGTAGTAATTCACCACTTCTAGAAAGTCACTGCCATGTATTAGATGAACTCCATAATGTGAGAAACAAAACCATAAACACTGACAATGTAACACCCAATACCCCAAATAGGTGGCCAGACTCTTGTAGTAGAAATCAGAGGCGTAACTAGAATAGACCATGGCATATAGCTTGTTACCCCCATCCATCACTTCTATGTTACAGCACAAGTAGTGTATTTTGCCCACGTGCGCCCCTTTCATACAACAGGCTTCTGGTCAGTATTTTGCACCAGTATGTGTAAGGCCCAATGCACACGGGCGGATTTGCATTGTGGAATCCGGAGCAAGCATCCGACTCCAGATTCCGCGGCAAATACTGCCCATAGACATGCTATAGAAAATCGCTTTTCCCTGTCAATGACTGGAAATCAATTGCGATTTTCCGCTCACGGAGGGAAAAAATCGCAACCTGTTCTATTTCAACGCAGATTCCGCGCAGACAGCTTTCATTGCATCACGATTGGGATGCATCCAATCCGCAGCTGTCACTGTGGACGGGTCATCTGTACTGTGCATGTGCTCCGGCCGGTACATCCGTATTACAGATGAGGAACACTGCGGATAGCAACGCAGGGGTCACCTGCCGGGTAACGGTCGGATCCGGTGTGCGAGATCCGACCCGGCCGTGTGGATTTGGCCTAAGCCAAGTTGGCTGCACACGGTAGGGCCAGCATTGGCGCCCGCGCGTACCTGTTCTTTCAGTCTTTACTCTGTACTACGGATGGTCCGCACGGCAAGCTATTGGACAAGCAAAGGACAGTTTTTGGGGGGTTTTTTAAACTCCTGCTTTCCCCACGTAAAGCACGACCTTTAATGCAAGCCGTCTGCGCAGAATCAGTGGAAAAATGGAGCAGGCTGCGATTTGTCCTCCGCTTGTAGAAACCGCAATTGGTTTCCACAAGTGTGGAGGAAGAATCAATTTTGGATAGCATGCTATGGACGCTGCTTGCTGCGGATCCGCGGTGCGCCAGGAATGGGTCCAAAGACAGAAGAGGTACAAATCTTTCCATGATACTTTTTCTCTGTAAGTTCGGCTCTTGGTTTTGACGGATAATACTGAGTGAATTACTGTTGTATGAGAGTCGGGTGATGCAGAACACAACATATCGTATGGTTAGAAGCAGCACAGACACAGGATGCTGAAGGACTATAAACCACTAGCAGAATTAGGTCTCTTTCGTGTGACTGTTTGTGAGTGGTTAACTACTTTGTTCACTACTGATAGGAAGTCAACATCTTTATAGCACTAAATTAGCTACACAAGTAAAGGCCCATTTAGACACAACGATTATCACTCAAAATTCGCTCAAAGGCCGTCTATAATCGTTGTGTCTAACTGCACTGACATCGTACAGTTTTCGTTAAGCCGTCGCTGATCGTTCTCTTTCAGCGAACTGAAAGACAACGATCAGCCTTATCAGGAATTCACAGTGGGATACAGCTGATATTATTGTTTCAGCTGTATCCCACTCCCTGAACACAGGCTGGGTATGAAGAACCAGCTGTGTTCTCCATACCCCACTCGAAGTGCTCGGCTGTATAACAGCCGGGCGCTCCGAGCGGAGAACAGCTCCGAGCGGAGAACAGCTAGATGCAGAAAACAAGCGGCTTGTCTTCTACATCATCTGCTCGGAGCGCAAGGTGATCGTTCAATGTTTGAGCGATCACCTTGCTCTGTAAATGACACAACGATTATCGTTCAAAATTCGCTCAAAAGATAATCGTTGTGTCTAAATGGGCCTTCAATCAGGAGCTTCAGAAGGTTTTGCTTTTTGCTTTTGTATTCCGATTTTGTGCAAATATGTCGGAACGTATAAGTTATACCAGCTGTGCATATGTAATTATATACAGGAGGTCTCCAGGTCATACCAGCATGCTCCATAACACTATATACAGGGGGATGAACATCTCCTGTATACACTGATATGGACCTTGCTGCTATAAGGGCTCCTTCGCACGGGTGCTCTGATTTTCAGCGGTCATAAACGGGAAGGGGGGGGGGGGGGAGTTTAGCAACAGCTCACATTGCTAAAGTCTCTCACCCTCTTCTTGCTGGCAGCTCCCATAAGCTCTGCTAAACTCCCTCTCCAGCTTATGGGAGCTGTCAGCAAGAGGAAGGTGAGGGATTTCAGTAACTTGAGCTGCTGCTAAACTCCCTTCCCTTTTCTGATGGCTCTCTTAGGCTCCAGTAGTAGTCTATGAGAACGGCTGGCGCGTAAAAGCGTCCAGCGGGAATGCGCATCGTATGTGCTATCTTTCCCGGCCGGCCACTTTTACACACCAGAAAATCCCCCATCTAAATGGATGTAGTAGAATCTGATGCTTCAGATGGTCGCACTTTTCAGCCGCCATTTTATCTCCGCAAAATTGCCGTGATAAAACGCTCATGTGAGACTAGCCTCAGGGTAACTTCACACGGGCAAGCGCAATATCGGCTCGATATTGCGCTCGCCAACATACGATTTCCCTGCAAAACCGCCTCCCATTACTTCGGGGACGTAGCGTTCCTCTGTCGCGACTGATAATATTTTCAATGGGGAACCCTCACATGGCATCACACTCTCGTGCGCCTAGCATGTGGTACGATGCTGCCGCCGGCCCCATTGAAAACAATGGGTGATACGAGGGCATGCCCAAAGATAGGACATGCAGTGGTTTGTTTTCCACATTGCATCAAGGTTGGGATGTGGCAAAAAAAAAATCGCTCATGTGTATGACCCCATTCAGAAGAATTTCTCGGCCATTGGAAAACGGCCTAACTTGGATATCTCCTGTAGATAATTATATGTTCATCTGGTATAACTTATACATCCTGTGTATAGGGATATCGACCATGCAGGTAAACCGTGGGCCATGGATGATATCACTATATACTGGATGTATAGCTTATACCATCTGTATATATATAATTATATACGGTAGATACCCAAGTAAGGGTGGTTTCAGCTTTTCTGATTCGTTTAGGAGCAGGCAAGGGGTACCCCTGTGGGGAACGGCTCCATCTCTGGACGGAATCGAACAGTGCTGGAAGGACTCCATTGACTATAATGTGATACGTCCGCTTTCCACCCAGCTGACCGGCTTTTGGATAGAGGAAAAAGTGCTGCGTGCAGCGCTTTGCCTTCCAGTATTTGAAGCCGGATCTGTGACGGAATCGGACGGAAGTATCAACCCAGATGTGAAAGCGGGCATACACCAGCATAGCCAATATAACTGTATACAAGAGATGTATATACATCCCTCTGTATATAGTGATATGAACGATGCGTGTAGTGATATAGCCATGCTGGTATAACCTGGGTATCTCCTGTATAGGATTTTACACTTTACACACAATATTAAAAAAAAACGCATCAAAAACATACATGTAGTTTTTGTTTTAAAAAAATGCATGTATTACTTAAATCCACGTGCATTTTTTATGTTATTTTTAATTATGGTTCAAAAATACAACATAAAACAGTCTAAGGGGCTACAACCACATTTTCATGTAGTCCAGGAAATGAGTCATGCTTACGCCAAGGGGCCAAGTTATATATGGAAATTTGTTTTGCAGCTGTAGGCAGCACGCTTTATGTATGGGTACGGGTACAGTTGTAGGGGTGGGGGCTGAACTTTTGCTCCTGGGCCCCTGAGCTTTAGTTACGCCCCTGCTTGCAATTATGCGATTGGGTGGCACGGTCCATTACATAAATCCACAGTGCCATAAGAAAAGAGTCTATAAACGAGATAATATGAATTAGATGTTCCAAAAGAAACTCAATACTTTATTTATACTTTGGTTAGCAAATAGCAAATACAAAATCCCACTTCACAGGATGAAGATGTAATCGCTCTAAATGACAGAACAGAACGGCGCTCTGTATGGAGGCTCGTGGAAAAGAAAGCAGAAATTTCTTGCCTTTTTTTCTTCAATAATTTCTGTTTAATAAAAGATTAGGATTGTGTTTGAATTATTCATTGGCTGAAGATTCATGCCTGACAGCCTCCTCTCTAGCCGGGCTGTAGTAGGCAGTAGGATACAATGTGTCTGGCAGTGCACCCCCCTGCACTGCCAGACACATTGTATCCATTCTTAGGTTACAGAAGTACACTGGGCCGTCTGAGAGACGGGATTTACTGGAGTCCTCAAACTGAGGACGCTTTCAGGGGGCCACGCTCATCATCAGGATTTGGGCCGTGTTTTGCGGACCGTAATGAAAGTCTATTAATCTATGTACATGAGCGCTTTAAAAACGTAGCATTCTCTACTTTTGTCCATTTTTTAATAGATACAAACCTATTCTAGTCTATGGAAAGTGATGAAAACCTTCATATTGCATCTCTATTTCATCAGTATCTGCCCCCATATTTGCCTATAATACGCTTGGGAATCTTATGACCCAGATACCACTATTCGGCTACATTCACCCGGGCGAGTGCAATATCGGGCTGAGAAACTCAGCCTGATATCGAACTTGCCAACGTGCGATATACTGCAATGCCAAGCGTTTTTGATTAAAACTGGCAGCGATCCTAACCCGTGACTTAGGGTCGCACGTGTTCCCCATTGACTTCACTGGTAAACATCACACATCGCACTCGCATGCTCATTATGCGGCATGTGAGCGCCATGAGATGTCTTTAAAGGTCCCATTACAAACAATGGGCGAAGCGTTCTGAGGGAACGCCAAAAGATAGAACATGCTGTGATTTTTTTTCGTTGGGGTTCCTATTCGCGGACGTTTTGTGAGTCCCGCAAGGCACCAAACTCGTGCGAGATTTTTGAAAGCATGAAACCAGCCCATGTAAAATCTTTCTTGTACAGACCTTAAAGTAGCTACCGTAATACATTCCTTAGGATGGTTTCACACGGGCAAAAAAAATAAAATAAATCGCACGATTTTCCTGTGATGCAAAAGTCAGTAAAAAAGCAGATCATGAAACCAAGCGATGTTTTCAGTCATGCAAAGCTGCGAGAGCAACAAATCGCGGTATGCTCTATGTTTCTGCGATGTGTGATTTTTTTTTCATCTCCCATGTTTCCCTGCGGGGCCTACTTTTAATGGCATTGCAACGCAAAAAACATGCGATTTTCATGCAATGCGATTTTAACATTAGGGAGACTTTCACCCAAAAAAACACTGCAAAATTGTGCGATTAAAAAATAGCGAAAAAATCACGAGCGGCAGCAATAATTTTCCAAGAAAGATGGCACTGACACTCAAAAATCGTGGGGAAAAAAAGATGCGATTTTCTCACAGCAGAAGCGCAATTTAGGGGAAAATATGTCTTTGTAGCAATTTTCTTTACATTAGTTGCTGTGTTTTTAGACAAAAATGCTGTGGTCATTAGGGAAATACACGTAAAGCAGTATGTGTCTTTTTTCGTGGTCTTTTTTCCCTTGCCTTGCAGTTTTCGGATTACTGTGTTTTTTTTCAGTCACAGCAGGTTATAGTTTTGGTGTTTTCCTCTGGGTATTTGCTTAAGCTTCTCTGAAAAATACTCATGAAAAAAGCCAGAAAAAAACCATCAAAAATGTGTAAATAAAATTACAGCCAAACAATGTTGTAAAATGGTGAGGATTTCTGACGCGTTTTGGATGCAGAAATGTTGCAGAATTTGCAGTGGAATAATCTGCTGCGGACATTTACCGCGGTTTTCCATAGGCTTCTCAATAGGAATGTTTAAAAAAAAAATGAAATGCGCAAAATATAAAAAAAATTTAAAATGCTACATAAAATGCTTGTAAGAAACACCTCAAACAAAAGGTTTTTTTTCCATTTGCCTTAAAGCGCTGATAAAAGTGTGTATTTGTGTGTGTTAAGAACCCCTCATGGAGCCTTCCCACTGGCGAGCGCGATATTTACGCAAGGAAATCATGGCTATGACGCATGTTTGTTCATGTGATGTTTGTGTGGCAGTGATGCTTTTTCCTGGAAAAACATTGCGCATCGCACCAACCTGCGTTTTTCTCGCGCGATTGACAACAGCAGGTGTTGCTAATGTTAAAAATGCATCACATTGTACGAACATTGCAAGTTCATGCGTTGCAATGTGATAAATTGGAGGCTCCATGGCGAAACAAATAGCAAAACGCAGAAAGATAGGGCAGACAGCAATTTCCAAATCTCGCAAGATCACATGATAACAAAGCCAGAAGTGGATCCAGTAAAGGCCCATTTAGACACAACAATTATCGCTCGAGTTTCGCTCAAAAGCTGTCTTTTGAGCGATAATCATTGCGTGTAACTGCACTGACATCGTGCAGTTTTCATTATCCTCATCATTGTCTTATCAGGGATTCACAGCAGGATACAGCTGATAGCACTGTTTCAGCTGTATCCCACTCCCTGATAATGGGTTGACTATAAAGAACACAGCAGTTCAGCTCCGTTCTTCATACCTGGCACGGAGCACTCGGCTGTATAACAGCCGGGCGCTCCGTGCAGAAAACATCTGGATGCAGAAGACAAGCGGGGATACCACGCTGTTTAACAGCCGGGTGCTTGGAGCGGAGAACAGCTATATCCAGAAGACAAGCGGGGACACCCTGCTTGTCTTCTGCATCCTCCGCTCCGAGCTGTATAACAGCTGGGCGCTCTGAGCAGGGGAACAGCTGTATGCAAAAGACAAGCGGGGACACCCCTCTTGCCTTCTTCATCCTCTGCTCGTAGCGCTTGGCTGTATAACAGCCGGGCGCTCGGAGCGGGGAACAACTCGATGCATAAGACAAGAACGGACACCCCAATTGTCTTCTGCATCCTCTGCTGGCAGCGCAAGGTGATCGCTCAAATGACACAATCATGATCGCTCAAAAGTCGCTTGAGCGACTATCGTTGCGTCTAAACCAGTCTTAAGAAGTAATAGAAGCACTTCCTTTAGGGCTCCTTCACAAGGGCGTATTTGCATATGTAATGCACAGAGAATAGAGCCCATTGATTTAATTGGGTTCACTCACATTTCTGTATTTTGTGCACGCATTTCAGTCGGCAAAAAAAACCCGCAGCATGCTCTACTTTTCTGGACATTTGCGCATCAAAGATCCCCATAGACGTCAATGGAGGGAGTGCAGATGCACACTCAATACGCAAGGAGATGTGTAATATGTTGCATAATTCCGCTGGAAAAATAACACATGTAGAACTCATTAGACGAATTAGCCATTTCAAGTGGTGTGTCTTTGTTTGCCGTGCGCAAATGAACATGTCCTGCAGGCGGAAAAAGTACAGGACAATACACAGATAAACATGCAGAAAATACGTGTGTGGATAAATAATGCGTTACTTTAATAGATCAGACTTTAAGGGTGAATGCCCACGGACAGATCTATACCGCTTTTCCCGCGGCAGAAATCCGCGCGTGAATTCAGCAGCTTTTCTATTGAACCTAATAGCTTTCTGCCTGCCAGTGCTTACCTGCGGAATTCTACCACGGATCTCGCAGCTGGAAATAAATTGCGACATGTTCTATTTCCTACGGATTTACGCCACACGAGGTCTCCATTAATATAGCATTAATGGAAACAGTGGAAATCCGCGATCACCAGTGTTAAGAAAATTGTAGATCAATGTATCAGTTAATTATTCTATATTGCATTGTAGACTAGGAATATATAGCAGTGAAGGGGTTAAACGAAACTCTTCTATAGGCCTGCATGTCTTCTGAGGAAGAAAGATTAGGAGATAAGACAGTCTATTAAATCACTCATGTATGTTTATAGTATAACATACACAGGGAGAAGTGACCAGACTGTATGGTGCCTTCCCAGGCCTTCCTTCTCCCTGAATTTATGACGGTCTCATTGTATGTTATAGTAGCGCCTTAAGAGGTGTAACTTATGTTAATCATTTTTATTTCAGCCTATTATGTATTGGAGGTATACACTTTTGCTGTGATGTCATTTATGCTATATATGCTCTGACCACCTTAGAATAAATTAGAAATCATCTGATATAGCTCAGGCTGATTGATGTGTTTCTCCTGGGCCCAGACTTCTGCACGGGATCTGGGACCGTCTTCTCTTTGATAAACACATAAATTCTCCTTACATTTTTGGTCCTTCGAGCCGGAATCACTCACTGCAGAGGGAGAGGAAAGCCTGGCTGTGAAAAGGTGGGTCTGAAGTACTCTCCGATCATTAAAAGACCTCCGTCTTGCTTAGACGTAATTAGAGGCCAGTCGGGCATCCTGTCTGAAACAGTGACGTTTTTCCGAACTAGCCGGAGAATTTGGAAGCCTCCCAGATAACGTGTAGTAAGTATAACAATGGTTAAACTTCTCTTCTCTCTTCTTCTTCTTCTGTATACTTTAGTGTTAGTAGAATTTACAATGTGTATTGTAAATGAGAGGCAAGTATAGACGAATAGGTTGTCAAGGGACAATAGCAGTAGTCTATGTGAAATGTGTAAGGTAAATGAGAAGTATAGACGAATGGGTTGCCAAAGGGGCAATAGCAGTAGTCTATGTGAGACCATAGCCATTGTGAGAAGGCTACAGGAAAGAATTAACTCCGTGCGACACGTAAAAAGTGGTTAGATGACGTCATGGGACACAGGGGTGTCCAGGAACTTTACTTCTTATCTTTCTATTACTTTCTCTTTGATATTGTGTTATAGAGTAACTAAGAATATGAAGAGGGCGGCCGCCTACTAACATAATGTACTATTTGTATTGCTGTCTTATATTGCATGAAGCGAATGTGTGAGTGATTTGAGATGAGTGGAATAAATAAATAAATTAAAAGTCCTAGTTGTAAAGAATTATGTGATAAAATACGGACAAAATCAGCTAAAAGATCAGCAGAAATACGGATTATCCGCTGCTGAAGTCTGGTTAAAAGAAGCCCCAAACTGTCACGCCCATATAAAAAGAGACGCCCGACAGTTTGATGGACAATTCAAAGGGTTAATGGGGAGTTCCAATTGAATGAAAAATAGAGAGAGCAGATAGAATAATTCTATGGCCAGATTGGAGTTCTGTAGAAGGAATTTAGAATGGGAGGGGAGGAGATGGTAGACCCCTTCCATAGGATAATCAGGGGGCATGAGAGATGATCCTAATGCTGCATATAATCAGCCATTAAGGAACACGTTAGTAAGTGCAGTGAAGAAAGAAATAGGAGGTTATATAACGAAGCATATGGTTACCCTTAGAACAAGATCGTTGCAGGATGTTTTGCAATATGCAAAACATGCAGAAAAGTGTACAAAGAAAAGGGTCAGAAAGTGAGGTTTTTTATACAGGGAGAGGAATGTGATATGATGGTTCAAGAAAGTCAGAGAGGTTATTGGATAGCAAGAGGATGTGAAAGTAGAGACAGAGGAAGAAGCAGAGGAAGGATGCAGCTCGGGGATTTAAATGTGTGTTTGAATAATGGAAGTCTAGTGATTTTGCCTGAGAGTGCCCTGAGAAACAATGTTCTCAGCGACCTTGGGGAAAAATGACTAGGAGGGGTCGATGTACAACACTTGGAGGATCTCATGGCAATCTCCACTGCCTGAGATAGATCTCCAGGTGAATGGGCGGATGATTACTTTCCTGGTGGGCTAAGGAGCCACCAGGACATTAATACATCCCAATATGTAGCCAATGTTAAATGTAGTAATAGTCATATCCTGGTCAGAGGGGTTAATGGCCGGACCTACAGGGAATCCCTCTCTGAACCAGTTATAATAGACCTAGAGACAAATAAGCCTGTGAATGTCAGATTATATAGTCCCGAATATGTCCAGTAAATGTGTTGTAATGAGATATTATGATAAAATTAGGTATACCTTCACCAGAGTACCTCAGGGCTGCTGTGAATCTCCAACAATTGTCTCCCAGGCTATGTCAGTACACTTAGCCCAGTTCCAGCCTCTTAGAGGTAGTCAGCGACTACTGCATGTTGGTAGTCAGCAGCAGACAGTGGAGAGAATTGTGGGGGGACACAGTCGTACTCTTGAGGTTTATTTATGAGCAAGGCCATAAAGTAAACATGTAGAAACTCCAATACGGTCAGCAAACGGTTAAATATTTGGGGTATAACCTGTCAGATGAAGGTAGGCAAGCAATTCTGGAGGTCCCACAACTATGAGCAAATGATCTCCTTTTTGGGAATGAGAATGTTACGTGTGCTGCTGGGATTTGTTGTTCTATTGTGTTTCCAGCAGCACAGCACTCACAGGGTTAATGATTGAGCTGGCTGGGTGTGGTGCTGTCTGCTAGCCAATCCCCTGGTCAGTCTATCAGGTGGGCCGTCATGAATGCTTGTCTGGTGAGGGTTGCAGTGTGACTTGGTTCATGTCCGTTTGTACGTTTAAATTCTGTCAGTTTTGTGTTAGCTTGCTGTGTGTCCTGCTATCTGTGTCCTGTCCTGTGGCTGCGTACGGTGTGAACGGTGTCCGGTTCTGCTGGACTCCTGGTTAGTGTAGGGACTAGCAGTATAACCAGGAGCCATGAAGTGGCCTGCTAGCTTTCAACATCTTGTACAACATGTCAACCAATACCTGGTATTTATATTCAGCTTCCAATCTGTTACTAGTGGTTGTATGTTGTATGCAGTGTATTCTGGGTCTGTCATGTGGCATGTGAATGCATCCTGTTCTGGTGTGTGGCTCCTAGGATCAGCTAGGGCCCAGATCCGAAGACCGCTGGGCTGCCCTTATTAGGGCAATGTCCCCGCTTAGGTAGGGCCACTGTCATCCTCCCTTGTAGCACAGGGTCAGTTGCCTGAAACCGGTGTGAGTCCCGTGTGACCCTGGTAGTACCAGTATGTGTCCCCTTTGGTCATGATTATGTGGGTTCCGTGCTTTGCCTGCCCACACGATCGTAACAGACAAACTCCTACAGCTCCTGGATCTCAAATTCTGCATCTCTGACAGCGCTTCTTACCAGACTCATCTGTGATGAACTTCTGGCTGCAGTTGACCGGATCCAGTGAGATGGGCTGTACATCTCCGTTAAAAAAAAAAAAAAAAAAAAGCTATCTTACCTAAATCGTTCTTCAGATGTGCAGCAGTTTTGAGCCATGGCCTGTGTCATGTCTCAACAGGGGGGATGGTGGCACTCATATGGACAGTGTTCACAGCCTAGGGGTTTACAAACTACTCTAAAAAAAAATTTTTTTGTCTTGTATTATTTGTGCTAAACAATGCAGAAGGGAGTATAAGACCAGGAGGGGGCGCCGTCCGACACATGAGGGATGCTGGGAGAGCTCTGAGTGTAACTTCTATAGAAGGAGTGACGAGCGCCATACTGGTAGATCTGCTCCCTGACCTACTGACTGCAATCCCTGCTAGCCGTCATAAACCGCTCCTGCAGTCACACAGTTTCTGCCGTCACACGGCTAAATGTCTGACCATTGTCTGTGTATAGCATCCCTCACTCTTCACTTCGCCATACTGTGCACATCTCCACCTCGCCATACCGTGCACATCTCCACCTCGCCATACCGTGCACATCTCCACCCCGCCATACCGTGCACATCTCCAGGCCCTTTACCTCCTGTACCCCCCATTACTTGTAGTATGTAAGCTCGTTGGAGCAGGACCCTCACCCCTATTGTTCGCATTGCCTGATTACTATGTAACCGTGGTTCTGTAATGTTTGTCCTTCTGTCTTTCTGTATCCCCCGTCTATGTAAGCGCTGCGGGATATGTTGGCGCTATACACAAAGATTATTATAGATGTGTGTCAGATGAGGGACTTGTTGGCATTGCACACAAAGGGGTAAGGCGTGGCTAGATGCTTGCCTGGCTTGATCGTACTCCTAGTCAGGCCACGTCCCTGGTGGCCATCTTAGTGCTAGTCATGGCCTGCGGCCATTTTAGTACCTGCTGTAAGACCTTCAGCCGCCGCCCAGGCGCCATCTTGGCTCCTTACATCCCATAGCTGTACCTTCTACCTGGCATCCCAATGCTTGCACTTGTAGTACACAACACCAGTGATTAGTGCCTTCTCTGAACTGCATAGGAATAGTCAGCAGCCTCCATCACTGTCCTCTGTGTGTTGATGATATGTTGTCTACCTGAGGTGTGCGCTATAAGATAGGCTCAGTATGATACTGCGGGATATTTAGTCGTAGCAGAGGAATATGTACGGTCTCCTTCAGATAAGTGTCATAGGGGACAGGTTGCTATGGGTGACAGGTAGTGAGGGGACAGGTTGCTATGGGTGACAGTGTTGCTGACAAGGACCAGGGATAGTAGGCAGCAGGACAGAAGGGATGATTACATGATGCAGACAGTCCTGGGATCACACAGTGAAGGAATGAAGGTTTACAGCAGTATTAGATGAAGATGACAACGGCCTGAGTGCTGCTCTGTGTGGTGGGGTCAGCTCACAAATGGTTACATCCTCTGTTACATGGGAATGCTTGTTTCACCCCCACCTTTTAGCTTTAGAGTTCAGTGAGAAAAAGGGAGGGGGGGGGAGTGTGACTGACTCTAGCCATGCTCTGCTTGCTTGATATGAATAGACCTGTAATGAAGATGATCAGGAATGAAGTTTAGTATAAACCTGTGTGAACAGGGAACGTCCATTCTTGCTGTTATTTGTGTACATGTCAGTTCTGTGATTGGTTTGCAGTGATTTTGATTGTTAAATGGTGTTTTCAATGTGATAATGTCATGTAAGATATAATAATAATGAAGTTGTTGATAATGTGAGAGCTGAGTGTCCCTATTACGGGAAGGATAGCACAAGGATGCTGCAGTTATCTGTAGGAGTCCAGCCACAGTTAAAGCTCTGTTTATCTTACTCCATCACCTCTCCCTGATAAGAGAAATTCCAGAAGGGGGGTTGTTAACGTTGGAGGATCAAGCGACTGCAGATGATTGGAGTAGTAGTACTTGTGTGAATCTTAATGTTATGCAGTAAATATTGTGTATAGAGAATGTTAATAATTATATGAGATAGAAAGACTTGACCCCACGATAGATAAAAGTTAATGACAAGTCCTCACGCTGTGATGAACGTAAAATGTGTGATTAAGCTTCTTAACTGTACCTACCCCCCACAGATAAGTGATCTATGTTATACATTGAGTTTGCTGCTTCCACCTGTGAGCTGGGACCAAATACCTGCTGTTGCCTCTGATCCTGGGGTTATACTTGCTTCGCGCTACCTGGTAATGGGACCAAGGCAGACTACGGGAGACTGCCTGAGGGATACTGTGCGGAGAGGAGAACCGTAAGGGCACGCTGTCTCTGGGATATGGCCTGAGCTACAGAGAGCACGCACAGATGTGTGATGGTTGTGTGGTGACCGGGCCTAGAACAGGTGCCAGGTACAGCCCCTAACGGGATTGTGCTTGGTACAACTGATAATGCCTATATACCTCATGACCTCCGAGGGTAACAGCAAGGGCCGTGTCCGGAGAACTAGGGACACCTCTCCCAAAGGTTCCTCTGACCCATCGGGGTCCCAAGGGGGGTACCGGACGAGTATGGGACGAGAAATCGGATGGCTGCAGGGGGGTTTGAGTCTCTTCTTGCATGGTGGGTAACAGTGAATAAAAATGTAGACTGGATATATATATATTATAACCAACAGAGATTTGTTAATTATACAAGAGATGCAATCAAGGGCCTAGAGGAACAACTAGGACACACCTTACACTTATTGCATGGCAAAATAGAATGGCTCTTGATATGTTACTAGCAGAAAAAGGAGGAGTTTGTAAAATGATTGGAGGATATTGCTGTACTTTCATTCCTAATAACACGGCACCTGATGGTAGTGTTACTCGAGCACTGGAAGGGTTAAATGCATAATAAAATGAACTAGCTGATAACTCTGGCATAGACGATCCATTCACAGACTGGTTGGAAAACTTGTTCGGACACTGGTCACAAGTCATATACTCCATACTAGTCTCTATGTCAGTATTTGCCTCCATTCTAGTACTCTGCGGTTCCTGCTGTATCCGAGGACTGTTACAAAACCTTATTATTATACTTCCATCACCAAAACTATGTTTCAAAATATACAAGATGACGAAGAACAAGATCACTTACTGGGTCAGGTGACCACCTCTGTATGACAAGTGATGGTTAAAAGTTCTACGAAGGAAGCGCCATTTTTCTTTGATGATTTTGAAGTGTGACATTTTGATTCCAGTGCGTCCTGATTGTACCGGAGGATCGCTCTAATAACTGATGGACACTTCAATAAGTAAGATTTTATATCATGATGGACAATGATTTATATATGAAGAAAGGAGCATCAATTTCATGATAAATCAAGGCCAAGCTTCTCTTGGGGGGCGGGCCTAATTTTGGGTACAATTAGTGGAATGACTTCACATATATATATGCATCAATGTAATACTTTTATATGAAATAATTACATACTTAGTATTGGTGTGAACCCAGGCCTCCTGGTAATAAAGCTTCGGGCCGTAGCCAGGGGGTCTGTGGTAGGTAGAGTCATTATATATGTGTATTTACTGTGTTGACATATTGATCTAAAGTGGGGAATGTTAAGAAAATTGTAGATCAATGTATCAGTTAATTATTCTATATTGCATTGTAGACTAGGAATATATAGCAGTGAAGGGGTTAAACGAAACTCTTCTATAGGCCTGCATGTCTTCTGAGGAAGAAAGATTAGGAGATAAGACAGTCTATTAAATCACTCATGTATGTTTATAGTATAACATACACAGGGAGAAGTGACCAGACTGTATGGTGCCTTCCCAGGCCTTCCTTCTCCCTGAATTTATGACGGTCTCATTGTATGTTATAGTAGCGCCTTAAGAGGTGTAACTTATGTTAATCATTTTTATTTCAGCCTATTATGTATTGGAGGTATACACTTTTGCTGTGATGTCATTTATGCTATATATGCTCTGACCACCTTAGAATAAATTAGAAATCATCTGATATAGCTCAGGCTGATTGATGTGTTTCTCCTGGGCCCAGACTTCTGCACGGGATCTGGGACCGTCTTCTCTTTGATAAACACATAAATTCTCCTTACAACCAGCAGGCAGTTTTTTGTAATTAATCGCAGTACTCCCGTGGCATAAATCCGCGGGCGTATCCCACTCGTGGGCATGAGCCCCTAAGGACACAGTGATGTCAAATACATTTTTGTTTTTGATTTTTTAAAATCAGAAATATAGAAAAGAGGAGGTCCTTTAAACTCTTTTTTCCTTTTATTTTTTCTAATAATTAATAAAATTTTTCTTCCTCATTTTTATATATTTTTGGTCCCCATGGGGATTATTTGATCACTCATGCAGTATAATATAATATCACAGTATTACATCAAACCACGATCTGACAGGTATTCTACCAAGCCGCGGCACAGGCATAACTTGATAGGCAATCAGCCATGGCAGCACTGGGGGCATTCAGGAAGCCCCAGACTGCCATGGCAACCAAACGGCACCTCAAGTTTGGTGAAATGACAGCAGCATTTAAGGTGTTAACAGCTGCCCTCAGTGTTCACGCTGAACGTTGCTGTTGCCAGTGAACGTAAGCTGTAAGAAACAGCTGGCCCCCGTGGTACTATTGTACCTTGTCTCCACCGGAAGCTAGGGGTGTGACAGCACTTAGCAGGAGTGCCTCTAGCTGCTGATTGGCTGGAAATATGGCGAGACTCACTGGTTGTGTCTGGCAACAGGCTACCTGGACCGAGGGTGAAAACAGCCTTCTGACAGCTGCCGGCGGAGGCCGGGGCATAGACTGCAGGGCCGGCAAGTGGACTGGGCAGCCGGCTTCACAGATGACATCACAGCACATATGGGAGCCGCTGGGAGTGACAACACACGAGGTAGAAGGGAGAGCGTCCACGAGAGACACTGGAACAGGGACTGGAGATTGTGGACACCCGGCGGGGTGGCTCGGGGACAGAAACAGCAACCCCGCCAAGCTCGCAGTGCACCCGCGATTACAGGAGCTGGGTGGTGAGACCCCGACAATCACAGGTCTCCGCCGCTGTGGATGACACTGTCCCCAGCGCTGTCACTGTGAACCCCGGCGCTGTGGATTACATTGTCCCTGATGCTGCGCTCATACGGTGCTGTCACTGTGCACCCCGCCGCTGTGGATGAGACTGTCCCTGGCGCTGTGCTGCGGTCATTCTGACCATAAGCCCAAGCCTCTGCACGAACTGTCAATCAGGAGGTAGGGCTTAACAGAGGCGTTAACTCCACCAAAGTCAGGTCAGCCCCTAGCTTCCGGTGGAGACAAGGTACAATAGTACCGGCTCCTAATCCTCTTTCATACAAATCCCGAACACATAAGACGTAACTGTATAACCCATGTCATTAATGGGTTAAAAGAACTAGAAAAAAAATTGATAGATGTGCTAAAACCTGCACAGCTATGTCAATTCCATGTAGACAAACTGTACAGCAAAAATAGTGTGGTACCAAATCTATGGGATGTTAAATGCACTTGTATAGAAAAGACAAAAGTATTGAGAGGTGAATCCAGATAGCCAATTAGGTTATCACCCTGGTAGTACTTCAATCTCTTTATACCAGAGCATGTCTCATCATGTAGACACAATGTTATTGTTATGTTGATACAATAGCAAAAAACGACAGCAAAAAAGCTACATTGTTTTATTGTGACGCTGGTTAACACTGTGCTGATCCTTGTTTTTATCATTTCAGTGAAGTTGCTCTGTTTCAGATGTCTATCTAATGGGTAAAGCCTAAGGGGATTGGGAAATATCAAGTGCTATGGCATTAATAAGTCTGGAAACACCTGTGATTTCCACCAGCTTCCGCATTCTCTAGAGACTCTCACAAGATACTGCATGTTGATTATAACACAAGTGTAAAGACTAAACAGTAAAGAGTGTTGTTATATCAGGAGTTTCAGACCACACAAACTTACAGTCAGAGCGCTATTATAGTAGGAGGTCCGACTATACAGTCAGAGTAGGAGGTTCAACTGTACAGTCAGAGCGCTATTATAGTAGGAGGTCCAACTATACAATCAGAGCGCTATTATAGTAGGAGGTCTGACTATACAATCAGAGCGCTATTATAGTAGGAGGTCCGACTATACCGTCCGAGCGTTATTATAGTAGGATGTCCGTCTATACAGTCCGAGCGCTGTTATGGTAGGTGGTCCGACTATACAGTCAGAGCGCTATTATAGTAGTAGATCCGACTATACAGTCCGAGCGCTATTATAGTAGGAGGACCGACTATACAGTCCGCGTGCTATTATAGTACGAAGTCCGACTATACAGTCAGAGCGCTATTATAGTAGGAGGTCCAACTATACAATCAGAGCGCTATTATAGTAGGAGGTCCGACTATACAGTTCGAGCGCTATTATGGTAGGACGTCCGACTATACAGTCAGAGCGCTATTATAGTAAGAGGTCCAACTATACAATCAGAGCGCTATTATAGTAGGAGGTCCGACTATACCGTCCGAGCGTTATTATAGTAGGATGTCCGTCTATACAGTCCGAGCGCTATTATGGTAGGTGGTCCGACTATACAGTCAGAGCGCTATTATAGTAGTAGGTGCGACTATACAGTCCGAGTGCTATTATAGTAGGAGGTCCGACTATACAGTCAGAGCGCTATTATAGTAGGAGGTCTAACTATACAGTCCGAGCGTTATTATAGTAGGATGTCCGTCTATACAGTCCGAGTGCTATTATACTAGGAGGTCCGACTACGCAGTCTGAGCCCTATTATAGTAGGAGGTCCGACTACACAGTCAGAGCACTATTATGGTAGGAGGTCCGACTATACAGTCAGAGCGCTATTATACTAGGAGGTCCGACTACGCAGTCCAAGCCCTATTATAGTAGGAGGTCCGACTACACAGTCAGAGCACTATTATGGTAGGAGGTCCGACTATACAGTCCGAGCGCTATTATAGTAGGAGGTCCGACTATACAGTCCGAGCGCTATTATAGTAGGAGTTCCGACTACACAGTCAGAGCACTATTATGGTAGGAGGTCTGACTATACAATCAGACCCCTGTTAGTCTGGGTCCAGCAGAGTGTTCGCAGTGGGCATTCTGCTGCAGATCAGACACAGAAAGCCTACCTACCACACCACTTGGTGCAGGTTTTGAAGCATGTTTTATCGCAAATTCCTGTATGGAATGGAAGTTGGGTATGTTCACATGTGGCATAAATGCTGCAGATTGGCCGTGCTGTGTCAATGGGCAACATCTGTGTGCATCAAGAAGTGATATGTTGATGCAGAAATGTAATTTCCCGCGTCAGATTTCACCTGCACTGTATCCTACTCCCATGCTGTTTTCACCTCCCCTTAGTTGAAATATTAGTCCCGCCCACAGGGGGCAGCACTCAATAGGGTGCTTTCACACGGGCAAAAAGTGTCCACAATACGCACCACAACACACAGCTTAATCTGCAAATCTAAATGTAGATTCGGATGTGGAACTGCTGGCAGAATTAAGCCATTTTCAATTCTGCATCAATATCCGCAAGGAGGCATATGGATTTTGGCGCAGAATTCTCTGCATGTTGTGGGCAAAATTCCGCCCGTGTGAAGACACCTATATTGATTTCATGATTCTGAGCAAAATCTGAATCATGCTTGATTGAACTGATAAATAAATTAAATTAATTTGATTAATCACTCAACACTAATACAAACTAAACAGTCAGACTGCTGTCATAACTCTCCAAACAACACAACCGGACTGCAGTTATAGGGGGCCTGCCCCATACAGTCCGCCTGCTGTTATATAAAGAGGTACAGAATGTATACAGCAAGACTGCTGTTATAATAGGTCAGGGAGGTAAATATAGGTGAGGGAGGTTAAAATGGAAACCCTTCTGATGCTGGTTAAGTGATCACTAATAGGGATGAGTGAGTATACTCGCTAAAGCAATACTCGCTTGAGTAATGTGCCTTAGCCGAGTATCTCCCCGCTCGGCCCTGAAGATTCGGGGGCCGACACGGGGCGGGGAGCTGCGGGGGAGAGCGGGGAGGAACGGAGGGGAGATCTCTCTCTCCCTCTCTCCCGCCCGCTTCCCCTGCTCCCCGCCGCAACTCACCTGTCAGCTGCGGCAGCTCCCGAATCTTCAGGGACGAGCACAGCGATACTCGGATAAAGCACATTACTCGAGCGAGTAGTGCCTTAGCGAGTATACTCGCTCATCCCTAATCACTAACTTTTCTAATACGTTATGCTTATATGATAACCAGTGTGGTAACCAGCAACTCTGTTATTTACTGTATTTTATTTACCCAAAAAGAGGTTTTTGTGCTGAAAATCACTTAGGCCTCCCTCACACAGGGCGTTTGCAAAACGCTGCCTTTTCAGCTGCCTTTTTAGCTGTGTTTTCAGCCCAGCTGAAGAGGCTGCCCATTCATTTCAATGGGAGACTCAGCTGAAAACGCCCAAGAATAGAACATGCAGCACTTTCAAAACGCAGCGTTTTTCAAAGCAGCGTTTTCAGCCCTGTGTGAGCAGCCCCATTGAAATGAATGGGAGCCTTGTACAGAGTTTAGAACAGGGCTGAAAACGCTGCTGAAAACGCTGCTGAAAGCGCCCTGTGTGAGGGAGGCCTTAGGCTAGGGTCACACAGGGCGGATTTGCCACGGATTGCTGTTGCATATCCGCACTGCGGCAAAACCGCTGCGTTTGCAGTGCAATGCAGCACAAATGAGATTTGCCAAAAAGCTGTTCTCACAGGACGGATTTTTTCCGCACAGCCGCAGTGAGGAAATGCAACTGCGGCACGGTTTTAAAAGATGCAGCATGTTCATTCTTTGGTCTTTTCCGCGGCGCTTTTTTGTCCATAGACCTCTATGGACGCAGCCAAAACCGCACCAAATACGCAACAAAAGTAAAAAAGCGCTGCGGAAAATTAACCTTTGAAGCGGTTTTGCCGCAGAAGCAGTTCTTCTGCGTCAAAACCACAACGGAAAAACCGCAGCAAAACCGTGACAAATCCGCCCTGTGTGAACCCAGCCATAGGGCTCTTTCACATGAGCGCATCTCAGCCAGCTGTTTTCACGGCCGGCCGATATACGCTGTGATCTGATGTGTTGGATTCCAATGCATCAGATCACATGGGCGTATTTCTGAGACGGAAAAGTGCTCGGCCAGGCCAATATAGTGCTGGGCTTTTTTTACGTCAGGCCAAAAAGATAGTCCGGGAACTACCTTTTGGGCCGGGAATACATCGGCCACTGCATGGGATCCTATGGGAGCCCATGTCAGCAACCGTACGTGGGAGAGAGTTTAGCAGCATGGCTGCTAAACTCCCTCCCTCTGTTCTCCTCCCCCCCATCACAGGCTCACCTCTCGTTCCTCCCCGCTCGTTCTGTACAATAGGAGGGGGCTGGACGGGGGCGGAGCTAAGCACCGGTCAGCCCCACCTCCTCCCATTGATGGCTATGGACAAGGAGCGGGGCGTGGGCAGAGCTAAGCAACCACCCTCTCCCCGCCCCTTGTCCATAGCCATCAATTGGAGGAGGTGGGGAGGGACGATGCTTAGCTCCGCCCCATCCCGCCCCCTCCCATTGCACCGAACGAGCGGGGAGGAATTAGAGATGAGCCTGCGATGGGGAAGGAGAGGATGAGGGAGATGGTCTGGTGAGCTCGGCGCATTTGCACCGGCCCCACCAGACCAAATGAACGGGCGCACAAATGTTTGATTTGTGCGCCTGTTCACCAGAGTTTCCTCTCCCACCGTAACATATATCGGCTGGCCCTGAAAACCGCTAGCCAATATCTGCTTGTGTGAAAGAAGCCTTAGCCTGGAGAGAAAGGGGAAGGAGAGACTCTCAAACCCAAATGTGCTGTTAGAAGTAATGGTGAGTTATCTGCTGCTGTTTATTCACATGTACACTGCTCAGTCCTGCTGTACACTGTCGTATATGATCATAATCGGTTTTCCTGTGTGTGTTACAGAGAGGAGAATCTCCAGTTCTCTGTACACAGTCTATAGAACACAGCACAGTAGCCAGGCTCCTCCCACGAGCCCTGAGAGAATTGAGAATCAGGAGATGGGAAGTCATATAATGGCCAGAAATAGTGTTATTCCTCATGTATACATGAGGCAGCCTATTCTGAAACATTAGGCACACTTTAACATAACTATGCCCCACCACCTTGGATGGGAGGACTTGGGGCTTGTTTTTCCTCAATTCCCTTACATACTACACTGAAAAAGGCATTGTACGCAAATTAAATATATTCAGTTGACCAACAATCAGAAATTAGACAGCATGCTTTCTACGGTTCTACGGTGCAGCCCGGCCCCGATGCATTTACTGCCACAGCAGATAGAGCAAAATGATTAGGAAAGTCTTTGGGAAAAGTGAAATGCTTTATCAAGCAACATTTGTAAGCTAAATGTATTTTGATTTGGCAGATGGTAAGCAGCTAAAGGAAAAGAAGATCTTAGCTGACCATCTGGGCTCTCCCTGCAACCTGCCTCGGTGCCCTCCCTATTAAAAGCAATCTAAAATTACATTGATGACTTAAGCCTCTAATTGTAGAAATAAAAAAAATCATTATGTAACCAAAAAGTCACATAGTGGGGGCGTTCTCCAAACAATGAAAAGCAGGGGTCAATGCGATCAGGAATCAGCAGGGAGAATGCATTTACTTGACCCACTTACACTCCTAAATCATCCACTTTTAGTCATCAGGAATACTTTTTTTTCTAACATTTTATCAGTAAGCACTCATCCAAACAGGCCTAATTCCCATCTGTGTGATCAAGAGCCATAGGTACCAAATAGACTATTCACACGTGGACCAAAGGTATGCACAAATGATGATAGTATATTCTATGGTACAGACCTGTGAAAAATGGGACATTGCATAGACGACGTCCCATGACTCACATCATCCTCCTTCACGCGACCGTATGCGTTTTTATGTTCGCCCGTACGCACCGTATAATCGCATAAATGAAGATTTGCTGTCCCGATCGAGTCCCGATCTTTAGTCGCGTCTTTCATACCATTCACTTTGGGCGCTGTTGCTTATGGGTAAAAAAATACACTGAAGGGCTTAAAAGCAGCGATTGGCTAAACTCCCTCCCCCTCCCTTTTTTCTAGCTTCCATTAAAGTCTATGGGAGCTTGCTGCATAGTTCGGCAAAAGATAGGGCAAGAGTTATGCAATGCGACAATGAAAATCCCGTTGTGCTAAAGGCACTAAATAAGCCCGTCACTAAGGGGTTAAGCAGCCCTGTAGTGGAAAAGATGCAGATTCAGGCCAAATTCACACAAGTGTTTTATTGCGGCGATTTTGCCGCGATAAGACACCAGACGAAAAATGTGACCATCTGAAGCGTTGGATTCCAATGCATTCGTTCAGATTGGCGATTTTGCGGTGCGTAAAATCAGCCGTCCAGGAAAAAATAGTACCTACGGTGCCGATTCCAGTGGCCACGTTTTGACTTGTCCTATCTTTTGGCCACGATCAGCAGGCAGAGGGGAAGGGAGTCTGGCACAACTAGCTCTGCTAAGCTCTCACCCCATTCCGCCCCCTTACCTTGCCAGCCGCCAGCAAAGGGCGGAGAGGGGGAGGGAGTTTAGCAGAGCTGAACTCTCTCCCACCAGCCGACGGTATTCCATGCTGCGGTGTATAAATGCCACAGCCCGCCCTTCTGAATGGGCGAGAAAATGCGAGATGCAGCCGTGACTTGCTCGCGGCTGGCTCTCGTCAATGCGATTGTCGTCCACAAGGCGGGCAGCCGGAAATTGCAGTGGCCGTGTCAATAAAGCCTCAATCACAACTTGGCACATATACCAATTGAGGCATATTACCAAGGGGTAAAGCAGTATATAATTACACCTCCCAAAACCAGTACCAGCTGACTGAGCTACTATAACCCATCAGGTCGCTACTACTTTTCTGTGCAGAATAAAATGCAAAAAAGTTGCGCGACTTGAAAGCCAAGAATTCTGCAGTACAAAACTATATGTGGTCTAAAATACATTTACCGACCGCTTCTTATATTTAACCTATTTTTACCAATCCTTCTACCACTTACAAAATCAGAACTTTTGGTGTATATAGCATGACCCTGTACATGACATGCAATAACCCAAGGGATATCTGCAGCATGGATATCTCACGTGGGCTCATTCTTCACACCACACTGCGTATCAGTATGTTAGGTGATACATGTTGTAGCCGTATCACGCGTGATATTAGCTCTCCTAGATAGAGTTAATTTGTATTAGAATTCCAATGCATGGTTTTTGGTCATGTATCACTGGTTGCGCGATAGTAGTTTGTTGCCATGGAAACAGTTAGTGAGTTTCTCACCAACATATAATACAAGCTTGTTGCTAAAGGCTGAGTAAATTTGCTCTGTTTTGTTTTTGAACTAAAAAATATTGAAATACACCCATAAACTCATGTGCTAGCTGCATTTACAAGTGGGCTTCTTTTCTTAAGGCCGTCTGCACACGGGTGGGTCGAGTTCCGCATGCGGAATCCGACCCTTACTGCGGCCGCGGCCCTGCGTACCTGTCGGTCACCTTCTTTTTCTGTACTGCGGATGATCCGCACGGGGAGCCATCGGAGATGCGCAGTACAGATTTCTCTTTTTTTACACCTATGCTTTTCCCGTGTCATCACCTAGCGATGACGTGGAATCTGCGACCTCTCCGCAGTGTCATTGCAAAAGGGCTGCGGATCGAACGGATTCCATGCCATTCATGCAGAATCAGCGCTAAAATAGAACATGCTGCGATTTTTCCTCCGCAAGCGGAAAATTGCAATTGGTTTCCGCTCGTGTGTAAAAAGTGTAAAAAAACACGCACAAAATCTGTGCAGAGACATCCTTGTTGCGGAACTCCCCCCCCCCCCCCCATTTCAATGAGGGGGTGAATCCCACAGAGTAGTTCGCGATGAAACTCGCAGGAAATGGTGTGGGTTTGGAGGCAGGCATTTCGTGGCTGATCTGCGGCGGAATATCCACTGTGGACATTCCGCTGGAAATCAGCCCCATGTGAACCCAACCTTAACCCTTTCCAATCCAATTTGTATCCTGATTTTCTTAGGGGGATTACTCTTTTTCTGCCATTAACAATGGCGGTTATCTGCTGGCTAAAGCCAGTACTGCATGAGGTGACACATTGGATAGGCTCCAACAGCAGAGAGGCTGGCAATATACAGTAAGAGAACCCCGATGGACGTCTTCCCACATCGGAGCTGTACAGCCTTAAATCATAATGTCTTTAGACGTCAGACAGTGGATTGGAAAGGGTTAAGGTGTACTTGTTCAGAATAATCTGTGACCTATGGACATAAGGAATAGCACTATGTCTGGCCATTATATGACTTGTATATGGCATTTTTCACCAGTTTCCCCTTCTGCAGACTCCACCTCCAATTCTCAGTTTCCCCCAAGTTGATGGGAGGACACTAGCTGCCATGATGTCTCCCATTCACTGCACACATAGCAGAGCAGGATCTCTTCTCTATTGCTTTGTAGCACATCCTCATAATTAATATCAACACGGAGGACATTACACAGAAGTACTGAGCAGTGTAGATGTGAATCCAGCACTGAGGTAAGATTAGACAATTATTAGAAGCTGCAGCCATGTACTTGTGTGAGTCTCTCTGCCTTTGTTCCCCTCCAGCAGCTCCCTCCTCCTTCCCCACCCTCCCATAGACTTCTATGGGCAGCATGAAACAGCAGCATGGACTTCCCATTACAACAGGCAGTGGACAACAAATGAAAAGGACGTGAGACCCCTAGTGGCCAGAACTTTAGAGTTAGTTTTCAGCACATAAACCTCATTTTAGGGAAATAGTGATTTGCACTTTTTCTAGTTATCACATTGGCTATTAGACAAGCAAAAGTTTGTTAAAAAGATAAATCTTAAAGTTCATAGAGTAATCAATATATGTGTTGTTTCCTTGACTTGTCTCTTTTAGTAAATACTAACATTTTCCATGAAACAATTCCGGACAATATTATCTTAACAATTGAGCACAGCTCTACCATTGGCTGCAGCGCCTGTGATGTCCCGTAGACAGGCTGCAGCAGCCTGTAAAGGTGACTTTAGAGGAAAGACCCAGAGCTGCACCATGGGACACACCAAGAGGTGTGGGGGGGAGGTAGGTGAGTATATGCGGTAGGTATTCTACTGCATGGGGATTGGACTATTAATGGAAAAATATATCTCAGACGTCCCCTTTAACACATAGAAATGCAATTCATACTGGACTGTATTATTTCACCAATGATGCCCGGGTAAAAACAGATGTGTTTAGTTTTGGCTTTCAGTAAATACATTATATTTTGGTGGCATCTGCTGACTTTACCAAATAGCACAAAATGTCATTAAAATCTCTCACACCGAAGAATGCAAATCATTTTATCCCACTTTGCCTGAGGATTTAAAATGCATTTGAATATTAAAGAATACGCTGTATCCATTCAAGCAGAGGAAAGGAACCAGTAATATAGTGAACACTAGTCCCCATGCCTCTACAAGAAAAGCGGAAGATTTACATTAAGATCTTCCAATCAAATATTCTTTTTGGTATCAATGCCTGCAAGACGCGAGCTTCACCAAAGAGGCAGCGGCAGCGATGGAGTGCTAGACGTCCTCCGGGGGGAATTACATGTACGATGCGGTATGATCTTTCCACTCTTCTCCATTGAGAATCCCTCCGGTTTTTCCGTATTTCTCTAATCAAAGGCAAACACGCTGGCTTTACTGCTGAACCAGCGAGAATAACTCCTGCCATCCCACTGGAGGAGCGAGGATAATCTCAAGTCCTACTGGACTACAAGGGTCTAGTACAGTCCAACGGTCACCGAGGATGACTATGTCTCCAAGTTTGAGTCCCATGAGCAGTACCGTCAGCACAGTATTAGGCCGGCCTCACATGACCGGATTTTATGGCAGATTCCGCAATCGGCGTCTGCGCGGTAAAACGCAGGCATTGAAAGGCATGTAGTTTTTATTTTACCTTCACGCTCGCGGATACAAATTACGTTTTCCACAAGTGGAGAAAAATCGCAGCACGCTCTACTTTGCTTAGGAATCCAAGCAGAAGGCCTCCATTGATGTACTTGCATACGGGCTGCAGGTATACGCATCATCGCTAAGTGACGGCGCGGGAAATACAAACCAAAAGAAAACTGTACTGCAGATGAACACCGGCGAGCCTCCGCAGTCATTCGCAATACAGGTTAGTGCCATACATAGGGTTACCGGCTGGGCTCAGAGCAGGAATCTGCAGCGGGCCTCCCGCATGCAAAATCTGACCCGTTCGTGTGAACTGGCCTTACAGAGGGAATATAATCACTATAGAGCGTTCACAATAAAAACGTACTTACAATGGCATCATGAAGAGTCGGAGAAGGCCTAAAAAGTTTTTACATACATTTTTCACTGAACTATAAAAAACTTAGGCCGTTTCTCACACGAGCGTATTGTCGTTGCACGCGCAACACGGGCCACTTACACTTGCGTTTTTATTCCCACTCATATTACTTGTCTGATAAAAAACATGGCGTGCCCCATCTTGGGGCGTATTACGTGAGCATAAATATCAAGATAGTGTTTGGGGATTGTCAGTGTGTATTTGCTGCGTGCTTGCGGACGCCTAAGCGTATTCTGGCTGCGAGATATCCGCACACGGCATGCAGCCATATGCAATGACATTGCGTACTGGCTGCGTGCCGCCCACAGCCTTGTTCTATCTTGGCGTGTATGCGCGCATAATATGCTACTTGTTTTTTATTGGCCATTGCACTTTATATAAACTTGTGTTTATGTGAAAGTCAAAGTGCAGTTGATAAGGGGGTCTCACTTCCTCTGAACTTGCTGTCCATGGCCTGTTGTCATGTGTAGTCTGTCTCTGCCAATTGATACGGATTCCAGGAAGTGGGAGTGAGACTTTACCTGTTACTGTCTCATGCTGATCATAGAAGTCTATGAGAGGAAGGGAGAGGAGGAGGGAGCTGCTACAGGGAGACAAAGGCTCAGTACATTACTGCAGCTTCTAGTGAGTTTTTTATGTCACCTCAGTGCTTGATAAACACCTAAAATGCCCAGTAGTGCTGTGTAATGCCCTCCATGTTGCTGTTATTTATGAGGGTGTGCTACAGAAAGACAAAAAAAACATCTTGCTCTCCTTTGTGTACAATGTAAGGGAAACATTATAGCAGCTAGGCTCCACCTAGCAGCTCAGGGAAAACTGAAAATCAGAAATAGAGCTCGAAGAAAGGAAAACATGAAAAATGCAATATACAATTTATATTATGTCTAATAAAGTACTATGAAAGTATTTCCAGCATACTACTTCTATACTAAGGGCTGTCTCATACGAGCGTTTTTTACCGCGTATAACACGTGTGGGTTTTGCACGTATATGGCGTGCTAACTAACTATACATTCCTTTTAACAGCGCAAAAAAAGAACATAACATGCACTATCTATCTATCACGCATATTAAGCGCGCATACACGCCAAGGTAGAGTATGGGGGTTTATCGGCAATGCAGTGCGTACTGCTGCGTGCTGCCCGTGTGGGTGATACGTGTGCGGCGAACACTCAGAGACCTGAGAATCTGATCATTTATAGTAATCATAACATTGCAACCAATTACCGATCTCCAATTATGGAAAGCGGTGCAACTGATTTGCACACAGATCACTTTGGCAGATTGGAGACAGATTGTCATAAATAGTTTCAGTGATTACAAACAAAATAATGAAACTTAATTTATTTTTATCTAACTGTAATGTTATTTCCTCTCTAAGCAAAATCAACGCTATAACGAAGGAGTTGTCATGGCAACTGAGAATTATTTACTGGAGATTACTTGCATATTGGAAAGACAGTAGGATATAACAGGGGTTCCTCCTTAAAGTAGGAGGTTGCAAAAGTAATCAGATAACTTGCAAACAAACAAATGGCAAGCTCTGCGAGTATCCAGCTATCAGGGTTCATCTAAGGCTGCACATCAGTATCTGCTTCCTATATGACATCTAGTTGCTCTGCTGCATTCAGTGGCTTCTGACTGTCGTCCGAAGACTTATCATTCGTGTGCTTACACAAGAGCAATAGCCATTCAGTGAATGAAAGTGGAGCGTGCTGGAGAACTTTCACCTCCATTCACTATGAACAGGCAGTAATTCAAAGATGAGCGACTGCCTGTTTACACCGAGTGAGACGTCACTCATTGGTTGCTGAAACAAAGCGACTACTGGGCAATTTCTCACTCACTCACGTCAGGCCACGGGTTTACATGGGAGGATATCACTGAAAATAGCTTGTTTGAGCAATTTTTTTGTCTGATAGTGACCCCATGTAAAGCCACCCTTCTAGGCTGACTTCACACGGGCGAGCGCGATATGGGGCCGTGAATCCCGCCCCCATATCGCACTCGTCTTCTGTGTGAAATCCCTGTGGATGTAAGCTATATTCACGGCAAAACAGCCTCACATCACTTCGGGAAGACAAAATCATCTGCCGCGACAGTGAGCCGCGCCCGGTGGATCGCAGAATTTCTTCCATTGTTTTCAATGGGAGACCTCGCATCGTGCGCACCTAGTGATGCTGCCGCCGGCCTCATTGGAAACAATGGGCGCTGTGATGCAAGATAGAACCTGCCGCGATTTGTTTCCCGCATCGCATTGTGGTGCCATGCAGGAAAACATCGCTCATGTGTATGACCCCATTCAATACAATGGGGTTCATATTTATGCAAGATTTGTGCATTTCGCAACACACAAATCTCACACAATGTTGTCGCCTATGTGAAGGCAGTCTAACTTTTTGTTTTTGTTCTTCCTCATCAACTTTGAGGTTTGTGTCCCTTTAAATAGAGTAGCATACCAATGTAAAGGGTTTTTTCCTATAGTAGACAATCAAGCTTATATTAGTCTGGGACTGTCGCGAATGCAATGCAAAATTTCATATTTAATAAACATATCATTTTGCATTATTAACCCTTTGCAATCCAATTTTGGATTCAGGATTTCCTAGGGGGCTTTCTCTTTCTGCCATTATACAATAGCGCCATCTGCTGGATAGAGCCAGTACTGTGGTATGGGACATGCTGGAGAGGCCCCCGACAACAGAGCGGCCAGTAATATACAGTAAGAATACCCTACCAGACGTCTTCTGACATCGGAGCTGTACAGCCTTCAATCAGAATGTCTTCAGACGTCAGACAGTGGATTGGAAAGGGTTAAAGGGGTTTTCCAGGCAGCACCTCCTGCCAGTGCCGGGGTAACCCGGGGTCGGAGTGTAATTGTAGACCCAGCTGTCATTGTAATCAATGGGAGCTGCGTTTGCAATTATGAGCGCCGGCCACCGCACAGGAGTCGGAGCAGCGGCTTCCACTCCAATTCCAGTGTAGCCTGGCACTGCCAGCCAGCACTGCTTTGAAAACCCTTTTAACGGTACCCCCTGGTTTTGGAGCAGAATTCTGCATGCTATTGCTGTTCTCTGCAGTCTGTCTATCCTGATTTCCAGTTCCCTGCATAGAAGACGGAAACCCGAGGCGGAACCAATTTTGGAGATAAAATCGTAGTGCGAAAAGAGCCTCAGCTTTAATTTGTATAAGGGTGAACCATATACAAAGGATAATTGTTCCTAAGGGTGGCTTCACACTGGCGTTGGAATCGTGCGTTTTCTCTGCATTGCGATTTTGCGAGACATCGCAAGATTATGAATCCTACGGTTCCCAATAGCTAAGGTCACATCTGCAATCTTGTGATACTTGCAATCCTGCGATCTCTACAAATTGCGGCAGGTCCATTCTTTTTGGGCTCTCGCCCATTGCTCCCAATGGGGACAGCAGCAGCAGCACCAGTCCCACTGAAATCAATCGGAAAGGATTGCGATCCTCTGGGACTCCCCGCGACGAGGATTTTCAGGGGGAGGGTGGGCGGGCTTGAAATATAAGCCCTACCCCAAAAATAATCCATTAACTGTAAAAAAAAAAATAAGAATACATCACCTTAGTAGTGCTGTCATCTCCTGCACATCTTCTTGCAGGTCCCCGCACTCTTCTTCTGCTTCTCTTCTGGCCCGAGATTGGAAATCATTGCCTCCTGAAAGTGCTGCCTCTGATTGGATAAGCGCTGTGACCAATCAGAGGCAGTGTTTGCAGGAGGCGGGGATTTTCAATTATGGATTATTTATTGATTTCAGTGGGACTGGTGCTGCTGCCTCGCATCCAGGACTTCAAGAAGGATTGGAACAGCAATATCGGGGCGTCAATCACATCACGATATCGCTCTTGCCAGTGTGCAGGAGCCCTAAGAAGAAGAATCCTGCGTAAAATCTGTACGCATTTTGAAAGAATAAGTAATTTTAATTTACTAAAAAGAAAGATGTTTTCTGCCGTACTTCCAGAAACGTGCAAAATAACATATAATGGCAAAAAGGCAGGAAGACCACGTATCTCTAACATGAGGTGATAGTACAATGTTAACATTCTGCCGTTTCCCAATCCAAGCCATTCAGCTTCCCAGCCAAGATCCTAATGTTCCGCTTGTTGTGTTTTCCTATTCATTTATTATCTGCAGTGTCCTCCTTTTCAAACCAATCACATTCATCCTCCTCAGACTGCAAAGTGACCCTGGAGCTGTTTTCTTCGGTTTAGCCCATCAGTCTACACTGGCAGCAGAAAGCCTATTTTTAGGATCTAGATGAAAACAATACTGAATTCCCAGGTCAGAACACAGGAAACTCACAGTACTCAATTTCCTTCAGATCTCTGACTTTCAACCAGTTGCTGAAACCAAGATACATTTTTAATGATCCCATTACTAATGGATGAGTTCTATCTAGGCTTACCGAAACAAAAATCAATCTAGCACTCTACTATCAACGTCTTCATCCTCTACCAGAAATCAGGGGTGAGATCATAGCTGTCATTATGGCAAGCGGGATATTGAGATAGTTATCAATCCGCAGAGCGCCAAAAGGGTCATTTATATGGCGTGATGAACTATACGTGACAAAAGAACAATAAAATGGCATTAACCCCTTAAGGACCAGGGTGTTTTGGTCCTGAAGGACGGGGCACTTTTTAGAGATTTCACCCATGTGGCGGTTTTACTGCACTATTTTTTTTTTCTTCAGCTACCAAAATTATTTTTGCTGCGTTTTTCTCTCCGCCCCGTATAGCGCTATTTTATTATATCTTTTTTCATTGACTCCCCCGACCTAACCCCCCCCCCCCTTTTTTTTTGTATTATGCTCTTTTGGAAGCATTTTTACTTTGTAGCCTTTTTCCACACCGGTCTAAAAGAGCTTTTCCCTGAGCTGGTGGGTGGAGAGCAGCCTCTATGATGTCTCTCATAAACTGCACACAGAATAGATGAGATCCTGCTTCCCTAACTCTCTGTAGCACACTATCAGAAGTAGCATAGAAGACATTGTACAGCAGTATTGAGCAGTGAGATTAAACACCTAAAAGTACTGCCAGCGATGTCTTTGTCGTGTATCTCTGCCTTTGGCCAGTCTCACGTGAGTGGGTCGGATTCCGCATGTGGATTTCCGTAGTGGAAAATCCGCGATTATTTGCAAAAAGTAATTGCAAATGATTGCTGATTAGAGATGAGCGAACGTGTTCGTTTAGGGCAATTACTCGAACGAGCATCGCTTTTTTTTTTTGAGTAACTGCCTACTTGGGTGAAAAGATTCGGGGGGCGGGAGGCGGCGGGGTGGAGCGGGGGGTAGCAGAGGGGAGCTCTCTCTTTCTCTCCCCCCGCAAACCCCCCGCTCACCCTTGCCGCCCCCCGAACCTTTTCACCCGACTAGGCAGTTACTCGAAAAAAAACGATGCTCGATCGAGTAATTGCTCTAAATGAGCACGTTCGCTAATCCCTATTGCTAATGCAAGTGTTTTTCCGCAGGGATGTACGTGTATGCACAGTGCAATTAACACCCGTTAACCTTTGCATGCTTTCAGCAACTCCCTCCTTCTCCTTTTCCCCCTCCATAGAATTCTATGGGCAGCAAATGTAACCTGATCTCTGAATGAGCTGCTAGCCTATCTTTGCTGAAGATGGATTTTTACCTTTAAGTTCAGAATTAACGAACAGTGCAGGAGGCGGAGATGGGGGGAAGAGGAGCCTGAAAAGTGGAGAAAGAGGCATTTCTCTGTAATAAGATATATTACAAAATTTCTTCTGTTGTTGTTTCTGAACTCCCAGTAACCATGACGATTGACTGATGGACATATTATTTAAATGATTACTTGCTATTCATTTAACATATAGTATTTTACTTGCAATGTAACTGTCCATAAACTTTTGCCATTTTTGGGTTTTGAACTTAACCCAGAATTTTAAAGGGAACCTGTCACCAGGATCATGTGACCTGAACCACAGGCAGCACGAACCCAGGACAGGAATGTACACTGCACTTATGAATGTTTTAGTCACAGAGGGGGGCCTTGCTGGTCTCTCCCCGCACCGATCCTCTACTGTGACAGCTCTTTCCCTATGGCAAGCAGAAAGCGGAGCTGTCATGCTAGATGATTGGGATGGTCAGAAGCCAGTATGGTCCGCCCCCATGACTCAGAGTGCCATTCCGAGTCAAACTTCAATTAAGTTAATTCTGAAGCACTTACATACCTGTCCAAGGTTTATGCTACCCGTGGCTCAACGAAGGAAAGTCTTCCATTCATGCGATTTTTAGCACAGTAAGGGTGCGGGCAGACGAGCGCATAAACGGCGCGTTTTTGCGACCAAACGTATATACGTGACCATCTGAGGCAATGGTTTTGAATGTATTCATTCACATGGGCGATTTTACGGCGCGTAAAAACGGCAATTCGAAAAAAAACGGAACATATGCGACCGAAATACGCGCCAACGCATATTCGATGGCCGAAAAGACCGTTTGCAAAGTAGGAACAAACAAAAATACGCTTTCTAGCTCTGGTCGTGATCGGTGAAAAACGATCGCTCGGGCGATTATACGTTGCGCTCGTGCGAACGTAAATACGCCTACGCTCGTCTGCCCGCACCCTAAGGCCTCTTTCACACGGGGAGCTACGCACGTAAAAAACTTGCGGCTATTACAACCAGTGGTTTCCCATGGGAACGTTCATGCGCAGCTATGCTTCGTAGTGGCGAGTATAGTTGCGCATACAGCCGTCTGAAACCCCCCTAAGGCGTTGTTCACACAAGCATCAAAATCAGGCAGAAGTTAGCCATGCAAAAACAAATAGCAGCAAAGACCTCTTTCACACGGGGAGCTACACGCCCAAAAATCACATGTGAAAATTAAAAAAAAAAGGGAAGCTACACGCGTACAAACTTGCGGCTATTAGAACCAATGGTTCAGCTTAAGGTATTCTAGACACGCAAAACACATTCGCGAAAAAAATCAGTATAAAGCCCCTAATTTACACCCAGGAATATCCACTCATTGTATCCAACACAAGGCATACTGCATACTGTAGCTATGATATCCGTGTAAACAAGGATAGCGGGGAACATATGAATCTTGATAATACCTTCTATACATTTTGCCAAGGGGAACAGCTAACAAATATGAAGAGACTCCAATCTCTTATTCATTCATACGCAGCGCTAGAAATCCGGAGAAGCTGCTGGAGGCGACGGAAGAGCTTGGCTCGTGCTGAAAGCCAGTCTGTCTGAGCGCACGCCGTTCGCTGACACCTTCTACATTTGTATCTGGGAGTCTCGGAAGATTGCAGAGAATGGATAAAAACCAGCAAAGTAAAGTAAAAATATTACAGGATAGTTATGGGGACTAGAATGCCGTCAAACTGAAATACTGGCGTTGTTGCAGATTCCATCACTTTTGACTGGAAAAATCAGAAGCAACGGCCGGAAATATTTTTTTTTACTGAAAGGGTAGTAATTGCTTGGAGCGAACCTCCAGCAGACGTGGTTGGAAAATCAGCCATAAATGAATTCAAGCATGCCCGGGATCAGTATATGTCTGTCCTGGGGGCGCAGTCTCGTGAACCATAGACTCGCGCAAGTATTGTGTGATGCAATGTGCACAAAACTCGTATGAATATGAGATCCATTCTTTGGAATGGGATTATTCACACGAGCAAGGGGGGGGGGGGGGGGAGGGAATCGTAGCATGTTCTTTCTTTGCGAGTTCCCATTTTTTTCAATGGGACTTTGAAAGACATTGCATGCGATGTGCATGTGAGTGTGATGCAATGTTTCCCATTGAAGTCTATGGGAAACACTTGCGATGCAATCGCTTGCTTCAGGATCGCAATTTCACAGAAGCAATGCCATTTTTAATCAAAAACGCTTCACCTCTTGTCAGATCCCCGAAGCGGAGCTGAGCGGCTCATGTGGCACCGGCTTCCAGGGAGCTGTGGCCAATCAGAGGCCACAGTGTCACCGTTGGAACTCCTGGCATCAGCGCTCGTATTCTAGGCTCCATGATGCTTAGCGGTCACGTGCTTCTGCCCGAGCGGCCATGTGTATATAGGCACATGAAGATAGCGAGTCACAGCATACTCCGTCTGAAGCTCTACATTGGACCCTTTATGTTTTGGGCACCATATTTCAGGCTGAAATGCAGATACCTTACACTTCAAAATGTATTAGACCGGGCTCACACGAGCGGATTTGAATTGCGTAATGCGTGATCGTCCCCCGTGCGGACGATCCGCAGTATTCAGCACACATTACAAGAATAGAACATTCCCATATCCGCTTGGATGAGTGGATAATGATTTCCGCAAGTGGAATTAAAATCACAGCATGTTCTATTTTTGCACGGATTCCGCACAGATGGCTTCCATTGAAGTCAATGGAAGTTGTCCGACCCGCGGCCCATCCGCAATTGACATTGCGAATAGGTCATGGGCACTCATGTCATCGTCTAGCAACGGCGTGGGAAAAACAAGGATTTGAGAATAAATTCTGTACTGCGCATGACCGACGGTGAGCTGTGGCGCCCAATGCAAGGTACAGGTGGTTGCCGGTCGGGAGACAGGCCTTACTTTTATATTTCTTTAACTCATCAGAAGTTTTGCGTCCTTTTTAGGTAACAAAATTGAGCCTCACATAATTGGCAGTGTATTTATGTAGTACTAGCTGATATACCCGGATTTGCCCGAGTTAATTTGATACAGGTGTTTACATGTTGTTTGCATGGAAAATTTCATGAAATCAAGGTTACTTTAGAGTAACCGAGGAATAAAATATGTATACACCTGGAGAAGCATTAGATTCTCTTCAGGCTGCATGTACCGATGTCCCTCTGCAGAATGTGCCACCCCTCCCACTCTCCTAATTTAGGACCTAAAGAATGCTTGTGCCAAATTTCACGCTTGTACAACACCTAGAAGTCACATTACATAGGGGCGCCATGCTTTTGCACTTAGCATTGAATTTTCGAGTTGTGACCCCTTTATTTTTCCTATTTAGGACCTAAAGAATGCTCCTACCAAATTTCATGTTTGTACGACATCGGGAAGATAGAGAATTAGTGGCGAGTCAATCAGTCAGTCAGTCAGTGAGTCAGTCAGTGAGGGCTTTCACCTTTATATATATAGATATTCAAAGTAACCATCTCTGCTTCCTGTGTCTAGAGTTCCTCATTGTCCAACAGAGCAATCCTTGCAGGTATTTTCTCTTACATGTAAACTGAATAATCAGTACAGGAGGGGACAGGAGAAAAAGTGGTTGAGAAAGGGGCATTTTTCTCTATTAAGATATGTACAACATTTACTATATTCGCTCATACTACTGATTTATGAAAAAGTCAAAAAGTTGAGGTACTCCCAAAATAAGGCCTTTTTTTTACCACCAATAACATACAAGGGCATGTGGCATATTTTAATTATATTATTATTATGCTTTTCCCTACACCTCACTTTCTCTTTCTGGGGCCTTCACAGTAGAACAATTTGCAAGCTTGTCTTTAAAAGAGACTAATCCCCAATAAGGGCTCATGTCCACGGGCAAAATAAGAATTAAAATCCGCAGCGGATTTTAACTCTTCTTCTGCCCGCGGATCCGCACCCCATAGGGATGCATTGACCACCCGCGGGGTAGATAAATACCCGCGGATGGTCAATAAAAGAGATTTTAAAAAAAATGGAGCATGAAAAAATCTGGACCATGCTCCATTTTCGTGCGGGTCTCCCGCGGGGACGGCTCCCGCGGGCTTCTATTGAAGCCTATGGAAGCCGTCCGGATCCGCGGGAGACCAAAAATAGGAATTTAAAAGAATTACTCACCCGGGGCGGGCGCGGAAGGTCTTCTCTTCCTCACGGCCGGATCTTTCTTGCTTCAGCTCGGCGGATGTGCCCGGCGCATGAGCGCGGCACGTCGGCAACGTGCCGGCGACGTGCCGCCGGCGTGACGAATTCATCCGCCGGCCGAAAATGAAGATCCGGCCGTGAGGAAGAGAAGGCTTTCCCCGCCCGCTACGGATAGGTAAATGCTTTTAAATTGCTATTTTCAGCGCTCATGTCCGCGGGGCAGGAGGGACCCGCTGCAGATTCTCCATGTAGAATCTGCAGCGGATCTGATTTTCCCCGTGGACATGAGGCCTAACACAGTAATCCCCAGTGTTCCCTTTAACAGATTCCCATTACTTTAGCTTCCAGCACGCTCCGGCTCTCCTTTTTTCTCAGCAACAGGAATGGTGGCAGAAAACGTAACATGCCAGCAGATGAAGTTTTCCCGTAGAAGTGATCTATAAAGACCACTTTTGCTGGTACAGGCTTTATACTGTTGGCAGAGCCAGTGCTCACTGGCTCTTACTAAAGGCAAGACCTTGTTCAGGGGTGAGGGTTATGGCCAAGATACGCATTACATTACAATCTAATATGGAGGTATTAAAGCCATACCAACCCTAGCGGACATTGCCACTTCTTCAGAATGAATGTCATGGCGCCACTGGTGTTGGTTTCCTCCTAGCCTCGGGATCGGATCCGGTGTGACATCAATACATCACACTCCCGATGCACACATGCTTCAGTCAGTCCTGGTCATCAACATCTCCCTGCTGCTGTTTAGCTGAAGGACCGGTTGGTGATTGACAGCCCAGCCAGCTAATCAGTAACCAAGTTGTTTAGCTGATGGCCTGGCTAGGTTTATTGACAGCCAGACAACTCAGTCAATAGCTTTCTTATGCTATTCACACCAGCCCCTCCTTGCAGTGTGTGCCAGTTGTACTCCTAGTATTCTGGCCCTGCCAGGACTCCCAGCATACATGTTTCATTGTCTGTCTTGTAGTCTCTGCATTCCTGTCTGTGGTCAGTTTCCATATTGTCAATAGCCTGTTGGTCAGTGTTCTGCATCCAGTCCTTTTGTACTCCCTGGTCTGATTCTCTGATCCAGTCTTATAGTTCCTCTCTGATGTCAGACCTTGCCATGTGCAAGTCGTGGGGTCGCCCTCCTCGAGTTGAGTACTCCACTTTATGGCGGTCCAGCCAGGGAGATTCAGGCAGTTCTGTTTGGTCCCATACTTTTCTCTCACCTGTCTATTCCTGTGTCTGGTAACACATAGTTCCCCACATACCGTCCTGCCCGCCCGTGTCCAATTCTCTGTAGTTATCATCTGTTGCAGGTAATGGGTATCTTCTAACCAAATGGAATTCATCTTGGGTATCCTATACATTTTTTTCCAGATGGAGTAATTCTGTATATTCTTTTAAAATTACTTTAAGTTATTGTAATAAAATTCAGAAAAATGCTACACGTTTTACAATGATGGACCAAACTATAATGAGCCTTCCCCGCCTACTTGTAATTCAAAGCTTAGTTACACATTAGAGAAAAAGAAATAAAGCCACCGAGCTGTAACGTAATTCTCCAGTGTACAATGCTGCGGGCATTCGGACATTTATAGGCCAGCGTAGGATACACTATCTGCGAGATGGAGAGGTGAAGCTAAAAACCAAGCTATGAGACAAATGGGGATTGCATTACATGCTGTTTAATCCATCCTTAAAAATCAATAGCCAACAAGATGAAACATAATGGAAAATAGGTTAAAACACAATCTTCTGTTAGGATTATTTGGTTGCAATCTATTCTTCACCCTAGAGGTTTATGCAAGGAAAGTCCTGAACTCCTCGACCGCATTGTATAACTCTTGAACTGGGATTAATCCTTTCTGATCCACTGTCTGACGTCTTCCTACATTCTGATTGAAGCTTGTACAGCTCCACTGCCAGAAGACGTCCGACAGGGTATTCTTACCGTCTATTACCAGCCACTCTCTGGCGCACACACTGGCTTTAGCCAGCAGATGGCACCGTTGTATAACAGAAAAAAGAGAAAGGCGTTTAGGAAACCCTGAATCCAAAATTGGATTGGAAATGGTTAAGGGAGGAATCAGAAGAATTAGAATCTGTAAACATAAATATATGAACTAATTGGCAATTTATCACCACTTTAATGGTGAACGGCACAGTGCCTACTAAACATCTAAGAGCTTAACGATGGGGCCAAGGCAAAGGAAGCCAAACTTCCCATTAACACCAGCCAAAAATGAGTTACAAGCTAATAGAGAAAAGAAATTGTCATTTTAGATAGAGGTTATCAAAACTGGTAGTATAGAAGATAAAGTAGCGATCAAGGGGTCACTTAATTTTTTGGTCTCTCTATCATTCGCCTCATTGAAGAAGACTGCATTTCCAGGCTAAAAGGGCAAAAATGTCCATCCGATGGCACAGCAGTGGGTGACTAATCTCAGACATGAAGAGTAATGGCTGAAAATGGCATTGCAACTGTTAATTGCTGTATCAAAAACAATTCCGTCTCTTCTAATATTTAGTGGGAACCAAGTTTTCCCACATTGAGGCTTCTTTCCCATGAGCGCATATCGGCCGGCCGTTTTCACAGCCGCCCGATATGTGCTGTGATCTGATGCACTGGATTTCAATGCATCAGATAACATGGGCGTATTTGCCAGACGTAAAAACGCCCGGCCGGCCGATATAGCGCCGGGCGTTTTTACATTGAGTCCAAAACATAGTTCTGGAACTATGTTTGGTCCGAAATACATTGGGCTGCTGCATGGGCTCCTCCGTGCAATCTTACCTCTCCTCCCCGCTCGGTCTCTGCAATAGGAGGGGCGGGGGCGGAGCTAAGCGGTGATCCACCCCGCCTCCTCCCATTAATGGCTATGGACAAGGGGCGGGATGTGGGCGAAGCTAAGCGCTCACCCTCTCCCCGCCCCTTGTCCATAGCCATCAATAGGAGGAGGCGGGCCGCAGAACGGTGCTTAACTCCGCCCCATCCCATTGCACAGACCGAGCTGGGAGGACGAAAGACTAAGCCTGCGATGGGGAGGGAGGGGAAATGGGAGATGGCCTGGTAAGGTCGGCGCATTTGTGCCTGCCTCACCAGGCCATATGAACGGGCACACAAACGTTTGATTTGTGCGCCCGTTCACCAGTTTTTTTGCCCCCAACATAGTGTATATGTGAAAACGACCGGCTGATATGCGCTCATGTGAAAGAAGCCTTAGGAGGTAAAATTGACATTATCTACATTATAATGTTAATTTGCAGATTACATTTAGACTTGGAATCTGTTTTTAGCTTGTTGAAAACTAGGGAAAAAAATCTCAAACACATTTCTTAAAGTGGTGAAATTTGTTTTAGAATCATCCAATCTAATAATAGCACTAACGATAATTAAACATCAAATGTTTGCAGCTCTGTAGAACCAGAGACCGTCTCTTTAGTAAGTAAATATTTAGGAGTCAGATGCAGAACATGTCATTATCTAGTCATATTCCAGTGATGAGATGCTGGGAACTCAATCTGAATCCCTTCTTCATTGCCCCAGGGACACAGTTACGGATTACTATCACTGGCAACGTACAAAGCCAAGGAAACTGACCCCAGTATGATAAACAGATTCTGGAAATGTCACGGGTTGGAAATCAGCTGGAGGAAACTTCTGCTTTTTATAAAAATGCAAGATATTCTGAGTTCATCTACCCCAGTGAAGTCAAGAGCGGACTCTTGACTTAAAGCAATGTTTGCCATAAGTGCTTCAATGTACGAGTACTTCATGCAAATTGTTAGAGACTCCGTCAGTTCCTATGAGCCTGTAAACTGAAGTTATGGGCTCATAGGAACAGGAGCACTAAGTGCAGTCACTCTCCTGCCTCCCTATTCCTCTGCTCTCCTCCTGCAAAGCCGTCGCTCCTCCTAAACAGCGGACTACTTCTGCCCGCACTCTCAATGACAGGACTTGTCCTCTTCAATATAAGTGTGGGCGTACGTAGTCTGCCCTATACAAGTAAGGTCGTATTTACGTTGGTGAGTGCGATATTGGTTCGAGAAACCATGGTCACATGGTGCTTGGTCATGTTAGTAGACACAAACTTATACCAAAGTATTGCCATAGGGTAGGAAATACCACATTGTCCAGAATGTCTCTCTACCCGTTACCGTTGAGGTTGGATTTCACTATAATGTCTGGCTTCCCAGCAGACCCTCCACCCTCACATCATAACATGACCCCCTCCAAACTTCACCGTTGGGACAATGCAGTCGCGTAGAAGCCGCTCTCTACGCAACCACGACACCCAAGTGCGTCCATCGAAACAGAAGATGGTCTACAGTGACTCATCTGTCCTCAACACTTGCTTTCACTCATTTACAGTCCAAGAACAGCGCTCCAAGCGCCATCGTAGGCTCCTATAAGCAGTTACTACTGTGATGTTGGCCTTGTGTGCATCCACTTGTCCATGGTAACCATTCACATGCGGTTCCCTATGGATGGTTCTGGTGCTAATGGATGTTCCAATGGACTGTGAGACCTCCTGAGCGAGTGTTTCGGCAGACGATGTGTGAGATGTCTTCACAGCTCGCACAAGGCTTCGTTGTCCACACTCTATCAGTTTACGTGGTCTCCCTGAATGTGACTGCACTGCACACACTAGATATTTTCCCTTTCCGAATAACATTGCCAATGGTGGACTTTAGAAGGTCCAAAAGTACTGCGATGTCCTATACTAACTGGTTGCTCAGGTGATATCCTACCACCATATTCCATTGGAAGTCTGTCGACTCTACACCTCGTGGCATTCTGATGGTTACTGCATTGTAATATGCCTGTGTGATGCTCTCCTTTCTCTCTAATGCCGATACATCCGACTTACATATGCCCTTTGCCTGACAACTAGTGTATTAGAATAAGCATACAAAAGATTTAGGCGGCAGAGTGCAGAAGAGCAGGAAGGGCGGGCATTAACGGACCCTCTACACACAGCAACCTTTCACACCCCCGACAGACAACTGGTGTTTTCAAGAATCTGACATTTCCATCATTCTGATTCTCACAAACAGCATAGAAGTGCCTTCTCGTGGCACAGCAAGGAGCATCATTTTTGCCAATAACTGACTCCTACGAGGGTTGCACATTAGACAAAAATAGCTGCTGTACATGCCAATAGGAGTAACAGTTACATACCCTGCGCCAATAATAATAATATTTATGACAGCATGATCAATCAAGGTCAATGACAGATAATAGTTTTTGATTTGCCCTTCATTAACACGGACTAACTATCTCCAATTCATTTATTGATTGCTCAGACGCAGATGAATTGTGATAATAATTGTTTAGCATGAACAGACCTTTGCCAGAACTATGTTTTGAGGCACAATTGGTGACAATATTTTGGGGAAGGGACGCTATATCCTTGGCACTATAACTGTCAGGGGCACTATTTGCACAATTATTTTTGAGGGCAATATGTGTGGCACTAATTACTGTAAGGGGCACTATTATTTTTTAGGGGGACTATCTTTATAGTACTAATATTTTTGTAGTATAACATTTGAGGATAACTTGCAGCACATATGGCACACTAGTTGGGGACAAGGGAGTAACTATAGAGGGTGCAGGGGATGCGGTTGCACCCGGTCCCAGAAGCCTTAGGGGGCCCATAAGGCCTCTCTTCTCCATATAGGAAGCCCAGTACTATGATTAAAGCATTATAGTTGGGGGCCCTGTTACAGGTTTTGCATTGGGGCCCAGAATCTTCAAGTTACGCCTCTGGTAGGAGAAGGTGGAAAGGATCATGGAAAGTGAGGAACCTAAGAAAATGTGTAGAAAACGTTTCAGAGATGAGCTGCGGCTGGAAGAAGCATTCATGGCTGTTGGGGCCGTGTGGAGAAGATAAGGAAAGAGAACAACCTCAAATGAGAGTCATTGGATTAAATTATAGTCAATGTATTTATTTTTTGTCTGCAAGCGCTTCTGATCAGAAAAGTATTCTCTTGTATGTTGGGTAGCACTAAATTTAATTGAAAAATTAATTTCCATCCAGGGTGAGTGTATTTCTCAGCCAGTGTATCTAGGTCAACCTGCATAACTCATTTTTGACATGGGGTAAGGAATTTGGTGCATATGCCTTGGGACAGACCCTTGGACTTTTTGGTCGAAATTGAAGATGATTGTTCAGACCTAAATTCTCTATGTGTACTGAGTTTCGTCTCATGTTGAGCATTTCCTCGTGGATGGCATTTTTTTCTGGGAGGAAGTGTATATTCCCACATTTTTTACATATTTTACATTATGTTCAAAAGAATTTTAATAGACAACTATTTAAACAACATACAAGGCATAGTTTTATATATATGAAAGAAATGTGCCATCACGAAAAAGCTCTCAGATTGTAACATTCCATAACCCGTCAGGATAAGTGTCTTAGGTATAAACATAACTGTCATAGTTTTTACTAAACATGTGAAAAAATCCCAAACTAAAACCTAAAGGAACCATTGAGTATATGGGAGAGATAGGAAGGGAAGAGGGGCGAGAGGGAAAGAGGAGGGAGCTGTTTCATAGCACCAACACTAACTCAAATTATATAGGATGTTGCACGTTTTAGGATTTAAGCAAACCCATAGAAATCCACTCATTGAAATCTGGAATACTTTACATTTTTTAAGGTTTTTGTGGTCTTTAAAATTCCCACTGGTATCTAGAAACCATCAGCAAACTGACGTTCTTGTTATTATGTATCTGCTCTGAATGCTCAAGGGTGTACCGCTATGAAAGCTCCGATTGGTTAGATAATACCTGCATATCTGCTTTTCATATGCGTATAGCCAGTGGGAAAGGCGGAGTCTCCCTGTCTAGAAAAACACATAACTACAATATGCTGTTTTTGCTGCACTTTTTTTCAAAACATCGATTTAATAAAGTAATGCAAAAAGAACTGTTTATCACAATCCATGAAGAAATTGAATTACAAGATAATGAGTTACAGGAAATTCAGCATACATTAGGGAAAGAAAAAGGACAGACACACAAGTCACAACATTTCCATCTGCTGCCTAATAGTACAGATAAAGCAAAATAATGTGTTTCTTAGGAAACCACAAAATAGTCGATGGAACAGAAATTCATTACGGTGAGTCAGATAAATAATCCCATTTACGCCCGTCCTGGTTCCTGCTTTTATGTTGTGTACAATAACTTGTTTTCAAAATGACTCGAGGTCAGTACTATTCTCTGAGATATGAGGGTCGATTTTACATCTAAATGGGTTGTTCAGCCCTGAAAGACCTGTCCTCATCATCGGAGGTAGTCCGCCACCCGAAACCCCACTGGTCAGCTGATTAGACGGGCAGTGAGGTTCATGCGAGGGCTGCAAACTCTCCAATGTTTACAGCAGTCTGGAAAGCTGCTTTTAGGCCGGCTGCACCCACACTGTGCCCGGCCGGTGCCCCCCATGTACCTAACCCTCATAAGCTATTATAGGGTCGTGTGCTGTTCGTGGAATACACAGTAAGTACACAGCCTGAAAATACGGCCGTGCGAATCGGCCCTAAGTGTATGGCTATTCCATTTCTATTTCATTTAACCAATTCGTTTAATATAACCGTGCGTGCGCAGTTGTAAAATCCAGCTGCACTTCAATCAAAGAAGAAGATGAATCCATTAAAAACTGATCAGAACACGTCTAACTGATACTAACTGACCGTTTTGGGTTTTTTTTGATAAAGCGGGGTCACAATGCAAGCCGCTGCTCCAACCCCTGTGTAGTGGCCGGCACTCGTAATTGCAGACTCACTACTCATTGAAATCAATGGGACCTGCACTTGTAATTGTAGACCTCCTCTTCGACCCCGATGTATTTCGGCACTGCCTGGAAAACCCCTTTAATGTTTCTGCACCATAGAACTGTGCAGAGAATATTCTGCTCCTTGTAATCATCCAATCTTGGAGCTGTAGTAATTACACCTGTGGATGCTACATAAACTAAAGTTTGTTTGAATTACTTGAATACAAAATTGCTATTAATAAAGGAGCCAGAAAAATCTGCAGCGATATTTGAGTAAGAAGACAATTGTTGCTCCTGGCTGCAGTTATTGCCGGTGGGCGTCTTCTGTAGTCACTTACTGCAGCTGCTTCCAGAAATAACACGCAAAGGTCTTCTACACAACACTTACGCCCTCAAGAAACACCCCGGAGAGGGGATAATCCTCTCACCAGATGTCAGGATTGTTGCTTCAGCCCATTCCTAGGGCCTTCTAACATGGGACGACAACAGATGCCCAACAGGCCATGCCAGCGATGATCGCCCCAATGCTTTAACACAAGAACAATCAACACTAGTAAATGGAGGTGGAGCGGGACGGGGATCGTCCCAACCTGCCCGCCTCCATTCACGGTAAATAGGCAGTCCTTCATAAATGAACCACTGCCTGTTCACAAGGGCCGATCCATCATTCAGCTTTCTGCATGTATAAACTAAACGACCAACGAGACGCGAACAACGTCTCATTGGCATGCGCTTACACTGAGTGACTTCCCATCTAAGCTGAGTGCTTTGGAATTGATAAGGACCTTTCATATTGGCTGGACTTCGGCCAAAACACGCAGCCAAATCTGCCACTACAAAAATCCTCACCAAAACCTGCATGGCTAAATGTAGATTTTGATGCAGAATTGCCGAAAGAATTCAAGGGAATCTGTCGCTATGTTTTTGCAGCCCCCACTGGGAGCACCATAATGTATCGCATTAATTGCTGATATATCTGCTGTGTGCAGTAGTTGGGGAGAAACTTGCATTTTATTACCGTGTTTCGCCCAAAAATAAGACCCTGTCTTAAAAATAATTTGTGTGCCAAAAGTGGAACTGGGTCTTATTTTTTGGGGGGTGTCTTATACTCACCTAGCAGGCGCCGTCCAGGTCCCTCCTGCTGGTGTCCGTCGCTCCTGCAGGCTTCCCGCACACTTGTCAGCGCCAACAGATCATCTCTTGCTGGTAACAGGGCTTGAATACTCTGCCTCCAGCAAGAGCTTGCTCAGCAAATCAGAACCGGCGCATGATGAACCAATCACAGCCATTCATTCAGTGTCAGGCTCTCGGATACATCTTGGCCACAACGGCCGATGTCCTGTGAGACCCGACACTATCGATGGTAAAAGGATGCCTTCATATGCGATGGTTTAATGGAGGGGGGGGTTTTGTACAGTTCTTGAAGTCAACATCAGGTGTGGGTCGTAAAAGAGGAAGAATACAGGAAAGATTCTACTACCTTTTTTAATCTTCTCCTGGTTTGGGCTTTAAATACTGTATAGAAAAAAGTATGAGAACAGCCCCCTTCAGTAATGATCCCATCACTCCTGCTGGGGTTTCTGCCCATTCTTGATCACTAAATAGGTATAAAGGTATTTCTAACACTCATGCATAAGGCAACTGATGTCTGTTTATTTAGAGGGCTTGGTCTTAGCGGTCTGTATTTATTTTGGGGTCTATACTTATTCCACAATCTAGTATGGGTTCTGCGTTAATTTAGGGGTGTCTGAATTTAGGAGTCTTTGAGATCTGAATTTATAATAGGAGTCTGGTGTCTGAGTTTACACTCATAGTCAGAAACATCAAACACTTAGAAGGAGTTCTCGGAATCAAATAAAACTTTCTCTGTGTGATTGTAATGTTGATATTAGTGATTACAATATCAGAGCATTTATTGTGAAGGGAGGCTCTAGTACCCTGTTGTACCGCCTCTAGCTTGGATGCAAGATGTGATACGGGCGAGCATGGAGGCTCTGGTACCCTGTTGTACCACCTCTAGCTTGGATACAAGATGTGATATGGGTAGGCATGGAGACTCTAGTACTCTGTTGTACTGCCTCTAGCTTAGATGCAAGATGTGATACGGGCAGGCATGGAGGCTCTAGTACTCTGTTGTACTGCCTCCAGCTTGGATGCAAGATGTGATACAGGAGGGCATGGAGTCTCGATATGGGTGTATCTGGACACCACCGAAAGCTAGGGGTTTGACAGGGGACGCCGGATGGGTCGGACACAGGGGGAGCAGACACGGGACTACACAGTGTCGGGGAGGGGGGGGGGGGGTGAGCCATAGGCAAACCAGCTGCTGCCAATTTGTGGCAGGGATGGAGGGTTAGGGTGAGGGGTACGTGTAATAGTTAGCCTTATATTATACCAGTAAGGCTAACAGTTACACTTACCCTTAGAGTAACCCTCCATTCCTGTCACAAATCACTGCAGCTGCTGTATGAGTTTAGTGGGCTGCCAGGACCTGCAGCACATAGAGCTCTGCAGCCAATCAGCTACAGGGGACGTCACCCCCTGTCAATCTTGACTCCACCAGTTCTTCCTGGTGGCGTCAAATACACTAATACCTGGAGGCTCTGGAACCCTGTTGTACTGCCTCTAGCTTGGATACAAGATGTGATACGGGCGGGCAAGGAGGCTCTAGTACCCTGTTGCACCGCCCCTAGCTTGGATACAAGATGTGATACGGGCGGGCATGGAGGTTCTAGTACCCTGTTGTACCGCCCCTAGCTTAGATACAAGATGTGATATGGGTGGGCATGGAAGCTCCAGTACCCTGTTGGATCGCCTCTAGCTTGGACACAAGATGTGATATGGACAGGCATGGAGGCTCTAGTACCCTGTTGTACCGCCTCTAGCTTGGATAAAAGATGTGATACAGGTGGGCATGGAGGCTCTAGTACCCTGTTGTACCACCTCTAGCTTGGATACAAGATGTGATACGGGTGGCATGGAGTCTTTAGTACCCTGTTGGGCCGCCTCTAGCTTGGATACAAGATGTGATACGGGTGGGCATGGAGTTTCTAGTACCCTGTTGTACTTCCTCTAGCTTGGATACAAGATGTGATACGGGTGGGCATGGAGGCTCTAGTACCCTTTTGTACCGCCTATAGCTTGGATACAAGATGTGATACAGGTGGGCATGGAGGCTCTAGTACCCTGTTGTACCACCTCTAGCTTGGATACAAGATGTGATACGGGTGGCATGGAGTCTTTAGTACCCTGTTGGGCCGCCTCTAGCTTGGATACAAGATGTGATACGGGTGGGCATGGAGTTTCTAGTACCCTGCTGTACTTCCTCTAGCTTGGATACAAGATGTGATACGAGTGGGCATGGAGGCTCTAGTACCCTTTTGTACCGCCTGTAGCTTGGATAAAAGATGTGATACGGGTGGGCATGGAGGCTCTAGTACCCTTTTGTACCGCCTATAGCTTGGATACCACTCTCAAACTCCGTTAACTGGACAAAATCTCTTAAGATTGCATCATAGAAGCATCTACTGGTCAACAAGCTCTACACAAGCTGAAAAAGAGGTCCCCTACACAGCCTAGACCCTCGGGCCTTCGGTCTACCTAACACGCTTTGCCCGGTGACTACAGTACAGTATAGATGTAGATGGGTTAAGGACACTTATGTGCAACTAGATTTTAAGAAAACTGCCTTAATTTAATGTATCCTTACGGATCCCTTAGGAGACGATCAGTGATGTGTGTTTGTATAATATTAGTCTTGTGGCTGTGGTGTCAGCTGGAAGATGTGTCTCCAAATAGTAATAGTACGAGTTCTTACAGACACCGTGATGTGTGACTCAAAGCCTTATGTCACCCAAGGAACAGAAATTACAGAGATTAACACCGAGTAAACCCTCTGCTTGTCATCTGTAGGAAGCACTTATCTTCAGACACCTGCTTGCCCCCATGAGGCCGTGTTCAGACCAGCGTATGTTTACTCCGTATTTGGTCCGTGTTTTGCAGACTGTGATGCGGTAATATAAAAAAGATCTGTATTCACTGTAGCAAAAATGAAACCAATGACAGCAAATACACATGAAATACTGCTGACTCTGTAAGGGTGTGTTCACAAGGCGTATTTGACAGGGCTTAATAAATACACATTAACCCTTTCCGATCCACTGTCTGACCTCTGACGACATTATGATTTAAGGTTGTACAGCTCCGATGTTGGTAGACGTCCGTCGGGGTTCTCTTACTGTATATTGCCCGCCTCTCTGCTGTCGGAGCCTATCCAATGTGTCACCTCATGCAGTACTGGCTTTAGCCAGCAGATAGCGCCGTTGTAGAACAGCAGAAAAAGAGTAAGCCCCCTAGGAAAACCAGGATACAAATTGGATTGGAAAGGGTTAAAGCACGCCCCTGCCAACTCTTGATTTTTACGCATCAAAATACATGTCCAAACCTTGCAGCATGCATTCTGAAGTCCAATATAATTGCAAAGCCAAAAGCCGAGACTTAAAGTTAAAGTGACATGCGATTTCTTGTTTCCCTATGATATGTACTTTGAATACACGTTGGGAGAAAAAAATGCGTCGTGACGACAGGGACACAGTTTCCTATTACAAATCAATGGGCCGCGTATTCGAAGCATTTTTGGTGCAAAATATACGCCGTTTGGACATACTCTAACATGTCTGTATTCAGGACATGTGACAATGCATTAGAGTTGTGGTTTATAATGTAAACTGCGATGCAAGGACGGATCCGTTGTGGGAGGCATTCTAGTCACTTTTAATGGGGTCTGTCACATTTATTCATGGTTTGTAGAAGTCCGTAAAAACCATACTTCCTGACAAATGTAGAGCCAAAATAGTGTGGTACCGTGTTAGCCAGAAAAACCTCATTAATACTAAATTATCTTGTATAAAAAAGAGAAAAGTTTTCTCGATGTGACATCGGCATTGGTAACCAGTACTCTTTTTTTTATACAAAAGTATTTAGCATTCCTGCCAAATGCAAAGGGATTTGCAATTTAAGCTCCAAACTGAAGCCTGCAATGCAAATATCAACTGAGTCTTAGGGCTCCTTCCAACAGACGCAGAAAACTTTATCTTCCTGTGCATGAAAATCGCGCATTCACTGGGAGGAAAGAGAGATGAAGCCCCGTACGACTTTGGGAGTTCCCCATAGAAGGGAGAGAGAGAGCAGGACTATGGGGAATTAAGCCACAGCCCCGCTCCCTCTCTCCCTGATATGGCTTAATCCCCCACCGCCCTGCGCTCCCTCTCCCTGCTATGGCTAAATCCCCAATAGCCCCGCTCTCTCTCTCCCTGCTATGGGTTAATCCCCCATAGCCCCGCTCTCTCTCCCTGCTATGGGTTAATCCCCCATAGCCCCACTCTCTCTCCCTGCTATGGGTTAATCCCCCATAGCCCCACTCTCTCTCTCCCTGCTATGGCTTAATCCCCAATAGCCCCGCTCTCTCTCTCCCTGCTATGGGTTAATCCCCCATAGCCCCACTCTCTCTCCCTGCTATGGGTTAATCCCCCATAGCCCCACTCTCTCTCCCTGCTATGGCTTAATCCCCAATAGCCCCACTCTCTCTCTCCCTGCTATGGCTAAATCCCCAATAGCCCCGCTCTCTCTCTCCCTGCTATGGGTTAATCCCCCATACCCCCACTCTCTCTCCCTGCTATGGCTTAATCCCCAATAGCCCCACTCTCTCTCTCCCTGCTATGGCTAAATCCCCAATAGCCCCGCTCTCTCCCTGCTATGGGTTAATCCCCCATAGCCCCACTCTCTCTCTCCCTGCTATGGCTTAATCCCCAATAGCCCCACTCTCTCTCTCCCTGCTATGGCTAAATCCCCAATAGCCCCGCTCTCTCCCTGCTATGGGTTAATCCCCAATAGCCCCACTCTCTCTCTCCCTGCTATGGCTTAATACCCAATAGCCCCACTCTCTCTCTCCCTGCTATGGCTAAATCCCCAATAGCCCCGCTCTCTCTCTCCTTGCTATGGGTTAATCCCCCATACCCCCACTCTCTCTCCCTGCTATGGCTTAATCCCCAATAGCCCCACTCTCTCTCTCCCTGCTATGGCTAAATCACCAATAGCCCCGCTCTCTCCCTGCTATGGGTTAATCCCCCATAGCCCCACTCTCTCCCTGCTATGGCTTAATCCCCAATAGCCCCACTCTCTCTCTCTCCCTGCTATGGCTAAATCCCCAATAGCCCCGCTCTCTCTCTCTCCCTGCTATGGGTTAATCCCCCATAGCCTCACTCTCTCTCCCTGCTATGGCTTAATCCCCCATAGCCCCACTCTCTCTCTCCCTGCTATGGGTTAATCCCCCATACGCATTTGCGCAGTGAACTATGCGCTTTTTAGCGCATTTCGGCACATATTACTATACCTTTTCTGCTCGCAGGGCTAGTTCATATGGGCACAAGGACCAATCGCACTGTGATTTTAAAGGCTCTTTAGCTTAGTAAGTTCCAGATGTGCTTTTTACCCACAGGATTGTGCAGTGAACTGCACATTTGCGCACATATTGAGCATCTCCAACGGACTTCTATAGGGGTCTTTGGTGTGCAAATGCACACAAAAATAGAGCATGTTGCATTATCATTCACAAACGGTGTAAAAAGGCGTTTACTTTGGAAAGAATATTACAGCACAAAAAAAAAATCTTATTCTTTGTTACTGTTTAACAAACTCAGTAAAAAAGATCTCCATCTAGTGCAGAGTTTGCCAAACCGCAGTCCCCACGACCCCCAACGGGTCATGATTTAAGGATATCCTATAAAGAGGACACCACTGACAATAATCACATGCACAGCACTAGGGAAATCCTGAGAACCTTTCCCAAGACTGGCTTAAGGAAGGCTCATCGGAGTGGAAACGTTGCCAGTGGTGGACTATAAGATGTCTTTACTTGCTGGATGCGCGGTCTCCCACTACTTTATTAGATTTGGATTGGACAAGTTGAAAGAAACTTGTCGGAAACTTTTCCATTAACATACTTGTTTAACTTATATTACATGCCACCCTGCCCACTCCATTTTGCTTTACTGGCACAGCTTCACTCTTGCCAACGGCAATAACATGGGAAGGAGACTGCGGCTCACGTTCTACAGCTGCCATAAGTCAATCCATAAAGGTGGAATATTGTAATCAGAGGAACTCACTGCTACTGTGAAAAGGCTTTTTTGTATTCAGAATGGCGCGCACAACAATCCCAAAACGGTCAGCAGGGGCCGCCATTATCCCGGGCACATTTATCAAAATGGAAGTGATGCTAAGTGTCATTTATTAGCTGCTAAGTGTAACTTTTCATCTGCGCTATTTATAAACCGTAGCGCCATAATATCGTCCGGTGCTCAATGTTTTCGCTTACATGAGTCCCTGGAATCCATCATAATTTACTTTACGCATACACACAATTGGATCAAAACGGTCGTAAGAACCCAAATACCATTTCACCAGAATTTGCAGTGCAAATTAAGGTGCAGAATGCAGAAAAATTCTGCCCATTTGAAAGGGCCTTTAGACTGCAGTCTCTATTAACAGTGATATGTAGAAGCTGCAGAAGACAAATGGTGCAAATTCTTAACTAAACTCTATTGCAAAAACGATGGTCCCTCCAAAATACATGTAGTTAAGTGGGGGGGGGGAATTCCCCCCCCCCCCCCCCCCCCCCCTCGAGGTGTCGTAACGTAACCCCTAAGGCAAAGGACATTCATAACAAAAATACCCTAAAGGTGACCGCACACCTTAGGCAGCTATCCGCCAAACACTGGTTTGTTCTGCAGCTATTCTCCCCGACTCCCTCATACACATGCATGTTCAACACCAGCAACTTACCTCCCACGGAAACAAAGGATTGGATGGCAGCAGAACAGTTACAATAATGTGCAATATTTACTTATTAACAAACATATAAAAATGAGTTATAATAACAAATAAACAATTCAACTGTTATGGTAGAATCACCTGGTGCTATTTATCCTTGGATTAATAATACCGTACATTATGCACAATAAGGGCACCCACCAGCTGGCGATTTTTTTTCCTTTGCGTTTTGCGTTTTTTCTCAAGAGCAATTAGTTTTGAATGTACTCCTGTCCACTGGCGTTTTTTGTTTCAGTCCGTTGCAATTTTTAACATAGGAACTGTCAGTTGCATATGTGTCCTTATTTTTCTCTTCATGCACCCATGATTGTCAATGTAAATTAACGCAAAAAGCCGCGAAAATGCCGCGAAAAACGCGACGAAAACGCTGCGTTTTTCACGCACGAAAATCGCAAACGCCAGTGGGTGGGCGCCCTTAGGCTGGGTTCACACAGGGCTGATTTGCCGCGGTTTTGCCGCGGATTGCCGTTGCATATCTGCACTGCGGCAAAACCGCTGCGTTTGCAGTGCAATGCAGCACAAATGAGATTTGCCAAACAGCTGTTCTCACAGGACGGATTTTTTCCGCACAGCCGCAGTGCCGAAATGCAACTGCGGCGCGGTTTTAAAAGATGCAGCATGTTCATTCTTTGGTCTTTTCCGTAGCGCTTTTTTGTCCATAGACCTCTATGGACGCAGTCAAAACCGCACCAAATACGCGACAAAAAGTAAAAAAGCGCTGCGGGAAAAAAAGCTTGCGGATTTTTCCGCCCGAAAATCCGCAGCAAAATCCGCAAGCCCAAATTAACCTTTGAACCGGTTTTGCCGCAGAAGAACCGCAACAGAAAAAAACGCGACAAATCAGCTCTGTGTGAACCCAGCCTAAGAAACAATAAGGCTGGGTTCACACAGGGCAGATTTGACGCGGTTTTGCCGCGGCAAAACCGCCCGCGGCCGCTAATCTCGGGATTAGCCAGCCATGAGGATGAGATTTCTCAGAAATCTCGTCCACACGGGACGGCCAATCCGCGGCGGTAAATCCAGTTGAAACCGCGGCTGCGGTTTCAAAAGAAGCAGCATGTCTTTTTACTTTCTTTTTTTTGATTATTTATGTCACGGCCGCGCTCTCCTCTATGGGAAAGCCGGCCGCAACGGAAAAGCAAGCGGCCGGGCCGCTTCAAAGCCGCCACAGCTGAAACTGCGGCGGTTCTCTCGGCGGAATTCTCGCGGTTTTTGCTGCGGCCAAACCGCGAGATTTCTGATGGGAATACGCCACGTGTGAACCCTGCCTAACACTTCATACTTCACACCGAATAATAACATTGACTTCATTCACAGTGTATCACACAGCCGTGCAACGTATGCATAATACGCGGTGAAAGCACGGTATTGGACGTGAGCCCTATCTATGCTGGATCAGCAGGGGGACTGAAGAAGAGATGAGTAATGTGGGAGGTGGGGGGGGTTGTTGTTTTTTTACATTTGTTGCTTTTTATTTTTAACTCTTGGTCAGTCTTTTTAAATCTCTGATGATTTTAATTAATATTAGGCTGGATTCACACAAAGGTTTTCGATGCTTTTTTGTCATTTTTTTTCGTTTCAAAATGGTGCAGGTGGATGTTACTTAAAAGGTGGAGTCTGTCAGTAATTGGCCAGAACTAAGATATATCTGTGTCCACGATGTTATTATCACCATCTCCATACGCTGCTCCAGGAGTGCCTTGAGGGTGAGACTCTGTCCATTTAGCCATCGCTTCCAATTACTAGACCAGTATGGCCATGGAGCAGCTCATGGACAGAAGGCAGGACAATACAGCCGTGGAGCACCTCATGGACAGAAGGCAGGACAATACAGCCGTGGAGAAGCTCATGGACAGAAGGCAGGACAATACAGCCATGGAGCAGCTCATGGACAGAAGGCAGGACAATACAGCCGTGGAGCAGCTCATGGACAGAAGGCAGGACAATACAGCCATGGAGCACCTCATGGACAGAAGGCAGGACAATACAGCCGTGGAGCAGCTTATGGACAGAAGGCAGGACAATACAGCCATGGAGCAGCTTATGGACAGAAAGCAGGACAATACAGCCGTGGAGCAGCTCATGGACAGAAGGCAGGACAATACAGCCGTGGAGCAGCTCATGGACAGAAGGCAGGACAATACAGCCATGGAGCAGCTCATGGACAGAAGGCAGGACAATACAGCCATGGAGCAGCTAATGAACAGAAGGCAGGACAATACAGCCGTGGAGCAGCTCATGGATAGAAGGCAGGGCAATACAGCCGTGGAGCCGCTCATGAACAGAAGGCATGACAATATAGCCATGGAGCAGCTCATGGACAGAAGGCAGGACAATACAGCTGTGGAGCAGCTCATAAACAGAAGGCAGGACAATACAGCCGTGGAGCAGCTCATGGACAGAAGGCAGGACAATACAGCCGTGGAGCAGCTCATGGACAGAAGGCAGGACAATACAGCCATGGAGCAGCTCATGGACAGAAGGCAGGACAATACAGCCATGAAGCAGCTCATGGACAGAAGGCAGGACAATACAGCCGTGGAGCAGCTCATGGACAGAAGGCAGGACAATACAGCCATGGAGCACCTCATGGACAGAAGGCAGGACAATACAGCCGTGGAGCAGCTTATGGACAGAAGGCAGGACAATACAGCCATGGAGCTGCTCATGGACAGAAGGCAGGACAATACAGCCATGGAGCAGCTTATGGACAGAAAGCAGGACAATACAGCCGTGGAGCAGCTCATGGACAGAAGGCAGGACAATACAGCCGTGGAGCAGCTCATGGACAGAAGGCAGGACAATACAGCCGTGGAGCACCTCATGGACAGAAGGCAGGACAATACAGCCGTGGAGCCGCTCATGGATAGAAGGCAGGGCAATACAGCCGTGGAGCCGCTCATGAATAGAAGGCATGACAATATAGCCATGGAGCAGCTCATGGACAGAAGGCAGGACAATACAGCCGTGGAGCAGCTCATAAACAGAAGGCAGGACAATACAGCTGTGGAGCAGCTCATGGACAGAAGGCAGGACAATAAATACAGCCATGGAGCAGCTCATGGACAGAAAGCAGGACAATATAGCCATGGACCAGCTCATGGACAGAAGGTAGGACAATACAGCCATGGACCAACTCAGGGACAGAAGGCAGGACAATACAGCCGTGGAGCACCTCATGGACAGAAGGCAGGACAATACAGCCGTGGAGCCGCTCATGGACAGAATGCAGGACAATACAGCCAAGGAGCACCTCATGGACAGAAGGCAGGACAATACAGCCATGGAGCAGCTCATGGACAGAAGGCAGGACAATACAGCCATGGAATAGCTCATGGACAGAAGGCAGGACAATACACCAATGGAGCAGCTCATGGACAGAAGGCAGAACAATACAGCTGTGGAGCAGCTCATGGACAGAAGGCAGGACAATACAGCTGTAGAGCAGCTCATGGACAGAAGGCAAGACAATACAGCCGTGGAGCAGCTCATGGACAGAAGGCAGGACAATACAGCCGTGGAGCAGCTCATGGACAGAAGGCAGGACAATACAGCCATGGAGCAGCTCATGGACAGAAGGCAGGACAATACAGCCATGAAGCAGCTCATGGACAGAAGGCAGGACAATACAGCCGTGGAGCAGCTCATGGACAGAAGGCAGGACAATACAGCCATGGAGCACCTCATGGACAGAAGGCAGGACAATACAGCCGTGGAGCAGCTTATGGACAGAAGGCAGGACAATACAGCCATGGAGCTGCTCATGGACAGAAGGCAGGACAATACAGCCATGGAGCAGCTTATGGACAGAAAGCAGGACAATACAGCCGTGGAGCAGCTCATGGACAGAAGGCAGGACAATACAGCCGTGGAGCAGCTCATGGACAGAAGGCAGGACAATACAGCCGTGGAGCACCTCATGGACAGAAGGCAGGACAATACAGCCGTGGAGCCGCTCATGGATAGAAGGCAGGGCAATACAGCCGTGGAGCCGCTCATGAATAGAAGGCATGACAATATAGCCATGGAGCAGCTCATGGACAGAAGGCAGGACAATACAGCCGTGGAGCAGCTCATGGACAGAAGGTAGGACAATACAGCCATGGACCAACTCAGGGACAGAAGGCAGGACAATACAGCCGTGGAGCACCTCATGGACAGAAGGCAGGACAATACAGCCGTGGAGCCGCTCATGGACAGAATGCAGGACAATACAGCCAAGGAGCACCTCATGGACAGAAGGCAGGACAATACAGCCATGGAGCAGCTCATGGACAGAAGGCAGGACAATACAGCCATGGAATAGCTCATGGACAGAAGGCAGGACAATACACCAATGGAGCAGCTCATGGACAGAAGGCAGAACAATACAGCTGTGGAGCACCTCATGGACAGAAGGCAGGACAATACAGCTGTAGAGCAGCTCATGGACAGAAGGCAAGACAATACAGCTGTAGAGCAGCTCATGGACAGAAGGCAGGACAATACAGTTGTGTAGCAGCTCATGGACAGAAGGCTGGACAATACAGCCGTGTAGCAGCTCATGGACAGAAGGCAGGACAATACAGCCGTGGAGCAGCTTATGGACAGAAGGCAGGACAATACACTTGTGCAGCAGCTCATAAACAAAAGGCAGGACAATACAGCTGTGGAGCAGCTCATCGACAGAAGGCAGGACAATACAGCCGTGGAGCAGCTTATGGACAGAAGGCAGGACAATACAGCCATGGAGCACCTCATGGACAGAAGGCAGGACAACACAGGCGTGGAGCAGCTCATGGACAGAAGGCAGGACAATACAGCCGTGGAGCCGCTCATGGACAGAATGCAGGACAATACAGCCAAGGAGCACCTCATGGACAGAAGGCAGGACAATACAGCCATGGAGCAGCTCATGGACAGAAGGCAGGACAATACAGCCATGGAATAGCTCATGGACAGAAGGCAGGACAATACACCAATGGAGCAGCTCATGGACAGAAGGCAGAACAATACAGCTGTGGAGCAGCTCATGGACAGAAGGCAGGACAATACAGCTGTAGAGCAGCTCATGGACAGAAGGCAAGACAATACAGCCGTGGAGCAGCTCATGGACAGAAGGCAGGACAATACAGCCGTGGAGCAGCTCATGGACAGAAGGCAGGACAATACAGCCATGGAGCAGCTCATGGACAGAAGGCAGGACAATACAGCCATGAAGCAGCTCATGGACAGAAGGCAGGACAATACAGCCGTGGAGCAGCTCATGGACAGAAGGCAGGACAATACAGCCATGGAGCACCTCATGGACAGAAGGCAGGACAATACAGCCGTGGAGCAGCTTATGGACAGAAGGCAGGACAATACAGCCATGGAGCTGCTCATGGACAGAAGGCAGGACAATACAGCCATGGAGCAGCTTATGGACAGAAAGCAGGACAATACAGCCGTGGAGCAGCTCATGGACAGAAGGCAGGACAATACAGCCGTGGAGCAGCTCATGGACAGAAGGCAGGACAATACAGCCGTGGAGCACCTCATGGACAGAAGGCAGGACAATACAGCCGTGGAGCCGCTCATGGATAGAAGGCAGGGCAATACAGCCGTGGAGCCGCTCATGAATAGAAGGCATGACAATATAGCCATGGAGCAGCTCATGGACAGAAGGCAGGACAATACAGCCGTGGAGCAGCTCATGGACAGAAGGTAGGACAATACAGCCATGGACCAACTCAGGGACAGAAGGCAGGACAATACAGCCGTGGAGCACCTCATGGACAGAAGGCAGGACAATACAGCCGTGGAGCCGCTCATGGACAGAATGCAGGACAATACAGCCAAGGAGCACCTCATGGACAGAAGGCAGGACAATACAGCCATGGAGCAGCTCATGGACAGAAGGCAGGACAATACAGCCATGGAATAGCTCATGGACAGAAGGCAGGACAATACACCAATGGAGCAGCTCATGGACAGAAGGCAGAACAATACAGCTGTGGAGCACCTCATGGACAGAAGGCAGGACAATACAGCTGTAGAGCAGCTCATGGACAGAAGGCAAGACAATACAGCTGTAGAGCAGCTCATGGACAGAAGGCAGGACAATACAGTTGTGTAGCAGCTCATGGACAGAAGGCTGGACAATACAGCCGTGTAGCAGCTCATGGACAGAAGGCAGGACAATACAGCCGTGGAGCAGCTTATGGACAGAAGGCAGGACAATACACTTGTGCAGCAGCTCATAAACAAAAGGCAGGACAATACAGCTGTGGAGCAGCTCATCGACAGAAGGCAGGACAATACAGCCGTGGAGCAGCTTATGGACAGAAGGCAGGACAATACAGCCATGGAGCACCTCATGGACAGAAGGCAGGACAACACAGGCGTGGAGCAGCTCATGGACAGAAGGCAGGACAATACAGCCGTGGAGCAGCTCATGGACAGAAGGCAGGACAATACAGCCGTGGAGCAGCTTATGGACAGAAGGCAGGACAATACAGCCATGGAGCACCTCATGGACAGAAGGCAGGACAATACAGCCGTGGAGCAGCTCATGGACAGAAGGCAGGACAATACAGCCGTGGAGCAGCTTATGGACAGAAGGCTGGACAATACAGCCGTGTAGCAGCTCATGGACAAAAGGCAGGACAATACAGCCGTGGAGCAGCTCAGGGACAGAAGGCAGGACAATACAGCCATGGAGCTCCTCATGGACAGAAGGCAGGACAATACAGCCGTGGAGCAGCTCATGGACAGAAGGCAGGACAATACAGCCGTGGAGCAGCTTATGGACAGAAGGCAGGACAATACAGCCATGGAGCAGCTTATGGACAGAAAGCAGGACAATACAGCTGTGGAGCAGCTCATGGACAGAAGGCAGGACACTACAGCCGTGGAGCAGCTCATGGACAGAAGGCAGGACAATACAGCCATGGAGCAGCTCATGGACAGAAGGCAGGACAATACAGCCGTGGAGCACCTCATGGACAGAAGGCAGGACAATACAGCCGTACAGCTGCTCATGGATAGAAGGCAGGGCAATACAGCCGTGGAGCTGCTCATGAACAGAAGGCATGACAATATAGCCATGGAGCAGCTCATGGACAGAAGGCAGGACAATAAATACAGCCATGGAGCAGCTCATGGACAGAAGGCAGGACAATATAGCCATGGACCAGCTCATGGACAGAAGGTAGGACAATAGAGCCATGGACCAGCTCAGGGACAGAAGGCAGGACAATACAGCCGTGGAGCACCTCATGGACAGAAGGCTGGACAATACAGCTGTGGAGCCGCTCATGGACAGAATGCAGGGCAATACAGCCAAGGAGCACCTCATGGACAGAAGGCAGGACAATACAGCCATGGAGCAGCTCATGGACAGAAGGCAGGACAATACAGCCATGGAACAGCTCATGGACAGAAGGCAGGACAATACACCAAAGGAGCAGCTCATGGACAGAAGGCAGAACAATACAGCTGTGGAGCAGCTCATGGACAGAAGGCAGGACAATACAGCTGTAGAGCAGCTCATGGACAGAAAGCAAGACAATACAGCTGTAGAGCAGCTCATGGATAGAAGGCAGGACAATACAGTTGTGTAGCAGCTCATGGACAGAAGGCTGGACAATACAGCCGTGTAGCAGCTCATGGACAGAAAGCAGGACAATACAGCCATGGAGCAGCTCAGGGACAGAAGGCAGGACAATACAGCCATGGAGCAGCTCAGGGACAGAAGGCAGGACAATACAGCCGTGTAGCAGCTCATGGACAGAAGGCAGGACAATACAGCCGTGGAGCAGCTCATAAACAGAAGGCAGGACAATACAGCCGTGGAGCAGCTCAGGGACAGAAGGCAGGACAATACAGCCGTGTAGCAGCTCATGGACAGAAGGCAGGACAATACAGTTGTGCAGCAGCTCATAAACAGAAGGCAGGACAATACATCCGTGCAGCAGCTTATGGACAGAAGGCAGGACACTTCAGGGAGTAATCCTCCCCTCCTGGCACTTTTGGAGTGACACGTGGGAGAAAAAAAACAACTTATTTTTGTCGAAAAAAACATCATTGACAGTTATGTTTTAGCCCTGTTCTCCAGCAACAAAACCAGCCATAAAGCAGCCTGCATGCTGATGGTTTCAGGGTGGAGGTGCAAAATTATTACATCATAGCAAAGAAACTGAGAAAAAACAACCGGAAAAAGTTATCCTGCTTTCCTATGATGGGATCCAATCCCATTTCTGGCACTGAATATACATCTTCCACTTGTGAGACTATGAGTAGAAGTGGGTTGTTTTATGGCAGGCTGTAGAGTAGAAGGATAAAAAAATTAACCCATTATTTACTTAGCAGGTACCGGGATGCAATCATTTACTCATTGGATACCTGGGATACTATTATTTACTCACTAGGTAGCGGGATACCATTGCATAGGGGTGGCGATATATACGTGACCCGCTGTAAAACAGAGCGGGGAATTTAAATGTAAAAATAAGAGTCACACTGCGCATATGCGGTCTCTGCCGGCTCACACAGACTGGTAAAGGCACAGCGTTTTACGGATATGGTCGTGTAAATGAGTCCTAACTCTCTAGGTACCTGAGATACTATTATTACTGTATTTACTCACTTGGTACCTGGGATGCTATTATTTACTCACTAGATACCTGGGATACTATTATATATACTAATCGCTCTATTACATAGGACAGGAGTCGGGTAAATGCAGGAGTGCTGACGTCACCACTAAGGTAGTCAGCGTTCCTGCAGAGCGTTTACACTGACAGACTTCACCGCTGGATCTAGCCGAGGAGAGTTTACACGGAACGGCAAGACCGCGATCCAGCCATGTTTTTTATGCTCACCAATAGGAACCTGTGAACTAATAGTGAGTGATTTTTTTTAAACAAATTTTGAGCGATAATCGTCCAGTGTAAATGGCCGATTACTGGGATTGTACAGTAAAGTATCAATATTTGCAGATGACACAAAACTATGGAAAGAAATTAACACTATGGCCGCCTGCACACGGGCGGAAATCCCGCGGCGGGATTTTCCGCGGGATTTCCACCATTGAAAGCCTGCATAGGAGTGCATTACAATACGCACTCCTATGCAGACGGCCGCGGTTTGGCCGCGCGAAATGTCGCGCGGCAAACAAACCGCGGCATGTCCTATTTCTGTGCGGAGCTCGCAGAGCCTCGCACAGAAACGTCACTCATCCGGCTGCCGGCTCTGGTCTGCGCATGCGCCGGCTGCCCGGCAGCCGGCACATGAAAGAGCCGGGGCCGCCAGGCGCGGGTGAGTACGCGCTCGTCCCTGCAGGCGCTGGGGTCGGGTCCCGCGGCGAGAATTCTTGCCGCCGGATCCGACCCGCCCGTCTGCAGGCGGCCTATAGAGGATGCAAAAAGGTTGTAAGAGGATCTGGAAAAGTTGGGGCAAATGAGGTTTAACACCGATAAATGTAAGGTTATGAACATGGGCAGAGGAAATACATGTCACTAAATGGGAAACACTGACATGGAAAAGGACTTGGGGATATTAGTTAACTGTAAGCTTAAGTGGAGCAACCAGTGTCAGGCAGCTGCTGCCAAGGCAAATAGGATCATGGTGTACATCAAGATGTCATGGGGCACATGATGAGAACATTGTTCTTCCTCTTTACAAGTCACCGGTCAGACCATGCATGGAATATTGTGGACAGTTTTGGGCACCGGTACTCAAAAAGGACCTATCAGAGCTTGAGCGGGTACAAAGGTGGGCAACTAAAGTAATAGATGGAATGGTGGACTACAATACCCAGAGAGGTGATCAAAATTAGGATTATTTAGTTTAGAAAAAAGATGGCTGAGGGGCGACCAAATAACTATGTATAAATATACCAGGGGACAATACAGAGATCTCTCCCATCATCTATTATACCAAGGACTGTAACAAGGGGGCGCCCTCTGCGACAAGAGGAAAGAAGGTTTCTACACCGACATAGAAGCGGGTTCTTTACAGTAAGAGCAGTGAGACTATATAAAACTCTCCGCCTGAGGATGTGGTGATGGTGAATTTGATAAAAGACTACAAGAGGGGCCCGAACAGGTTTCTTGTGTGATACAATATTATATGTTATAATCATTAATGACTTCACAAGGGTCGGTGATCCGGGGATTATTCAGATTGTCAGATTGAAGTCAGGAAGGATTTTTTTCCCCTTAAGGGCCTATGCCCGCGGCCGTATGTGTAAAATGCTGCAGGTCTCCTGTAGCGTTTTATACATTACAGCTCATACGCTCTCCCACAAATGCGCAGTGTGATATTTTTTTAATTCCCTGCTGTGTTCAGAGTGAGGATATGCATGGTAATGCAATGTATTGCGTATGGACAGTGTATCATATGCAGTCCATTCAAGGGCCGTGTATAATACGCAGAGAAATAGTGCACGCTGGGATGTATTTCTCTTGTGTATCAATACGCTGTGACCACACAACGGTGTACGTGGATCAATGAAAGTCCATTGACTTTCATTGACTCTATTCATCGCATATCACACGTGAAAATTGGCTTCTACCTAATTAGGGGGGGGGTTGCCTTCCTCTAGATCAACAATGGATGAACATATACTATGTTAGTTACCATGGATACTATTACTTACTAGGTACCTGAAATACTATTATACTTACTCACTAGTTACCACGGATACTATTATTTTCTCACTAGGTAATCGGAACACTGTTATTAACTCACTAGGTACCCTGGATACTATTATTTACTCACTATTTTCCCAGGATACTCATATTTACTCAATAAATACCCAGGATACTATTAATAACTCCATAAATACCCCGGATACAACTATTTACTCACTAGATCCCTGGGATACTATTATTATTTACTCATTAGACACTGGGATGCTATTATTTACTGACTGGATGCCCGGGATACTATTATTTACTGACTGGATGCCCGGGATACTATTAATTACTGACTGGATGCCCGGGATACTATTAATTACTGACTGGATGCCCGGGATACTATTAATTACTGACTGGTTGCCAGGGATACTATTATTTACTGACTGGATAACCAGAATGCTATTACTTACTGATTAGATGCCAGGGATACTATTATTTACGGACTGGATAACCGATATATTATTATATAATGACTGGATACCATGGATACTATACTGACTGAATACCTGGGATCCTAGTACTTACTGACTGGGTGCCCAGGATACTACTATTTACTGACCGGATAACCGGGATGCTATTACTTAAAGACTGGAAACCCAGGATCCTATTATTTACTGAGTGGTTGCCCGGCATACTATTATGTACTGACTGGATAACTGTGATACTATTATTTACTGACTGCATGCCCAGGATACCATTGCTTACTGGCTGGATACCCAGGGTACTAGTATTTACTGACAGGATGCCCAGGATACTATTATTGACTGACTGGATACCCAGGGTACTAGTATTTACTGACTGGATACCCAGGGTACTAGTATTTACTGACTGGATACCCAGGGTACTAGTATTAACTGGCTGGATACCCATGGTACTATTATTTACTGGCTGGATACCCAGGGTACTATTATTTACTGGCTGGATACCCAGGGTACTAGTATTTACTGACTGGATACCCAGGGTACTAGTATTTACTGACTGGATACCCAGGGTACTATTATTTACTGGCTGGATACCCAGGGTACTATTATTTACTGGCTGGATACCCAGGGTACTATTATTTACTGGCTGGATACCCAGGGTACTATTATTTACTGGCTGGATACCCAGGGTACTAGTATTTACTGACAGGATGCCCAGGATACTATTATTGACTGACAGGATGCCCGGGGTACTATTATTGACTGACTGGATACCCAGGGTACTATTATTTACTGACAGGATGCCCGGGGTACTATTATTTACTGACAGGATGCCCGGGGTACTATTATTTACTGACAGGATGCCCAGGGTACTAGTATTTACTGGCTGGATACCCAGGGTACTAGTATTTACTGACAGGATGCCCTGGGTACTATTATTTACTGACAGGATGCCCAGGGTACTATTATTTACTGACAGGGTACCCAGGGTACTATCATTTATTGACTGGATACCCGGGGTACTATCATTTACTGACAGGATGCCCAGGGTACTAGTATGTACCACCTAGATAAAGCTCCTATCATGCACAGCTGGGTCCTGAGGGCATGGAGATGGTACACTTGGCATCTTGTGACTCCCATGAAGAGTACAATGTATTGTTATTGACCCCTCACCGCTTGCACTCCGCTCGTAGATACCCCCTCCTCATAGACGGAGGGTGGCGCCTGGAGGAGCTCTCACGTGTAGGGAATACGGATGTAAATAGAAGGGTCCCCACAGCCCGCTCTCCGCAGCCGCCCGCTCCCGCCCATCCTCAGCACCACATACATGCCCGCATGCAGCGCCACAACTTTCCCTGCGCGTCACATCTCACCACATAAACTTCCCCAAGAGCCGCAATGTGTAACTTTTGGGCAGCCCGAGGCGGCATCCTCCTCCCCCGTACCTGAATATTGCAGGAGATCTCGGCGTCGTCCAGCAGGCGCACGGTGCATCTCATCTCCAGGTTCAGGGATCTCATGCTGGGAGTCCTCAGGCGAATCATTTTCATAGTCCCCGTGTGGTGGGTGCACTGGCAGCCGAACATGCACCTAGGCTGGAGAGATCACAAGAAGGGGCGAAGGCTGCTACCAGGAGCCTACAAGATGCATCTCTTGTCTCTCCTCCTCCCCCGCCTATCCCCTCCCTCCTTCCAGGGGTCTGGATGCTGGGGCTGCAGGAAGCCGTCTCTCCCGGGATGTCGGCAGTATGGAGGCTGCTGGAGCTGTATCTCCGAGGATGGGGGCAGTGTGGAGGCTGCTGCTGCTGCTGTGAGAGCGAGGCTGGGGCTGCAGTCAGCGCAGCTCTGAGAGGATTGTCACCTCCTCAGCTCTGAGGAGACTGAGAGACAAATACCTCACTATGTCTGTGGCATAAATTAGCAGCATGAGAGGAGGAGGCTGTGCGGAGGGCTTCCCATATATATCACCAGTCAGTATATACAGAGGCTGTGCGGAGGGCTTCCCATATGTATCACCAGCCAGTATATACAGAGGCTGTGCGGAGAGCTTCCCATATATATCACCAGCCAGTATATACAGAGGCTGTGCGGAGGGCTTCACATATATATCACCAGCCAGTATATACAGAGGCTGTGCGGAGAGCTTCCCATATATATATCACCAGCCAGTATATACAGAGGCTGTGCGGAGAGCTTCCCATATATATCACCGGCCAGTATATACAGAGGCTGTGCTGAGAGCTTCCCATATATATCACCGGCCAGTATATACAGAGGCTGTGCGGAGAGCTTCCCATATATATATCACCAGCCAGTATATACAGAGGCTGTGCGGAGAGCTTCCCATATATATCACCAGCCAGTATATACAGAGGCTGTGCGGAGAGCTTCACATATATATCACCAGCCAGTATATACAGAGGCTGTGCGGAGGGCTTCACATATATATCACCAGCCAGTATATACAGAGGCTGTGCGGAGGGCTTCCCAAATATATATCACCAGCCAGTATATACAGAGGCTGTGCGGAGAGCTTCCCATATATATCACCAGCCAGTATATACAGAGGCTGTGCGGAGGGCTTCCCATATATATCACCAGCCAGTATATACAGAGGCTGTGCGGAGGGCTTCCCATATATATCACCAGCCAGTATATACAGAGGCTGTGCGGAGAGCTTCCCATATGTATCACCAGCCAGTATATACAGAGGCTGTGCGGAGGGCTTCACATATATATCACCAGCCAGTATATACAGAGGCTGTGCGGAGAGCTTCCCATATGTATCACCAGCCAGTATATACAGAGGCTGTGCGGAGAGCTTCCCATATGTATCACCAGCCAGTATATACAGAGGCTATGCGGAGAGCTTCCCATATATATCACCAGCCAGTATATACAGAGGCTGTGCGGAGAGCTTCCCATATGTATCACCAGCCAGTATATACAGAGGCTGTGCGGAGGGCTTCCCATATCTATCACCAGCCAGTATATACAGAGGCTGTGCGGAGAGCTTCCCATATGTATCACCAGCCAGTATATACAGAGGCTGTGCGGAGAGCTTCACATATATATCACCAGCCAGTATATACAGAGGCTGTGCGGAGGGCTTCACATATATATCACCAGCCAGTATATACAGAGGCTGTGCGGAGGGCTTCCCAAATATATATCACCAGCCAGTATATACAGAGGCTGTGCGGAGAGCTTCCCATATATATCACCAGCCAGTATATACAGAGGCTGTGCGGAGGGCTTCCCATATATATCACCAGCCAGTATATACAGAGGCTGTGCGGAGGGCTTCCCATATATATCACCAGCCAGTATATACAGAGGCTGTGCGGAGAGCTTCCCATATGTATCACCAGCCAGTATATACAGAGGCTGTGCGGAGGGCTTCACATATATATCACCAGCCAGTATATACAGAGGCTGTGCGGAGAGCTTCCCATATGTATCACCAGCCAGTATATACAGAGGCTATGCGGAGAGCTTCCCATATATATCACCAGCCAGTATATACAGAGGCTGTGCGGAGAGCTTCCCATATGTATCACCAGCCAGTATATACAGAGGCTGTGCGGAGGGCTTCCCATATCTATCACCAGCCAGTATATACAGAGGCTGTGCGGAGAGCTTCCCATATGTATCACCAGCCAGTATATACAGAGGCTGTGCAGAGGGCTTCCCATATCTATCAGCAGCCCGTATATACAGAGGCTGTGCGGAGAGCTTCCGATATATATCACCGGCCAGTATATACAGAGGCTGTGCGGAGAGCTTCCCATATATATCACCGGCCAGTATATACAGAGGCTGTGCGGAGAGCTTCCCATATATATCACCAGCCAGTTTATACAGAGGCTGTGCGGAGAGCTTCCCATATCTATCACCGGCCAGTATATACAGAGGCTGTGCGGAGAGCTTCCCAAATGTATCACCGGCCAGTATATACAGAGGCTGTGCGGAGGGCTTCCCATATCTATCACCGGCCAGTATATACAGAGACTGTGCGGAGAGCTTCCCATATGTATCACCAGCCAGTATATACAGAGGCTGTGCGGAGAGCTTCCCATATATATCACTGGCCAGTATATACAGAGGCTGTGCGGAGAGCTTCCCATATGTATCACCAGCCAGTATATACAGGAGGCTGTGCGGAGAGCTTCCCATATGTATCACCAGCCAGTATCTACAGAGGCTGTGCGGAGAGCTTCCCATATGTATCACCAGCCAGTATATACAGAGGCTCTGCGGAGAGCTTCCCATATATATCACTGGCCAGTATATACAGAGGCTGTGCGGAGAGCTTCCCATATATATCACCAGCCTGTATATACAGAGGCTGTGCGGAGAGCTTCCCATATGTATCACCAGCCAGTATATACAGAGGCTGTGCGGAGAGCTTCCCATATATATCACCAGTCTGTATATACAGAGGCTGTGCGGAGAGCTTCCCATATGTATCACCAGCCAGTATATACAGAGGCTGTGCAGAGAGCTTCCCATATGTATCACCAGCCAGTATATACAGAGGCTGTGCGGAGAGCTTCCCATATATATCACCAGCCAGTATATACAGAGGCTGTGCGGAGGGCTTCCCATATGTATCACCGGCCAGTATATACAGGAGGCTGTGCGGAGAGCTTCCCATATGTATCACCAGCCTGTATATACAGAGGCTGTGCGGAGAGCTTCCCATATATATCACCAGCCAGTATATACAGAGGCTGTGCAGAGAGCTTCCCATATGTATGACCAGCCAGTATATACAGAGGCTGTGCGGAGAGCTTCCCATATATATCACCAGCCAGTATATATAGGAGGCTGTGCGGAGAGCTTCCCATATGTATCACCAACCAGTATATACAGGAGGCTGTGCGGAGAGCTTCCCATATATATCACCAGCCAGTATATACAGAGGCTGTGCGCAGAGCTTCCCATATGTATCACCAGCCAGTATATACAGAGGCTGTGTGGAGAGCTTCCCATATATATCACCAGCCAGTATATACAGGAGGCTGTGCGGAGAGCTTCCCATATGTATCACCAGCCAGTATATACAGAGGCTGTGCGGAGGGCTTCCCATATATATCACCAACCAGTATATACAGAGGCTGTGCGGAGAGCTTCCCATATATATCACCAGCCAGTATATACAGAGGCTGTGCGGAGAGCTTCCCATATATATCACCAGCCAGTATATACAGAGGCTGTGCAGAGAGCTTCCCATATATATCACCAGCCAGTATATACAGGAGGCTGTGCGGAGAGCTTCCCATATGTATTACCAGCCAGTATATACAGAGGCTGTGCGGAGAGCTTCCCATATATATCACCAGCCAGTATATACAGGAGGCTGTGCGGAGAGCTTCCCATATGTATCACCAGCCAGTATATACAGAGGCTGTGCGGAGGGCTTCCCATATGTATCACCAGCCAGTATATACAGAGGCTGTGCGGAGAGCTCCCCATATATATCACCAATCAGTATATACAGAGGCTGTGCGGAGAGCTTCCCATATGTATCACCAGCCAGTATATACAGGAGGCTGTGCAGAGAGCTTCCCATATATATCACCAGCCAGTATATACAGAGGCTGTGCTGAGAGCTTCCCATATGTATCACCAGCCAGTATATACAGAGGCTGTGCGGAGGGCTTCCCATATATATCACCAACCAGTATATGCAGAGGCTGTGCGGAGAGCTTCCCATATATATCACCAGCCAGTATATACAGAGGCTGTGCGGAGAGCTTCCCATATATATCACCAGCCAGTATATACAGAGGCTGTGCGGAGAGCTTCCCATATATATCACCAGCCAGTATATACAGAGGCTGTGCGGAGAGCTTCCCATATGTATCACCAGCCAGTATATACAGAGGCTGTGCGGAGAGCTTCCCATATGTATCACCAGCCAGTATATACAGAGGCTATGCGGAGAGCTTCCCATATATATCACCAGCCAGTATATACAGAGGCTGTGCGGAGAGCTTCCCATATGTATCACCAGCCAGTATATACAGAGGCTGTGCGGAGGGCTTCCCATATCTATCACCAGCCAGTATATACAGAGGCTGTGCGGAGAGCTTCCCATATGTATCACCAGCCAGTATATACAGAGGCTGTGCAGAGGGCTTCCCATATCTATCAGCAGCCCGTATATACAGAGGCTGTGCGGAGAGCTTCCGATATATATCACCGGCCAGTATATACAGAGGCTGTGCGGAGAGCTTCCCATATATATCACCGGCCAGTATATACAGAGGCTGTGCGGAGAGCTTCCCATATATATCACCAGCCAGTTTATACAGAGGCTGTGCGGAGAGCTTCCCATATCTATCACCGGCCAGTATATACAGAGGCTGTGCGGAGAGCTTCCCAAATGTATCACCGGCCAGTATATACAGAGGCTGTGCGGAGGGCTTCCCATATCTATCACCGGCCAGTATATACAGAGACTGTGCGGAGAGCTTCCCATATGTATCACCAGCCAGTATATACAGAGGCTGTGCGGAGAGCTTCCCATATATATCACTGGCCAGTATATACAGAGGCTGTGCGGAGAGCTTCCCATATGTATCACCAGCCAGTATATACAGGAGGCTGTGCGGAGAGCTTCCCATATGTATCACCAGCCAGTATCTACAGAGGCTGTGCGGAGAGCTTCCCATATGTATCACCAGCCAGTATATACAGAGGCTCTGCGGAGAGCTTCCCATATGTATCACCAGCCAGTATATACAGAGGCTGTGCGGAGAGCTTCCCATATATATCACCAGTCTGTATATACAGAGGCTGTGCGGAGAGCTTCCCATATGTATCACCAGCCAGTATATACAGAGGCTGTGCAGAGAGCTTCCCATATGTATCACCAGCCAGTATATACAGAGGCTGTGCGGAGAGCTTCCCATATATATCACCAGCCAGTATATACAGAGGCTGTGCGGAGGGCTTCCCATATGTATCACCGGCCAGTATATACAGGAGGCTGTGCGGAGAGCTTCCCATATGTATCACCAGCCTGTATATACAGAGGCTGTGCGGAGAGCTTCCCATATATATCACCAGCCAGTATATACAGAGGCTGTGCAGAGAGCTTCCCATATGTATGACCAGCCAGTATATACAGAGGCTGTGCGGAGAGCTTCCCATATATATCACCAGCCAGTATATATAGGAGGCTGTGCGGAGAGCTTCCCATATGTATCACCAGCCAGTATATACAGGAGGCTGTGCGGAGAGCTTCCCATATATATCACCAGCCAGTATATACAGAGGCTGTGCGCAGAGCTTCCCATATGTATCACCAGCCAGTATATACAGAGGCTGTGTGGAGAGCTTCCCATATATATCACCAGCCAGTATATACAGGAGGCTGTGCGGAGAGCTTCCCATATGTATCACCAGCCAGTATATACAGAGGCTGTGCGGAGGGCTTCCCATATATATCACCAACCAGTATATACAGAGGCTGTGCGGAGAGCTTCCCATATATATCACCAGCCAGTTTATACAGAGGCTGTGCGGAGAGCTTCCCATATATATCACCAGCCAGTATATACAGAGGCTGTGCAGAGAGCTTCCCATATATATCACCAGCCAGTATATACAGGAGGCTGTGCGGAGAGCTTCCCATATGTATTACCAGCCAGTATATACAGAGGCTGTGCGGAGAGCTTCCCATATATATCACCAGCCAGTATATACAGGAGGCTGTGCGGAGAGCTTCCCATATGTATCACCAGCCAGTATATACAGAGGCTGTGCGGAGGGCTTCCCATATGTATCACCAGCCAGTATATACAGAGGCTGTGCGGAGAGCTCCCCATATATATCACCAGCCAGTATATACAGAGGCTGTGCGGAGAGCTTCCCATATGTATCACCAGCCAGTATATACAGGAGGCTGTGCAGAGAGCTTCCCATATATATCACCAGCCAGTATATACAGAGGCTGTGCTGAGAGCTTCCCATATGTATCACCAGCCAGTATATACAGAGGCTGTGCGGAGGGCTTCCCATATATATCACCAACCAGTATATGCAGAGGCTGTGCGGAGAGCTTCCCATATATATCACCAGCCAGTATATACAGAGGCTGTGCGGAGAGCTTCCCATATATATCACCAGCCAGTATATACAGAGGCTGTGCGGAGAGCTTCCCATATATATCACCAGCCAGTATATACAGGAAGCTGTGCGGAGAGCTTCCCATATATATCACCGGCCAGTATATACAGAGGCTGTGCGGAGAGCTTCCCATATGTATCACCGGCCAGTATATACAGGAGGCTATGCGGAGAGCTTCCCATATGTATCACCAGCCAGGATATACAGAGGCTGTGCAGAGAGCTTCCCATATGTATCACCGGCCAGTATATACAGAGGCTGTGCGGAGAGCTTCCCATATGTATTACTGACCAGTATATACAGAGGCTGTGCGGAGAGCTTCCCATATGTATCACCAGCCAATATATACAGAGGCTGTGCGGAGAGCTTCCCATATGTATCACCCGCCAGTATATACAGGAGGCTGTGCAGAGAGCTTCCCATATGTATCACCGGCCAGTATATACAGAGGCTGTGCAGAGAGCTTCCCATATGTATTACTGGCCAGTATATACAGAGGCTGTGCGGAGAGCTTCCTATATGTATTACTGGCCAGTATATACAGAGGCTGTGCGGAGAGCTTCCTATATGTATTACTGGCCAGTATATACAGAGGCTGTGTGGAGAGCTCCCCATATGTATCACCAGCCAGTATATACAGAGGCTGTGCAGAGAGCTTCCCATATATATTACCGGGCAGTATATACAGAGGCTGTGCAGAGAGCTTCCCATATGTATCACCAGCCAGTATATACAGAGGCTGTGCAGAGAGCTTCCCATATATATCACCAGCCAGTATATACAGAGGCTATGTGGAGAGCTTCCCATATGTATTACTGGCCAGTATATACAGAGGCTGTGTGGAGAGCTTCCCATAAGTGTCACCGGCCAGTATATACAGAGGCTATGTGGAGAGCTTCCCATATGTATTACTGGCCAGTATATACAGAAGCTGTGTGGAGAGCTCCCCATATGTATACTGGCCAGTATATACAGAGGCTGTGTGGAGAGCTCCCCATATGTATTTCTGGCCAGTATATACAGAGTCTGTGCGGAGAGCTCCCCATATGTATCACTGGTCAGTATATACAGAGGCTGTATGGAGAGCTCTCTCTATATATTACCCGCCAGTATATAGAAGTGGCTGTGTGGAGAGCTCCCAATATGTTTTACTGGTCAGTATATATTGAGGCTCTGTGGAGAGCTTCCCATATGGATTGAGATGTGGGGAGGCAATATAGGGTGGTGCTGAGCTGTGGAGGGCTTTATGGATGAAGGTAGTGAATTTAAATTGAATTCTATATTTAACGGGCAGCCAGTGCAGTGACCGGCACAGGGCAGAGGCGTCCGAGTAGCGGCTGGACTGGGAGATGAGCCTGGCTGCCACATTCAGGATGGATTGGAGAGGGAAGAGCTTGGAGCAGGGGAGGCCGATCAGCAGCGAGTTGCAATAATCGAGCCGAGAGTGGATGAGAGTAACCATAAGCGTTTTTAGCGTGTCTACAGTGAGAAAAGAGCGGATTCTTGAGGTGCAGCTGACATGTTCGGGCAAGAGATTGGATGTATGGGGTAAAGGAGAGATCAGATTCGAATATGACCCCAAGGCAGCAGGCATGCTGGGAGTTATGGTGGCACCACACACTGAGATGGAGATGTCAGGATGAGGTCAGTTAGTGGAGGGTAGAAGTACCAGTAAGTCAGTTTTAGAGAGGTTTAGTTTTAGGTAGAGAGAGGACATAGTGTTAGAGACAGCGGACAGACAGTCGGTGAGGTTTTGGAGGAAAGGTGCAGAGTTGTCACGGGAAGAGGTGTATAGCTGGGTGTCATCAGCATACAGGTGGTATTGGAGGCCAAATCTCCTGATGGTTTGTCCAATAGGGGCTGTGTAGATAGAGAAAAGGAGGGGGCCGAGGACCGAGCCCTGGGGGACCCCAACAGCAAGGGGAAGAGGAGGAGAGGTAGAGCCAGCAAAGGAGACGCTGAATGAGTGGTCAGATAGGTAGGAGGAGAACCAGGAGAGAGCAGTGTCCTTTAGGCCGATGGAGCGAAGCATAGTGAGGAGGAGTTTGTGGTCAACAGTGTCAAATGCTGCAGAGAGGTCGAGGAGGATCAGTAGGGAGTAATCACCCCTCGATTTGGCTGTCAGTAGGTTGTTGGATACCCTTGTAAGGGCAGTTTCTGTGGAGTGTTGGGGTCGAAAGCCAGACTGTAGGGGGTCGAGGAGAGAGTTCTCTGATAGATAGCTTACAAGGCAGGAGTAAACTAGGTGTTCTAGTAGTTTGGAGATGAAGGGGAGATTAGAGATCGGTTGGTAGTTGGCAGCGTCAGTCGCGTCAAGAGTTGGCTTCTTTAGCAGTGGGGATATGATGGCGTGTTTGAAAGAAGAGGGAAAGATGCCAGAGGTCAGAGAGAGGTTTAAAATACTAGTGAGATGGGAGATGACCACTGGGGAGAGGGATCGGAGGAGGTGTGAGGGGAGGGGGTCACTAGCGCAGGTGGTGGGGCGAGCAGAGGAGAGCAATTATGGAGACTTCTTCCTCTGTCGTTGGTCTGAGTACAGACAGTGAGCAGGAGCTAGATGCAGTGCTGATAAGACTAGGGTCAGGGCTAGACTAGGATTGGGAAGTTATTTCCTGATGGATGTCATCAATTTTCTTTTTGAAGTAGGCAGCCAACTCTACAGCACTGAGATCCGTTACAGGGGGCTGAGGTTTAGGGCTAAGGAGGGAGTGAAAAGTATCAAAGAGCCGTTTAGGGTTGTGCGATAGTGAGGAGATGAGAGAGGTGAAGTAGACTTGCTTGGCATGGTGGAGGGCGAGGTTGTAGGTTCTGAGCATGAATTTGTAGTGGAGAAAGTCTGCAGACATTTTGCTCCACAGTCGTTCAGCGCTTCTAGAGCACCGCCGGATGAAATGCGTTTGAGGCGTGAGCCAGGGTTGCCGCATTCTACATCGGATGGCTTGGGTCATGGGGGGTGCCGCTTCATCCAGGGCAAGTTTGAGAGCGGTGTTGTAGTGAGCGGCAGCCAGGTTGGGGCAGGAGAGGAGAGAGATAGGGGACAGAGAGGACTGTAGGGATTCAGCAAAGTCCTGGGTGTGAATGGCCTTAAGGTTCCTGTAGGTACGGTAGGTAGGTGGGTCTGGAGAGATGTTAGGGAGCGTGACAGAGAAAGAGATGAGGTTATGGTCCGAGACAGTATATACAGAGGCTGTGTGGAGATCTCCTCATATGCATCACTGGCCGGTATATATAGTGACTGGTCACCCTTCTATAGTAGTAGCATAAGGGCCTTCATTCTGTTTGTGCGAAATTCTGACAAAGATGGCGCAACAGAAATCTTGATTTATCTGACTAGTCGATGTCTTTGCACTGCTGAGTCATCCAATATTTGCATTCTTTTGTCTTACTGTCTCTTTTAGGGCATATTCAGATGAACGTGATTTCTCCCCTTACACAGTCATGATAATCACGGCAGTATAATCGGACAAAGCGAATCCACTTATCTCCATGGAAGTTTCAGCACCTATCTGTCTGGCACGTAGGTAAACTACCTGCGGGGGAGATCGGGCAGCCACTGACTTCCCGCGGTAATTCTCAAATTCCTACGCTCTGGCGCAGAGCTTGTACTGCCAACAAAGAGGAAGGGATTCCCCTTATTTAGGCGCAACTATGCTTTGTGCTGACAAGCGTAGTTGCGCCTGCGGCAGTATGAATGAGCCCTTAAGCTACATTCACAACAGCGCGAAACTGGTGTGAATATGAACTCCATTCTTTTGAATGGAGTCATACGCATGAACAGTTTTTTTCTCTCACAGTAATGCTGCGAGGTAAAGAATAGCTGCACGTCTTATTTTTTCACATTCCTCGGAACGCATCTTCCACTGTTTTCAATGGGATAGTTAGTCAGAAAAAAGGGGGTTTGGTTCCATGTTAGCCAGTAGAGCAAAGTGTGATTGTTCTCAGTAAGAGAAACCAAGTAATCTTGTAGATATGATACCTTTTAATAACTAACAAAAATACATGGTGTTACAGCGAGCTTTCAGGTATTCTATCGATCCTTCATCAGGCATCCTTCATTTTAGACTGATGAAGGATAGATAGAAGACCCGAAAGCTTGCTATAACATCATGTATTTTCATTAGCCAATAAAAGGTATCATATCTACAAGATAACTTAATTTCTCTCACTGAGAACAATCACACAATGGGATAGTCAAACACATTGCATGCGGTGTGATGTGCTCAGTTGCTTTTATGCTGCACTCCGGGATCTAATTTCCATGAAGAAACCTGCGATAATGAAAAAGGTTAGGGGTTTCTCAGGCTGCTCTTCAATTATTGTTAAGCCAAAACAAGGAGCATATCTATAGAGGAGAAGCAGTATATATCCATGGGGGTACAATCACACATGGAGAAAATCTACAGCCTGCTCCCTCAACAACATTCACCAACCTGTGAATGGGCTACAGTCTGCCATAAAACAATCTGGGCCTTGTACAGTATGAACACTTGTCAATAAGAAGTGGCATAGATGTCAACATATAAAAATGGTTACTGTGGGAATCCCTACTAAATGTTGCTGGCATACAGGAGAGCCAATTGCTGGAGATTTTAAAAATCAATACTTACCTATTCCCCTACCCCCCTTCGCCGTCAGCCTTCTTAGAGCATCTTCCCACCAATCTTCCCCTGGCTCCTGCAGCCCCCCCAGGTCACGTCACCTCCAGCTGGCCAATTCTTTGTCTTCCGGTGACGAAGGGTCCATTGCCGGTGTAGTGGTCCGAAGGGAACTACAGGGTAGTCATACACTCAGTAGTGTTAATACCTGTCTTTAAGCTCCTCAGAAGAGATAGAAGGTATTGTACAGGTGAGAGACCCTGTCTTTCCCTAAATGCACAGGTTAAAGCTATTCTGCACGGGAACAGCTTGCTTCGGATTGGCTGTTCGAGACTACTTTCCCTGATTGGTTGAGGGAGAGGAGTTGTGAGAAGCCTGGGAAAGTGATCAAGGCGAGACATAAAAAGGGGCAGAGTCAGGAGGGAAAGTACCGGTAAACTACAGGAAGTGAAGGAAGAGTTAGTGAGAGTCATTGTCGAGAGATGGATGAATGAGGAGGTGCAGTTCTGCATTGCAGGTTTTAACCCCTTCCCACTCCAGGACTTACATTTACATCCTGCAGCAGTGGGGTATGTATGGAGAGAGATAACGGCGCGACCTCTCTTCATACAGCGTTGGGGTCAGCTGTTTATTACAGCTGACACTCGCGGGCAATAGCTGCAATCAGCCGCACAGCTGATCGCGGCTATTAACCCTTTAAATGCAGCTGTCAATTCTGCTTCCCGTACGGTCCTGCCGCGTGAGATCATAGGGAGCCGTACAGGTGTCATGGCAGCCGGGGTCCTTCTTAAAGGCCTTCTTAAAAAAAAAATAACACCAGAAATGCACTTTTCAGTCACCCTGTATCTCAGAAACAATGCATTAAAGAGTGATCAAGAAGTTGTATGTATTCTGAATTTGTACTAACGCAAAAAATGAGCCCTCGCACAACTACATCGGCGGAAAAAAAAAGTTATTGCGCACAGAAGATAGCGGCAGAAAATAATTTTAATAAATTAAATGTCTGAAAAAAAAGGTAGTACAGCAAAAAAACTAACTATACAAGTTTGGTATTGTAGTAATCGTACTGACCCATAGAATAAAGTTATCAGGACATTTTTGGTGCAGTTGGTGCACTTTTGGTTTTCATTTTACTCCCCTTTTAATTTTTTTACATTTTTTCAGTACACTATATGGTACAATAAATAGCACCATTGAAGACTACAACTCATCCCGCAAAAAACAAGCCTTCATACAGCGACGTCGATGGATAAATAACGATTTAGGAGTTACGATTTTTTAAAAGGGGGGAGGAAAAAATGAAAACGGAAAAAAAGGGGCCGCATCATTAAGGGGTTAACAAGCTTTTCAGAACAGAGTTGAGAGGAAAGTTAACCGGAACCAGCACAGAGTGAAGGAGAGGATCAAATTACAAGTCTCCACAACAGTGAATATGATCTACCCCTGGTAATCTCAAGTCAGTAACAGTACAGGCGGTTGAGTCTTAAACAAATTCTACTTCTACAAAGTAATAAGTAACTCCCCAGATAACTGAGACTGGTGGGTTTATCTCTACTAACCAAAAGAGAGAGAGCATTGAAGAAAAGGAAATGCTCTATTCATGTTGCTGAAATACTTGTTAAAGTGGTTGCTAACTGAAAATCTGCAAACAGTGAACCGTATTTTTTCTTGTGTTGAGTACACTGTGTGCCCTTAGTTTACCACAAAAGCAAAGTGAACTTGTCTCAATTATTTCGCTACCATTCATCCAGGTCCATCCGTCGAAGGTACTGGCGTCACGAGACATTTCATCATCAAACACCTTCATTGTTAATTTAATATTGCCACTGTGTGCGACCTAGCTAGGACCTACACAGCCATTATCGGAAGAGACTGCAGAGCGACCATTGACATCCATCTTGTTTTCCCTGGAGGTCTTCCCTATAACGGTTGGTGCTGCTCGGACACCACATCGGCTTTCTCCCTCCTGCAGGTCAATGTACGCTGCATCACTACTTATGAAGCATTCACTACCTAGCAGGGAATGCCGACTCCTATGCCGCGTCATTGCCAAGACAGTCCATTGCCAAGACTGTGCGAGTGTTCATATACTATTGTTGCAATTTCCAGTGTCCATTTAACGTCTGTGTTCTCTGCAGTATTTTTTTTTTTTTAAAGTTTGTTTCAGGATCATGTTAAAAACCCCACAGAAGGACAAACTAGTGGAGGGTGGTGGCACGCGTATCTCCAGTTTACTTGTATCATTTATTTCCATTTTTAGTGCCACTTTAAAACGTAGTAAATGTGGTTACCACCAAAGTTAAATTCATGAAGATTAAATGCTAAAATATATGTTCTTCTAACTGGTATATTTAGAAAGTGCAACAATAAGCCACGTGCCGCTATATTTATGCAGAAATAAGAAAGAAAATAAACTCTATAAATACCAGAATGCCAAGAAGAAAAGACTAAATATTTTCTGTGGTCTAGAAGGTCGAAAATGGCTTGGTCCTAAAGTAGTTAACTCCTTAACGCTATATGACGTATGTTTACGTCCTGGGCAGCTGGTACTTACCGCAACAGGACATCGACTTATGTCCTGAGCATGGCACAGGCTCAGAAGCTGAGCCTGTGCCATCCACAAGCAGGAGCCAGTTGTGACTAATAGCCAGCCTTCCGCTACAACAGTTGGGGAATGGTGAGAACACCGATCCCTGATGTTAACCCCTTACTTACCACGATCAACATCCTGGACACCTCCATAAATGTTATTCATGTGTTGTCTCATGTGGATGTACTGTGCAAAACTGTCATGTCAATTTTCTGTATGTGTGTTGCACAGCTGCAGTGCCTGAAGGGTTAACTTCCCTAAAATCATTGCCTGTCAGCTCTACTGTTGAATGTATCTATCCTACTGTGTCATGTGGTACAAGTGAGGATATAAAAGTGAGTGTCTGAGAGCGGGAAAGGTTGTTGATGATCATCCATATGCCAATGCCGTTGGAGGACCTACAGTGATGCAGGGAAGCACCTTTAGCTTTCCTGCATTGAAAATGGAAAAGGAGAGGCTCCCTATAAGGAGATGAGGATCTTCCCTCTTCCCTGAACCACTGGAGAAACCGCAGGGACGCAGGGAGACATCTCTGGTTTCCTTGTGTCTAATATGGAGGAGAAGGAGAGACATCCCTACCGCATGTGAAACACATGGGCAAACGATTGAGTTACTAAATTTCCCAGAGTGAGAGCAATCCCCAAATAATTCTTTATACAGTGTCCCACAAAAACAGGTACCCGGGTGTTCACATTACAGGCATCATTTTTCCTGTCTGGCCGTCCACCACTAGGATCACCACACAGAGGTACGGAATTGTGATACCCACATGGATGATGTGCGGGGTGCATCTAGGCTAAGCCTTTCTTCAGAGATTGTCTGCCAGAGTATATTGAATGATACCTGTAATTGCCTGTTATTTCAAGCTTATCCTTAAGTAAAGTTTACCGGGTCTCAACTTTTCCTGAGGTCCCAAGGTATGACACACAAGCCTCTGTGTTTATTGCTCCGCCGTACAGAACCACAGTGTGGGAACGGTGGCGTCACAACGTGATACATATACCGCTTTAATAATTCTTCCCCTACATTTTACCACTCGGCTACACTGTGACAAGGACTAGGCCTCCGGCCATACCCACAGTAAGTGGAATTGTAGCCTTTACAAGTCCAGTGTTCAAGTCCCGGTGTCTTACAAATGTTGATCGCGGCATGTAGAGAGTTCACAGAGTTAGTGTGCGGTCATCAGGCCGCAGAGGACTGATGAGTTGCCAGGGCAACCAGACACCATTTCCTGGCATCTGGGTCTGCCATTGTATATGATTGCTAGCAACAGAGATAATGGATAGCGATCATACAATCATGGGTTAAAGTCCCCTACAGGGATATAAAGTGTGTAAAAAAAACTAAAATAGTAAAAAAAAAAAAGGGTAAAAATAAAAAAGGGTAAAAAAAGCCTTTTTCTGCACACTTTCACTCTTTTTTGAGTATGGAATAAGAAATAAGAAAAAAACATGCTTACCCAAATAAAATCTATAGCTCATCATGCAAAAAACAAGTCATCACAGAGCTCCGTTAATAGAAAAATAAAAAGTTATGTGACTTTGAAAGAAGCAATGCAAAGAAAAATAAGGAATAATTTACCCCCAAAAATATGGTTTTTAGGTCTCTTTCACATGAGCGTATGGCATTTTTTCGTTTGCCTGCTAGCACCGTAAAGCCGTGTGAATGAGCATTTTTCCATGATCAAGGCTAGTGTTTTCTCACACATTCACACAACCGTATCATTTTTAGCACAAATATACTTTGAACCCCGGAAAACTCTCACTCTGCAAAAATCCTCGGGATGCCTTCCAATGCCTATAGAGGCCAAAATGCCTCCCCCTCCCTTTTTTTCTCCTGCTCCCATAGGAGTCTATGGGACCCACTGGCATATATTGGCCAAAAGATAGTTCCAGAACTATCTTTTTGGCCACTGTATATACGCCGGACGTATTTATGGCGCATATCTTCTATTTTTCACCGTGCACTGTTTTTACGTGCCGTATATTTGCCCGTGTGAACTGATGCATTGAAAACCAATGCCTCACATGGTTGCATGTATTCAGTCGGGAGTAAAAACGCGCCGTATATGCCTCATGTGAAAGGGCCCTTATTGTGGGAAAACCTAAAACATATATGTAATTTGGGTATTTTCGTAATCGTACCAACCTGCAGAAAAAATGTACCATGTCATTTATTCTTCATGATTCATGCTGTAAAAAAAAAGATGCAAAAACGATGGAGAGAATTGAGGCGTTTTTTTCTCCCTGCCGTCAAAAAAAATGTAAAAAAAAAGTTATACCATACATTATATTTACCCAAAAATAAACATACAGCTCATCATGCAAAGATTAAAGGGGTTGTCCCGCGGTAGCAAGTGGGGGGTATACACTTCTGTATGGCCATATTAATGCACTTTGTAATATACATTGTGCATTAATTATGAGCCATACAGAAGTTATAAAAAGTTTTATACTTACCTGCTCCGTTGCTGGCGTCCTCGTCTCCATGGTGCCGACTAATTTTCGGCCTCTGATGGCCAAATTAGCCGCGCTTGCGCAGTCCGGGTCTTCTGCTTTCTTCTATGGAGCCTCTCGTGCAGGATGTCGGCTCCGTGTAGCTCCGCCCCGTCACGTGCCGATTCCAGCCAATCAGGAGGCTGGAATCGGCAATGGACCGCACAGAAGAGCTGCGGTCCACGGAGGAAGAGGATCCCGGCGGCCATCTTCACCGGTAAGTATAGAAGTCACCGGAGCGCGGGGATTAAGGTAAGCGCTCCGGTAAGCTTTCTTTAGGTCCCTGCATCGGGGTTGTCTCGGGCCGAGCGGGGGGGGGGTTGAAAAAAAAAACCCCGTTTCGGCGCGGGACAACCCCTTTAATCCCTCAGATGGCCCGGTCAACAGAGAAATAAAAAATGAGAAGCCCCTGCCTCCCAAAAAATCTCAGCATCCTTGAGCCGAAATCAGGCCATGTCCTTAAGGGGTTAAACGGTAGATGTGAACCCAACAGAGTTGTATTACAGGTGTACCTATCGGACCACAGATGACTTGCAGTGCCGCCTCAGGTGCAGCGACTTATGTAAAGCTCGATATGTAATGTATTGCGGTTTTCTTGCATTGTACTATATTTAGTCGTTAGTATAACCTCTTACCCTGTCAGGTTAGATTTCTCTTCTCTGAAATTCAATTCTGTGTTGAGACATGAATAACTAAATTCTTACTGTCTGGGAGAATAAGTTGGCCGTCTTCCCAGAGTAAAGTGCATATGTAAGGTAACCATGTCAACCTGGATAACCGGCTAACTACTTCCTGGGCAATCACTGAACCTGGACACCTTCTAGGGCTCAAATCATGGTTTGTCCTATTTTATGCTACTTTTTGGGACTTTACAGTAAATAATGCATTCATTAGCTACAAATTTAGTAAGATTGTAGAAACATAGCAGAAGAGCTTTACTTATATCACTGAAAACATAAAACTTAACTTTTAATATAATCTAAAAAGTTACATAAATACGGCATGCTGGAGGTTTAGTAGGAGGGATAATAGTACTGATGGTTGGCAACCTGATATGTCACAGTGGCTGCTGTCCTCCTCTACCTCCCATCCGGCTATGGCCTCAGTGGTATATATGGCGTTGATGTTGAATGATGGTGTTTGGGTCGTGACGGCAGAGGGACTCTGGTCGGCCTCAGCACCTGGAGGGGTGGTGAGCATTCACCATGCAGTGAGATCTAGGCCCTTCGATGGATGGACTCCAAGAGACAGGGTAACGGTGAAAAGAGCAATTTAACTTTTATTTGCAGATCTTCAAGAACAGCATGGGCCAGCTTGCACAATACACAGTTTTCATCTAGACAGGGTTTTCATTACACAATATCCTGACTTCATTCCAGGCTCTTTAGTCTCTGTAACCAGACAAACAAAAACACACAGTAATGCGACACTGCTTGAAAAGCTAAAATTGTTCTGTCCAACACGTTTCTGTCACCATGTCTTGTGACCTCATCAGGGTTACAAATAGTCCTTCATGAAACGAGCCGCATCAGGGGTACCAAAGGCACAATACTCACATATTAGAAATGTTTCTTCTTTATTGAATATGCATAAGTGACAACGTTTTGACTGCAGTCTTTATCCACGTACGTGGCATTCTTGGGGTGACCTGGTACCAGGGCAACAGTCTGAGTGGAAAGGGCATTGTGGCTGGTGCTGAAATGGGAACTATTACACGGGCACTGTGCCCCTTTGCTGTGTAGAGCTACCTTCCAAGAACCTTGTGATGTCCAGGAACTATCAAGAAAGACAACAAGGTCTACTAGATTATCACTCAACCACTAATACGGTATAAGACAATATCTGGAATCTTACAAAACAACTGCCTTCATAAAGTATTACCATAGATCCGGAAATGTAGAGAATTCTTGGTCTTCACATCACCAGATATTCAAGAACTGAGATTTCTTTACACAAGGAGTGTCCTTACAGATGATGAGGTATGAGGAAGGAAGGGAGAAAGAAGCTAAATCTCTGCTCAGTTTCAAATCTCAAGCCAGTCACCTGCATAGCTCACAGACAGACAGAAATATCACCAAGATGCCAGCATCACACCATTGTCACTGTCCTATGACTCGGATAGCTGCAATGACAACTGGACGGTTGGTCCCCATGGCCCTCTTCTGCAAGCTGCAGGAGAGGGATCCAGTCACGGATAGAAAAGTGCTGAAGTGTGGCCATGGCATTATTACACCCCTGATTAACATCTAAAAAAGCAAAGTAAAACTCTAGACAGACAATATTATTAAAGGTATACCGTATTCACATATTTAAAGTAATGGCCTGTCGTTAAGATAGGTCATCTTTTCATGAGATGTGGGTGCTCAACTTCTGGAAACCCACCAAAACTGAGAATGAAGGGGTCTCAGCCCTGATTAAGCTTAGCGACCCCTTGACTGTTTTTTTCTACACAAGGGTGCTTCCAGCAATATGTCTGGGCAGGGAGTTTCAACTAACGCCATTCATTTCAGCTTTCTCCAGACCAGTAGCCATCCGAGAAGGTCGCCCCCACCAATCATGAAGCGACGGCATGTCCTAAGCATATTGCCATCACTTTGGTAGATAGGATTACCCTAGAAATGAGTGAAATCAGTGAATTCCAGAATGGTTACTTTCTTACTCTTGGTGTAAATGTAATTAAGGTACTGTATATAGGTTCACGTAAGCATTGTATAAAATGCTATAAAAGTCCGGATCTGGGCATTCACCGTAACTTGTGGAAAAAGCATTTCACTGCCAGAACGGCGGAGTGAACAAAGAAAGACGTGTCTAAAATAATGTTTTACGCCAAGACGCCCCAATGCCTCCACTGTTAATATAACTAGCTGGCTGCTTCTGAAAAGAATTATCTCAGTGTCCAGGCCATAGTCACAGTACTGTACTTATACAGCGCACGGAAAAAGGTTCATCTTGTTCGAGCCTTGGGCACTTTTCATATGTATTGCTGAGGGCAGCTTCACACGGGCGTATGCCTAATTGCGCGGGACACAAAGATGCACCAATTAAAATGGCTAATTTGTCTAATAAATTCCAGATGTGTCCCTTTTTCCAGCGGAATTACACAGTGCTTCACACATCTCCTGCGGATTGTGTGCGCATTTGCACCCCCCTCCCCATTGACGTCCATTGGGTGTGCAAATATGTAGAAGAATAGAACAGCCTCTATTTTTATTTCGCAGCCGAAGCGCACATGCAAAATATGGAAAAGTGTACGAACCCATTGAAGTCAATGGGTTCTATACTCCGCATATTGCGCCTATGTAAATCCGGCCTTAATTTATTTAGGCATCTCTCAGAAGGGCGTAATTACCTGTGTGCGAGCATGCAGTGAGGACACAATAACCAGCATACTTGCTGCATGCTAACAACCCCCATACACTATCTTGGCGTGTATGGACGCCTAATATGCGCCAAGATAGTGCATGGTGCAATGTATTTTTGCAGGCGCATTTCTCGCATTGTGTGTGAGAGGTGCAGTTAAAGTCTACAGGAGATTGATACTGCATATTACACGCGCAGAAGTTGTGTGCATAATATGCAGTGACCATACGCTTGCATGAGAGCCCTTCTACATATCTCTGGGTTGTGCAGATATGGCTTTGTTTCTGTTGTGTCTACTGTAATGTGTATAAATCAATTTATTCTTGTGAAATGTTACTATTTCTCAGTTCATAACTTACATTTTACGTAACATTGGGAGTTACATTTCTTTCAGGCTCGTTTAATGATTTAATAATTGACATAATGATTGCTTAATGAGGACAAATAGCAGTGCGAGAGGAGAATGACGCCGATCGCTGCAGTACGAGGTATTCACTTCCCTGTCGTCTTGCAGAGCAACGCCATGACCTGCAGGAAGGATCACACGGTCTCTTACTAGTCGTCTGAAGTTATGATAGTCGTGGTGATGGGCGTGAGTGGATCTGGGAAGTAGGTATATTCTCTATATACAGCAGCTGGACCTAGCATTACCCCAGCAATACAGTCATCTGACTCTGCAAATCCTGCTTTGCTCTGATCACAAGAGAACAAAGGCTACTCCCATGTGTGCGCTGGGAGGAGGCAAATCTCATGTGTAGAGAAGGCTCATAATGAGGCCTGGGGATGGAGCACAGGGGGCTGCGTACATAGAGGAAGGCAGTTTGTTCTACTGTATACATTGTTTCATCAGATCCAGCGCACACAGGGTTTATTTAAGGAATCACTTCTAGAAAAGTGTAACTACATCCAACTCAAAACTTTTCTAGAACGCTTCACACAAAGTGTACTTTTACGGCGCAAGCAAGTTCATAGCAAACTACACATTCTTTACCTGCAGATATGGATTTGTCATGGATTTTGCTTTTTGCGACGCTTTTCAAAACCGTAAAGAAAGGCAGAGCAACATGTATACATATAAGATATGACAAAAGGTCATTTTTTAAAGAAAGCATCAGCAATATTCTCTATGGGCACTACAAGTTCTAAATCAGAAGGGTTCCCCTATATAGACCCGAACGTGCACAAAAATAAGCATAAAAACACCTAATACTAAAAAACAGTCGATGTGAAGTTGTATGCTTTCTCCCTCTCTCTTCATAAGGCCAGCCTCGCACGACCGTATGCTCATTGCATATTACCCGTGCAATTTAATATGCAGTAGCAAACTCCCATATGCTTTCATTGTACCGCTCACACAAGCCGCGCAGAAAAACAAAATCACAGCATGTTCAATCTTGGCGTGTTTTACGTGTGCATACACGCCAAGATATTGCATGGGGATTAGTGGCACGCAGCAAATACGCATTATCATTGCTGTGCGTGGCAAGCTGAAAACAAGGTCATGTGAGCCCGGCCTCAGGGTGGCTTCAGACTGGCGCATGGGCAAATACGCTCGCCCCTATGGAGCGTATTAGCGCATGAACCAGTGATTTTTGGGGGGGGCTATTGCGCGCAAGTTTAGGGGAAAAAGTAGGAAGATGGGTCTTGCCCTATCTTTTCTTGCATGCAGAAGAACTACTTGCGAGAAAGATAGGCCAAGTCCTATCGTTTCTCACGGGTAGTATTAATGCGCGAGAATCCCGCTAGATAAAACAAAATCATTGAAATCAATGGTTTTGTTCCATCCCGTTTTGCCTGCGATTTTCACACCCGCAAAATGGGACAAAGCTATGGCCGTCTGTTTAAACCCTTCAAGTAGTATGCTTATTGGGACAGGTACAAGATGTTTAATGACTTGTGTCTGTCTTTACACAGAACAGAAGTAGGATCTCTTCTGGCGGATCAGGTATGTTTACTGCTGTATTCGACAATCTAACCCGCATATATACAGTAAGTAAGGTCTCCATATTGGAAATTTTGGGCATTTGGCAATCACTCTTTTTCATAACAGTCCAGCGATGAGTGAATGGAAAGCGTGATTTTCAATTAAAAAGGAAACTTTTTTCCCCAAAATTGTGATTAGAGCGTTCTGCATTCTTTGTGGCATGCCCTAGATGTGGCACAATGCACAGTTTTTCTAAATATATTTATAAGAGCATAAATAAGAATAAGATTTTCTTGCCTATGTGAAGAAAATCACCTTAGAGAATCATACGATTACATGTGCATACATTATTGATAACGTAATACTGTAGTCATGGTATAAAAATACAATTTGCCTGTGGAAGACATGCTTGTAGCATCTGAAGCCCATTTAATTAAAGCCTTTCACGTTTCTTCATCCTTGTGTTGTACATTAGGCAACCGCACAAACAACACTAATTACCCAGCGCACTCCTTATCCTCTATATTACAAATGGGAACAACTCAGGACAACGTGCTATTTTTCCTAAAACACTGTGTGAAGCCACTCTATAACCTGTTTTTGATCTAGTCATGGGTGTTAGATGTTTTTTATCTAAAGTAATTACCGTGTTTTCGGACTATAAGATGCGCCTGATTAGAGGCACCCAGACTTTACACAACAGAAAGTTATGGAAAAATATATATTTTATATTAATATCATCAACTTGGCCAGAGTTGAGAAGGGGGTTAATATTATAATAGAATTCCAATCTACTCTAATAAAGGGGGTGGGAGGGGCACAACAACTGAACGCCCGTCTGAATGAGCCCTTTGTTGTTTTCCAGTACTGATGAAGTGTCCGCATGGATTTTCTCTTTCCTATGTTTTTATCAGAATGTTCTAATAAATGTGGGCAAATACGCCCGTGTGAAGGCGGCCTGAAGCTGTTTTTAATTGCACCTCAAAATCTGTTTAGAGGCATGCGGATTGTGGTGTGGAATTTTGTGTATCTTGTGGCCAAATTCCATCTGTGTGAAAGGGCAATAAAAGTGTTTCTGTGTTTCCGGGGATCACTCGATGATCTTCATAACATGTTATATTTTATTGCAGTTGGGATGTAAATTCTATGATGCAGATGACTATCACCCTGTCGAAAATAGAAATAAGATGTCTCGGGGGATACCGCTAAATGACCAGGTATGGCAATAAATAACTGACATGTTATATTTGCTTTGTACCAATGTAGTGCAGCTGCAGGGCGAAGCAAGTTTGATAATAGTGATAATGTTTTCTAAAGACCCATTTAGACACAACGATGATCACTCAATAATTGCTCAAACGACAGTTTGAGTGACAGCTTTGAGCAATCATTTTGCATAAACTAGTAAGTAGCTACTCAGCTACTTATTAGCTTTTCAGCGTGCAAATGAAACCTTTCGCTGAATGCAGATAACAGCTGGAGGTCTGTTATCTGCATTCAGCTCCATTGTTCTCGAGCAGGATAGTAGCTGAAAGAATGCTATCAGCGCTACCCACGGAGAACTCAGCTTGTGGTCTGATAAGTAGGAAGGACTTTTTTTTTTAAGTCAGCGCTAACAAATAGTGCATGATGGGGACGTGTTTAGACTCAGCGATTATCGCTCAAAAGATGTTTTTTTTGAGCGAATTTTGAACAATCATCGTTGTGTCTAAATGGGCCTTAGCACATCCTGCACTGAGCAGGGGGTTGGACCCAATGACCGTGGGGGGCCCTTCCAACTCTACCATTCTATGATCTCTCAGCCTCCAATATCTGTTGTTGCTTTTGGGATCTTAAGGCAGGTTTCACGCCTGCGATGGAATTCCAGTCGGAGGATCCGCTGCAGGTCCGGCTCAAAATACTGGAAGTAAAAGCGCTGCATGTAAATGACAGTTGTTTGTTTGCTTTTATGCAGAACGATGTTTGTATATTAGTTGTTTGCCAAGATGTCATCCATAGAGGGGTTCTCCATGCAAATTCATTGGCAAGTCGTTCAAATGTGAACGACTATGACTTCACACCAGAGGACTTTTGATCAACCAGTGACTATCTTTTTGGTAAGCAAAAACAAAACAACTAGCAACTTATTGCTCATGACCCTGTCGGTTGCCACGTTTACACTCAACGACTATCGTTTGAATTAGGTTTTCGGAAAGATATTTGTCTGATAGTCGTTCCATGTAAAGGTATCTTAAGAGGTGTTTCTTTTGGGAGCGAGGAGGAACAGGATTTTGGTATATGCGGATGACAGGCTTCTTTTCTGGGCAATATTCTCTCGGTGGTGCATGTTAATTGTATGTATGAGCAATTTGGAGCCCCTACTGGACTTATAATCAATTGGACAAAATCCAATATTTTGTTGTTTGTTCTAATTTTGAAAGATCATCTCCCTCAATGGTATGGGATGAAGTTACTAAACTCCTTTACTTATCCCTGGATATCCTCACCCATAGATGTACAGGATTGTATAGTATAAAAGTATAAAACCATTAAATGGGTTTTTACAGGCAGTGCCCTTTGGGATACATCGGGGTCAGAGCGGAAGCGGAGGCAGCAATGTCACTGTTCATTGCCCCAGCAGAAACACATGGTAACAGCCCTCAAATACATTGTTTATCAGGAAAATACATAACTATAGTGTATATACTAGCCACATTAAAAAATGCAAGGTTCTTAGTATATAGTTTGATCAAAGTATATTGGCCTATCCACCAACGTCCAGGTGGTTTAATCATAACCTGGGAAAGATGGGTTCCTACCTTTTAACATACATCTCTCTTGGGCCTAAGCCTACAACTAAAACCAAGAAAAGTAGGATACCAATTTATATGGTCCAATTAAAGGGACAGATGGGTGGGAATGCACGACAACGCGGAGGCAGCCACGACTACACCACCGTACTAGCCGTAAAAATGAAAAAAGGAATAAGTTAGCACTTCCCCCATGTGGCACAGAGTGTTAGGGCAGCAAAAGTGCAGTCCTAAGCTCTCGCTCAGGACCTAAAGGTTGCGGGTTCAAACAGCCAGCTCAAGGTTGACTCAGTCTCCCATCCTTCCGAGGTTGGTAAAATCAGTACCCATCTTGCTGGGGAGTAAGAGATGACCGGAGAAGGCAATGGCAAACCACCCTGCAAAAACAGTCTGCCAAGAAAACGTCATGATGTGACGTCACCCTAGGAGTCAGACTTTACCTTCCAAATATAACTCTATATACCATTAATTGTCCTGGCATCTTGGATGCCATGATGCCAGGAGTTCGGGATGCGGACGCTGCAGTGTCTGGTTGCAGAGGTCCCCTGACTTCTGCTGTAGACACAGTCCGAAAGCCACAGGAGCCGTTGCGCTGCTTACCGGAGGGAGAAGACAGCGGAGTATTGCTGCTTTTGTTGTTTTCGGTTTTGGCCAGCTGTTTATATTTTCTTTAAGCTTGCCAAACTCAAGATGAAAACTTGTAGAAATGGATGATTGTGACCATCATGGCTAGCCAGCGGCAGACAAAAAAGCAATCTGAGAGGCTAGACTTTCATCAATGTAATCTTTGGACAAGCCTAAATAACGTCAGAAGATTCTGAAACTGGTGAAGCCCTTTAAGGCCGGCTTCACACAGACGTATGCGTAATTGCTTTTGCGCTATGAACGAGCCTTTTCTGCACACGTGTTGGTGTATTCCACTGTACTTTTTATTTGCGTGCGGAAAGCCAAAACAATCATTGAAATTGCTAATTCGTTCCAGATGTGTTCTTCTTCCAGTGCAATTACACAGTGTTTCACACCTCTGCTTGCATATTGTATGCACATTAGCAACCCCCCTCCTTGTTGACCCTTGTTGTCTATGGGAACCCTTGCTGGACAAATACACAGAAAGAGAGAGCATGCATTATCTTCTTGTTTTTGTGCGTCCGTCCGAAATGCGCACGCAAAATACCCGCCCATGAATGAGCCCATTGAAATCAATGGTCTCTACTCACTGACTAATGTGCATGTGAATACGCGCACAAATACATCCGTAGCTGGCTTAATAGGTTGGCATTGTATTGCAGATCTGCAAATTTTTCAAAAATGACGTAGTAGAATGGAGTATTTTTTCCTTCTTTCAACATAATTGTCAAATGATATGCAAATGATATGCATTCTGGCAGTGCTCTAAGTTTACATTGCAGGAGGTAGAAACAGTAAATTCATGGAGATGAACTTTGTCAGGCGTTGAAAATCCATTGGCCCCTTGCGATTACATTGCGAGGAGCCTCCCTCCAAGTCACCCTTTTTCATGCCCGATCGCTATTGATCGCAGCATGAAATGAGTTAAATAGTCGGGAAAGGAAGTTTCTCAGCTCCCGGCTGTTACAGTAGGAGCTCGGCTGTCAATAGACAGTCATGCATCGAATCAGCTGCTGCTAGATTGCAGGAGCTTTAAACCTACGCCGTGCATTTCCTATAGCGTGGTTTCAAAGCCCAGCACCATATATTTACGGCACTTGGTCACTAAAGGGTTAATTTGCAGTGACCACATACTACTTCAGAAAAGGAGTATGAGCTAAAGTGCGGATCAGCATCTTGCCAGCTGGCCGTCATAGGTGGACTGCATTGATAATTCTCGTAGAGCCACTCTTTAAGCAAGGAACATAATAGCAGGTAATATGAGCTATTGACACAGCTTGTGGCACGCTCACATGAAACTACAGTATTGTCTTGCCAGTCTTAGTTCTTCAGATCAAAAGATAGGGTTACCTGGCTTCATTCCTCGTGTAAATATACCTCTACCCAGAAACTATTGTTCAGTTGAAAAAAAGACTATATAAAAAAGAACATGAGCAGAATGTATAACTTTATAAATACTCTTCACTGGATGCTTCCTGGTATTGCAGTGGACTATTATTACTTCCGAGACTGGACTTAATCGCTCCTCGGCTATTTTTAGAGAATCAATTGTTTAATCTAATTCATTAATATTGTAAAAAAGTTTGCATGAAATTGATGCGCTAACTTTTGTGTTCATGAAACATATCTAAGTGCTCCTTTAAATTGGATTTGCTGCAACTACATCACGTACAGCTTCACATTGCTGGCTTGTGGTGGTTAGATTGTATTCATGGCTAATATAAGGAAAATAATTAGGTTTGGGGAAATTCAGCAAAATCTATAGATACATACTCAGGGCCCATTTACCATGAAAGATGATCGCTCAAAAATCGCTCAAACGATAGTTTGAGTAACAGTTTTGAGCGATCATCTTTGCATAACTCAAAGTAGCTAATTAGCTACTTAAGAGTTAATGCAGGCCGAGCAGGATACCGCAGCGATAGCTCAGAGAACTAAGCAGCTGTTTTATATATGCAAACAACTGCATTGTTCAAGGAGCTTTTAGCTTGTGTCCTGCTGAGAACTGCCAGCGGGATGCCAGCTGAAAGAATACTATCAGCACTGCCTGCTGAGATATCAGTGTGCAGCTCTGATAAGGCTCATCACTAATTTCTAGCTTGCTAGAAATGAGCGATGAACGAATAGTGCACGTAAAGTGCACAATGGCCGTGCGAATTTTGAGCGATAATCATTGTGTTTATATGGGCCTTTACTAACGGCCAATTTAGACACCACAATTATTGCTCAAAATATGCTCAAAAGCCGTCTTTTGAGTGATAATCGTTGCGTCTAAACCCGTGGCCATCGTGCACTGTTCGTGCACTATTCGTTCATCTCTGATTTCTAGCAAGCTAGAAATCACTGATGACTCTTATCAGCGCCGCATGATGATTTTCTCAGTGGGCGGTGCTGATAGTATTCTTTCAGCTGGTAACCTGCTGGCAGTTCTCAGCGGGACACCAGCTGAAAGCTCCAAGAACAATGCAGCTGTTTGCATATACAAAACAGCTGCTTTGTTCTTGGAGCTATCGCGGTGGTATTCCACTCCACCTGCATTAACTCTTAAGTAGTTAATTAGCTAATTAGAGTTATGCAAAGATGATCGCTCAAAACTGTCACTCAAACTGTCCTTTGAGCGAATTTTGAGTGATCATCGTTCTGTGTAAATGGGCCTTTACTTTTTATATGTGCCAGCCTAATACATGTATTTCAAGCTGTATTTAACCCTTTCCAATCCACTGTCTGACATCTAAAGACATACTGATTGAAAGCTGTACAGCTCCGATGTTGGAAGACGTCCTGCAGGGTATTCTTACTGTATATTACTGGCCGCTCTGTTGTCGGGGGCCTCTCTAGCAGGTCCCATACCGCAGTACTGGCTCTAGCCAGCAGATGGCGCTATAGTATAATGGCAGAAAGAGAAACCCCCCCTAGGAAACCCTGAATCCAAAATTGGATTGCAAAGGGTTAATTATGAATGCATTTATACACTCCCTTTTTGAAAATGTCTTACCAACTGGAATTATACACCTATATAATTATACACTTATATATATACACATATATAAGTGGGCTGGATATTTGCCATTTAGTGACAGGAGCAATAGGAGCAGAGCTGGCATCAGCACCAGGCAAACATGGGCAGGTGCTAGGGCCCACTGAGCGTTGTGGCCTATGTCACACCAGGTAAACACGTAAAAGGACCGTTTCCACGGAACAATTATAGTTCAAACGAGCGAAGCTCAACAACATTTGTTTCAGCATAAACACAGGCGATGATGAACGATAAATTGTTCGCTTTTCGTTCATCCTTCATTTTATCCAGGCATAAAAATCGTTGGCTCGTTCGCTAATTATTCAGTTTAAGTAGCGATCGTTCAGTTGTTCTCATTCACAATGAATGTGAATGACTGAATGATTTCTTGTTTGAATGAACCAATGATGTTTCTACCGGTATAAACTGGCTGCACGGGTGAATTCCTATATCATTGGCTTGTTCAAGAAATAAATCGGCAGGTCTAAAAGGACCCTGAAGCTGAGTAAAATGTTAAATACAGTATTCTTGCAGATATGATACCTAACAAAAGAGAATGATGTTACTACACACTTTCCAATCTATCCATGATTCTTCATCGGGCTTCTAACAAGACAGATCTAGAGAAACACACACTTATATTATACATACAATCACATAAAAGGGCAGATACATACTGTGATAAATCACATTTAAAACAATAACTCTAAGAATTGACAGTATTGGAAGCAATGACTGGGCAGTTTCATCTCAGGATTTCAGTAGCTAATTAGAAATCACTGAGATTATGGCAAACTGTAATCATACACCCACAAGCCCACTGCAGGTGTAGTGGCCCAGAGTTAATGGGGTCCCCTCCAGAATATTCCATGTTTGTCTCATGTCAATGTCTTGTTTGTAGAGTGCAACAATGTATGTGTATCGTTGCAGGACTGAAAGGGATAATGTCAGGTATGTTCTGTCCTGTCTGAAAAATGTATTGTTTGTGGTTACGTGATGAAGCTTAATATATGTGTTTGCAAAAAGTCAATGCTAAAGAGTCAGCAGTCATTGAGAGAGGCTGTCAGGTCGGTCCGTGGAGTATGGAGGAGGCCAAACGATTGCCTAATGCTCAGCCTAGGCCCATTCAACCCAGAGAACTCCAGTACCACTGCTGAGTACGGAGAGAGAGAAACCGCTTATAGGCGAGAAGAGAAGAAAGTTAGAGTGAGTGTTGTTGCCGATGGAGAAAGTGATTGCCGGGTTTGAAAGGACCTACAGATAACTTGGCGTGTGAATTTTTACAATACCCAGTGAGTTCCACCGTGAAGTAATCTTATATGCCATTGTACTGAGACTGTTATGTTACTTTAACAACAAATGTAAGTAAATGGACAAGATTGACCGTTTCTGGTTTTGTTCCAAAATATACTCTTCCGATGTGAGGCTATTTTATTCTTCTGTAATATCCATTCCAGGAGAAGGAATGGTGGCGTCACGAGTGACAACTGGACTTAAGGTAACCCCCGGTTACTATCCCTGTGATCTCCCCCAGCAGTAACGAGGTCGGGTCCCGAGCTACCTTCAGGGGATGAGATGGTAGAGCCCCGTGACAAGGATTCTACCTTGCTGTCTCCTCGGCTGTGGGCCTGCTCTTTGGATGCTGTACAGGATGTAGTAGGCAATCTATAGACATTGGGCTATGGTCTTTTTCAGTCCTTCTACTGCCCAGACATTGCAATCAGATGAGTGTTTCTTATATTTCTTATAGAATGAATTTATAGCAATATGGCTAATATGCAATTACTAACATTTTTTGAAAAATACCCTTAAAAAAAAATTCTCCTCTAAAAGGGTAATCCAACTTCAGATGTGCATGGCAATTACACAGAACTTGCCATATATGTACGATAGGGGTTTCCACCACTGGAACCTCCACCTGATATGAGCAGCTTTCACATACAGGGAATGATGAAGTGGATGTACAGGTGCATAGCTCTCTATATTGAGGTCTATAGGAGATATAAAAACACATACACATATTTAAAAGGGATTTTCCAGGTAAAATACTATTGATGACCTATCCACAGGATAGGTCATAAATAGTTGATTGGCTGGGGTCTGTCGCTGGGAACCCGGCCAATCAGCTGATTGTGAGCCCGCTAGCAGCGCTGCAGTTATACAATGATTGGAGCAGAGGTTTCTGCTCTGACCCGTGAAGTGGCCGGCGCTTGTAACTGCAGGCACGGCTCCCACTCATTTCAATGAGAGCTGCGCTTGCAGTTACAAGCATCGGCCACTACATGGGTTGGAGCAGAGACTTCCACTTAGACCCCTGTGTAATTGTGACATTGTCAGCTGGCGCACAATCAGCTGATCGGTCAGGTCATGAGTGACAGGCCCCAGCCAATAACTATTGGTGACCTATTCTGAGGATGCGTCATCAATAATATTTTCCCCAAAAAAACCCTTTTAACCTTGATTTTTGTCTGTCCAGTTTTACATTTTCCTCTTGTATAATCCCAATTATTGTTTGTAGCTTCACATTTTCCCTTTGCACTAATGTGGACATAAAGTGCCAGAATCCTCAGCTTGCTGCAGTCAGCCAGCAGGGTCCCGGCTTGTCATCCTTGGAATATGTCTTGACTAGACTATTTGCTAAGGTGATAGCTGGGCACTGATGAATGCTGACTGAGAGTGACATCTCCTCATGAGATGTCATATTGGATTGGACTGGCCAACCTATCACTCATCTTTATCAGATCTGACACATTCTGCTTTTACTGCAATGAAAAATAGTTGGAAGGGAATTTATTTCAGCAGAATGTTGGCCCAAAATCCGTGTCTGTGAGGATTTTCCTATACATATATCCTCCTTGTCTCCTCGCTGATACTGTATAATCAGTAAGCAAATTGGGCTTTCCATGCAATTGATTCAATGCAAGGATAAAAGGGCTGTTATGCCGCAGTAGATGCAAATTGTTCTTAAAAGCAGCCTGCTCCATGTCTTCCATTTAACATCATAGTATTAGGAGTTTTATACAACTCTACCTTACTGTCTGCAATAGTTCTGAAAATAGTGGGAGGTAAAAGTACACCGAGTTCATCTTAAAAAGAGTTCTAACTTTCTACAAGTGTCCGTGGTCCACTGAAATACTCGTATAGTCTTAAATGTGTTGGGTCAGTGGACTGTGGCTCTGATCTGTGTGTATATAAGGCTGTACTCACTCATAGGGGCGTATTGTCAATGTCAATTCTTTCCGACTTGGACAGTACTCACACGGGAAATGAACCCATTCATTTGGATTGGTTCATTCCCAAATGCAATTTTGCACTCCGACCCATAGTCCAAGTTTGAAAAATGGCCGCATTTTCTCTTTTCATTCGATTCGAGGACAATATGAGGTCATGCAAATGTGCAGCATCCTGAACATTGGACAGCGCAAGGACGGTGGTGTCCTGTGTTGTCCAGCAAGGACGGTGGTGTCCTGTGTTGTCCAATGTGAGTTGCACCTTAGAATCTTGGACAGAAATCATACTCGGCCTTGTGAATATGGCCCTCGAAGGGCGGATAATGTATCTGCACTCTATGGAAAAGTTGTGCATAAAACCGGCCATACCTGTAACATGACTGTTGGGTGAGCACACACTTAGCCAACAGTCACCTCACCATGTGTCTTTCAATGGGGAAAATGAGAAGATTGTTGCCAAATGCCTCTGGCATACAGCGGCAGAGCAAAATATTGGGCAAATCAGACATAGCTTAATCTTGTTTTCCTCAGCATCTGCTGTTGGAGGACAGTCCGGAGGTCTCCTTACACTAGAATGATAGCAGATTGCAATCACAATAGATGGGATCTGCCAACATGAATCCAAGAATATACATCTTAGAGGGGTTTTCCAGGCACCGGCTGCTATCAGTGCCAGGATACATTGGGGTTGGAACGGAAGCTGCTGCCCCGCCCTCTGTGTAGTGGCCGGTGCTCATAATTGTAGGCATAGCTCTCAATGGGAACTGCTCCTGCAATTGCAAGCACCGGCCATTGCACAGGGGACGAAGAAATGGCTTCTGCTCCGACCATTGTGTATCCCAGCAGTGACAGTGGACGCTGCCTGGAAAACCCCTTTAATTTTGTTATAATAAGCTTTGTTATAAGAGGTATTCCCATGTCAGATAAACGTGGTTGAGATGGGAATACCAGTCGCACTGGATATTCTACGATACTTCTATAACTCCCATAGAAGTAATAGAAGTTACAGAAACAGCAGAGGACAGCCAGCTTGGCTGGTTTTGTAATCGTAGCCACTGGTGGATGCGGCATATGGAGATGGGTATACTTCTCTAAGGTTTGTATTCCTGCTGCCTAGTTTTTTCACATACAGATGTTTTGTTTGTGATTTCATCTTTGCAGTGTTCCACCATTTTTTATTTGGAATTCCAAGTGATTTATTTTATTTGTTTCTATCATAAAGTTTTCTTGCTCATTAAAAAGTAACTAAAACTATATCAATGTTCATGTGGACAATATACAGTACACTGACAATGAGATCAATGTTCTTTGGGTCTGGACCCCCTTGTGCCTAGCGGTCACATGATGACTTTGGCATTTAATCATTGCGGCAAGACGTCCTATCAACAGATCATGTGATCTTCCTCCAAATTGCCCCATCCCTTAGCTGGAACATGACAGTGCCTGTGATCTAGACAAACTGCCTGCTCACTTTACAGCTGAGGCAGACAATGTACATGACAGCTACTGCCATGTTCCGTCTAAATGCAATCGGGAGGGTGATCACAAGATTGGCAGATGAGACGCCTTGCCACAATTAAATTCCACTCTCTTTCCGTCACAAGACTGTCATGCACAAGGAGGTGCCAAACCCGAAGTGAACATTGATCTTATTGTAAGTGCATTGCATATTTCCCACAGGAAGAACGCCTGGACTGGACAACGCCTTTAAGTTTATTGCCATGTTATACTATACTTTGCTTCTGTTCTGCAGGAACTTAAAGGAAAATGCCCACTTTTAATTTGTGTATACCTCCTATTATAAGGTTATATGATGAGGACCCTGATATTGTGACATTTAGTGGCTCACAGGAGTGTAGTGGTGACTGTGCCCTAACCCATATGGTGCTGGGTAGTAAGAGCCCCAGGTACAACGACTGATGGGGAACCAGACGGTAAGTGGCCTCAACCAGTGTGAGAATGCAAGGGCATGATGCACTAAAACCCAGGAAGGTCCGTTACTATTAGAGAAATCATTGGGCCTACGCCCTTACTTCTCAGACGAGTGGTTCAGGAGAGTGGGTAGGACAGACTGCGGCCAAGTGTGACTCAGAGTGCTACTTAAACCATGTGGGGATTGAACTTGCAACCTTCAGGTTGAGCCGACTAACTAAACCACGCGGGGATTAAACTTGCAACCTTCAGGTCGTAAGCAAGGGCTTAGGACTGCATTTCTGCAGCCCTTAGCTCTCACTCACGACCTGAAGGTTGCAAGTTTAATCCCCACGTGGTTCAGGTAGCCCACTCAAAATGGACTCAGCCTTCCATCCTCCTGAGGTCGGTAAAATGAGTACCTAGCATGGTGGTGGGTAATATGTAAATTACCTGAAAGCGCTGCAGAATACGTTGGCGCTATACAAATAACAAGATTTAGATTTTTTTTTAGATTCTTCAAGAGTGTGACCTGGGCTGTAGGCAACATATCTGAGACAGTGGAGAGTGAGCGAAGCCATCACCCAGGCACCAAGTAACTGGGTATAGCAGAAGAGAATGCATTGTAATGAAACGATCTTTCCTGAGGACCACTGCACTGTACAACCTGTGTAACATGTATTGTGCCTCTCCCGCTGGAGGAGAACGACATTTGTTTGCGATGAATATGGTTCGCATTAAGTGACTGTACCAGTTGGCCAAGTATTACTGGCGTTGAGTGACTGTCTCTAAGGGGTTTAAACAGGCCTTGGACTCCTTTCAAGTGTTGGTCAGTGTACATTGTTCTTATTGAATTACTTCAGAAAAAGTACAAAGAAAGTTAACTCCTGCCCCACCCTCATGGGCTTTACATAGCCAATACCATTTTAAAGGGTCTTTTTTAGTAAAAAAAGCATTGAAAGGAAGAATAATTCTGGGAAGTTGTGATATAATGATTCCTTTGTATTGGTAAATTTAGAATATTAATTATCAGATTTCTTTCTCTTCACAGGACAGATATCCTTGGTTGTGTTCATTGCATGAATTAATAAAGAGGTGAGCATATATCCTGCACACAAATTAATATTATCCAGTATCGGACTGGGGTGCCTAAGGCCCACATGTAAAATTTTATTTTGTTTCGACATGCAGTTTTACTGCAAAATGGAGTCATTTTCCAATTGATTGTTAATGACACTCGGTTTTTAGAATGAAACAGATGTTTTTTGACAAAATCGTGCAATTAATCAACAATTTCATTGAAAAAATGCAGCAGGCACATGCACTTTCAGATAACTTTTCAGAATTAGTTGCCATGTATGTATACATGAGGAATCTCTGACCATTATATATCACTTTTATCCTACATTTTTCACGAGCTTTTCCCTTTACAGCCTGTAGCTACAAGTTTCACTCTTCCTTGAGCTGGTGGGTGGAGACTAGCTGCTGTGATGTCTTCTATAGACTGCCCATAGAGAAAACTGCACATTCTGCTCCCTAACTCTCTGTAGTACAAACAAATAACAGCACAGAGGATGGTGTACAGCTGTATAGATTTGATTTCAGTAGCTGTAATGCAGGAAATAACTCCACATTAGCAGCAACCACAACAAGACATTGACCGTCGCAGTTCTTTAAACTGGCCATACATTTTCAATGATACAGGGCGATGGATGAATGATCTTTCTGTCAATGTTCATTCAAAGAAAAATTGTTCATGGATGAAAGATCTTTTATTTGACTATCGTAAAAATATTTCAAACATGGAAAAACTTTTTCTAGACAATGGCAGTCTGCCATCGGTCAGTTTAAATGACCAATCATTGTTAAATGTCACCAAACGAATGATTGTTTAAAACGTCTGTTTTTTTTCTAGCAATTTAGTCTAATTTGTATGGGCACTTTAAGACACCTAAGACAAATAGGAATAAGTCCAACATTTGAGACATTGGCTTAGTATGATTTCCCATGGTGCACACTGTGCTGAATACATGATGAGGCATAGGCCTCTTTATGTACAGAGCGCATCCCAGCAGCTCCATGCACCTTTTCAGAGATATGTGCCAGGCCCGACTGAGTGTTCATCTCTGGTATGATTTATGCTAGTTTCTGGCATAACTTATACATTAGTTCGGTTGGGGCAGACATACCGGCTCCTAACAAGCCACACCCACTTTTTTAAAAAAGTGTTGGGGACAGCACAAAAAAAGGAAAAAGCTGCAAATCTTTGTGCAAATACTTTCTGAATGGCATACCTTTGGCCATAAATCCTTGCCTGAAATGGATTGAGAAGCGCAGTCAACTATACTTCCTAATACAACTGAATGCAAAGAAAAAGCGTCTAGTACTGCATGATATACAGTTCCACATGTCTCAGGGATAAGTTTAGAGGCTGGAGCAAAAGCTGAAAAGTCACCACATTTTCTGACTTTTTTTACACCAGTTTTCTGGCGTAAAACCTTCTAAAATAGCCCCCCCCCCCTACCCCCCCACACACAGTATTATGTCAGCATTATTCAACTCTACTATAAAGTCTCCTCAGCAGGTCGTGATTTGAGGATATCCTGTACAGAGAATGCCTGCAGCAATTTCTGAGGCTCTGACAATAATTGCATCACCTGGAAATATGATCCATGGGGTGTACTGGAGAACTGGAGTTGGGAAACATTGGTTTATGTTACAAAGCAGAGGAGCTTAGGCTAGGTTTACACCATGAATGAGTCTAACATGCCCATACTCTTCCATAAGACAGATGTATGACACAAGAGTAGCATACCTTTGGTATGTAAATCATTGCCTCAACTGGATTGAGAAAAGCAGTCAACTACCTTTTCTAATACAACCCTATGCAAAGAAAATGTGTTCAGTACTGCATGGTATACAGTCGTATGGCAAACAGTTATGCCAAACCTAATTCTCAAACATGGTGTGAACATGGCCTTATATTATAGTTTCTGGACTTCATATTAGTAATTATTGATGAAGAACAGTATGGAGGATGTTTTTTTCAGCTGTACTGAGCAGTATAGATTTCATTTCAGTAGCTATAACATAGCAAATAGACTTCTATTGGCAGCACAACCTCCCCCAAACTTCCTATATTCTGTCTTGTGGTCTTTCTTGCTAGAGATGGACTTCACATGGCAACGTGCAGTGAGCAGCAAATTAGAGGGAAGATCAACCGCCAGTGTCCAGCATTTTGAGTGATTTTTCAACACAGAAACGTCAGTTTAACTTAATAATTTGTACTTTTGTTAGTTATCACATTGGCTATCATATTAACACAAGTTGTCTTAGCCCTCTCTAATCCACTGTCTGACGTCTGAAGACATTATGATTTAAGGCTTTACAGCTCCGATGATGGAAGACGTCCGTCGGGGTTCTCTTACTGTATATTGTCAGCCTCTCTGCTGTCGGAGCCTATCCAATGTGTCACCTCATGCAGTACTGGCTTTAGCTAGCATATAGCGCTGTTGTGTAACAGCAGAAAAAGAGTAAGCCCCCTAGGAAAACCAGGATACAAATTGGATTGGGAAGGGTTAAAGTACGATGACCATTTAGCAGTAAGGCTACCTTGTGCTTTTAATCAGAGGACTTTTCTAGTTGGTTGACTCTCCAACATCTGTATTCTAGATTATCGGATGGCAGATTCATGGAATTTAACATTATGTATTCTCTCAGTGTACGGTCTCATGCACCCATATTACAGCAACAATTTCTGCATTGTACAGAGCCATAAAATAGAACTCTCTAAGGTCTGATGTACTTCCCTATTCTTGCAGTTTGTTATGTAGGCAGTAAAACAAGGTACTACAGACTCCATGCCCGCACGTATCACATCTTGTATCCAAGCTAGAAGTGGCCCAACAGTGTACTAGAGCCTCCATGCCCGCACATATTACATCTTGTATCCAAGCTAGAGGCGGTACAACAGGGTACTAGAGCCTCCATGCCCCCGTATCACATCTTGTATCCAAGCTAGAGGCAGTACAACAGGGCACTAGAGCCTCCATGCCCACCTGTATCACATCTTGTATCCAAGCTAGAGATGGTACAAGAGGGTACTAGAGCCTCCATTCCCCCCCTGTATCACATCTTGTATCCAAGCTAGAGGCGGTACAAGAGGGTACTAGAGCCTCCATTCCCCCCCTGTATTACATCTTGTATCCAAGCTAGAAGTGGCCCAACAGTGTACCAGAGCCTCTATGCCCGGCCGTATCACATCTTGTATCCAAGCTAGAGGTGGTACAACAGGGCACTAGAGCCTCCATGCCCACCTGTATCACATCTTGTATCCAAGCTAGAGATGGTACAAGAGGGTACTAGAGCCTCCATTCCCCCCCTGTATTACATCTTGTATCCAAGCTAGAAGTGGCCCAACAGTGTACCAGAGCCTCTATGCCCGGCCGTATCACATCTTGTATCCAAGCTAGAAGTAGCCCAACAGTGTACTAGAGCCTCCATGCCCACCCATATCACATCTTGTATCCAAGCTAGAGGCGGTACAACAGGGTACTAGAGCCTCCATGCCCCCGTATCACATCCTGTATCCAAGCTAGAGGCAGTACAACAGGGCACTAGAGCCTCCATGCCCACCTGTATCACATCTTGTATCCAAGCTAGGGATGGTACAACAGGGTACTAGAGCCTCCATGCCCACCTGTATCACATCTTGCGTCCAAGCTAGAGGCGGTACAGCAAGGTACTGGAGCCTCTATGCCCGCCTGTATCACATCTTGTATCCAAGCTAGAGGTGGTACAAGAGGGTACTAGAGCCTCCATTCCCCCCCTGTATTACATCTTGTATCCAAGCTAGAAGTGGCCCAACAGTGTACCAGAGCCTCTATGCCCGGCCGTATCACATCTTGTATCCAAGCTAGAAGTAGCCCAACAGTGTACTAGAGCCTCCATGCCCACCCATATCACATCTTGTATCCAAGCTAGAGGCGGTACAACAGGGTACTAGAGTCTCCATGCCCCCGTATCACATCCTGTATCCAAGCTAGAGGCAGTACAACAGGGCACTAGAGCCTCCATGCCCACCTGTATCACATCTTGTATCCAAGCTAGGGATGGTACAACAGGGTACTAGAGCCTCCATGCCCACCTGTATCACATCTTGCGTCCAAGCTAGAGGCGGTACAGCAAGGTACTGGAGCCTCTATGCCCGCCTGTATCACATCTTGTATCCAAGCTAGAGGTGGTACAAGAGGGTACTAGAGCCTCCATTCCCCCCCTGTATCACATCTTGTATCCAAGCTAGAGGCGGTACAACAGGATACTAGAGCCTCCATGCCAGCCGTATCACATCTTGTATCCAAGCTAGAGGTGGTACAAGAGGGGACTAGAGCCTCCATTCCCCCCCTGTATCACATCTTGTATCCAAGCTAGAGGCGGTACAACAGGATACTAGAGCCTCCATGCCAGCCGTATCACATCTTGTATCCAAGCTAGAGGTGGTACAAGAGGGGACTAGAGCCTCCATTCCCCCCCTGTATCACATCTTGTATCCAAGCTAGAGGCGGTACAACAGGATACTAGAGCCTCCATGCCAGCCGTATCACATCTTGTATGCAAGCTAGAGGTGGTACAAGAGGGGACTAGAGCCTCCATTCCCCCCCTGTATCACATCTTGTATCCAAGCTACAGGCAGTACAACAGGGTACTAGAGCCTCCATGCCTGCATCACATTTTGTATCCAAGCTAGAGGCGGTACAACAGGGTACCAGAGGATTCCTTCAAATGTTCAGTTTTCCACAATAATTTCTCCTTTTGCTCTGACATTGTAATCACTTACTTATCACTTATCAACGTTACAATAGATTCCAACATCTCCTTCCGGGTGCTTGATGTTTTTTGTACAATGAGTGTATATAGTATATATACACACACATATTCTGCACTCGTGTACCTTTTGTAGTACACAATGAATTCATACAGTGAGTACAGATGATTGTTTTGATCACTCGAGCATCATATGAAAGATTAATGAAGCACTCATGTCTACATGCTTTACAAAGCAATCACCAGTGACCATGAAGAAAAGAGCATTTCCACAGCAGCGCTGGACTCTCACAGCATTCCACATCTGGATGTTCCCTATGAGTGATAATTGCACTGTGTTCATGTTTGTACAATACATAATTGGGGTCATATATAGAGAAAAAATGTTCTTCGGGTAACTATTATAATGGATAATGCTTTCACAATGACACCTGGCATTACATGAAAATGTTGCATGTTTAATACTGAATCTGGTTTTCATCACATGGTCAGTGTCATCTACATAGATGAGGTTCGTTTGAGAGCAGAAAGGTCAAAGTATAAAGTGTCAGTTTGGGAAAAAATAACAATTTTAATGCTTTATATATATTCAACCCTTTCCAATCCAATTTCCCTGCTCACTCCCCAGCTCCTATTTATTTTGTGTGGGACAGCGCTTTATGGGTTAATTGGAATTAACAGAAACACATACAAATGAGCAATTTTTTTTAAATTAAACGTAAGTTAATGTGTATATTGCGCTTTGTATATATATTATATGTATATTACAGTATGCAGGAGAGATCTGACATCGGATCTCTCCCCTGCGTACTGTAATATACATATGAAGAAGAGAACTCCGATGTCGGACCTGTCTTCTGACATGGGAGCTATGCAGGGAAACCTCGATGTCGGATGAGGTCCGGCACTGGATTGGAGAGGGTTAAATGTATTACAAAAAAATGCTGCACCTAAAAGTTGGAGCTAACAATAATGATCTTAAACAGGTTGAATAAGATTAGAAAGAAGGGTCTGCTTTTTTCTTCTTCTTAGAAACAGTGCCACTCTTGTCTATTGGCTATGCCTGGTATTACAGTTCATCCATAGTCTTCCATTAACCCTTTCCAATCTACTGTCTGACGTCTGAAGAGATTATGATTTAAGGCTGTACAGCTCCCATGTTGGAAGACGTCCGTCGGGGTTCTCTTACTGTATATTGCCAGCCTCTCTGCAGTTGGAGCCTATCCAACATGTCACCTCATGCAGTACTGGCATTAGCCAGCAGATAGCGCCGTTGTATAACGGCAGAAAAAGAGTAAGCCCCCTAGGAAAACCAGGATACAAATTGGATTGGAAAGGGTTAAGGGTGCCAGGGAATGCATTTACCTAAAGTATTGCTATTGTGAACAAGAGGGATGTATACAAGCATGTGATATCATTAGTTTCCTGATTAAAGCATTTGCTGAGAAGGTGATCTTTCTGTTTCCGGATAGAGAGAGCGCCTGCGGTCGGCAGCACGTGGTGCTGGCATGTTCTGCACTGAAGAAAGCCTACAGGAAAACCCTGACAACTGGACGTAACATGCTTCTTCCTGAGGATCCATGCCCACACAGTGAAGATGACATTTGTTCAGTTACATGGTTCATCCATTTGCAAGGTTCAATGAAACTTATCTCTGAACGGATGCAGAAGAGGAAAGGACATTTCATGCCATTAACTTTACTGCAGTCCCAGTTTGACACTCTGGAGCCTCCAGCAGCACCTGAGCTTTTCCTGACTGTTAATATTGAGAACGATATCTCAGAAATAGTCTCTGCAATAAAGGCTGAGCTGGAGTGTAAGATAAGCAATACACATTAGATAGACTTTCACAGATGTACAGAGTGTTAGCCTACATTGGCCAGTGCAGTCCTTCAAACTGGCCATACATTATCAATGATACCGGGCGATTGGATGAACGATCTTTCCGTCAATGTTCATTCAATGACTGTTCATGCAGGAAAGGTCTTTTATCTACTGGAAACATATTTCAAATGTGGCCGACTTTTTTTTCTAGACAATTAAAGTCTGTCAACGGTCGGCCAAAACTATCAATTATTATTAAACATGACCAGTTGAAATCTTCTTGGTTTTTTTATCTCCTTCATTCCAAAGGCCCTTTTACACACAACAATTATCGCTCAAAATTGGATCGAAAGCCATCTTTTGAGCGATAATCGTTGCTTGTAAATGTGTGCCCATCATGCACTTACCGTGCACTTTTCGTCCATCGTTGATTTCATCACAGCTTAAAATGCGCTGTCCCTGATAAGAGGGACCTCACATTGAGTTCTCCACAGCAGCGCTGATAATATTCTTTCAGCTGCTGTCCTGCTGGAGAACAAGTGATGTATTTAGAGAACAGACCACCCGCTGTTCTCTAAATGCATGCAAATGAAGCTAGTTAGCTACTAATGGCCTGATTAGCCCATTAGTATATAATGCAAAATGACTGCTTATTAATTTTCATTGGGAAAGCGCATTATGGATTCCTTGGAATTACTTAACAGAAACACAAACATAAACAGTCACAATGATTTTATTAGCAATGCTTTGAAAATTAAGCATGAGTTACGAGTGTTTTACATCAGGAAGATAATTGGTAATAATCCTGTAAATATAAGTATATTTATATTACATACATTTATATAATACGAGTCTATTCGTTTCTAATTCCTCTAATGATATCTCTCTCTGTAATACAATGCCATACAGAGGCATCCTATAACTGCATACAATGCGTATAGTACATGTTTCTAACAGTATGCAGGACAGCTCTCTGATGTCAGAAGATGTTCTGCATATGTATATTACACTATGCGGGACAGAGCTCCAATGTCTTAGACTGTTCTGCATAGCTCTGTCCTGCATAGTGTTAGAAGCATGTGTCAGACCTCTTCCAACATAAGAACTATTTAGAGAAATCTCAATGTCAGACGAGGTCCGACACTGTATTGGAAAGGGTTAAGACTAGAGATGAGTGAGCATACTCGCTAAGGCAAACTACTCAAGCGAGTAGTGCCTTATGCGAGTACCTGCCCACTCGTCTCTAAAGATTTGGGTGCTGGCGGGGGAGACCGGTGAGCTGCGGGAGTGAGCAGAGGGGAGTGGGGGGGGGGGGAAGAGTGAGAGAGAGATCTCCCCCCCCCCCCTGTTCCTCCTCACTCTCCCCCGCCGCTCCCTGCCCCCTGCCGGCACTCGAATCTTTAGAGACAAGCGGGCAGGTACTCGCATAAGGCACTACTTGCTCGAGTAGTTTGCCTTAGCGAGTATGCTCGCTCATCTCTAGTTGAGACACCTAAGGCAAATAGGAACATAGGGGGTTTCGCTAAGTCTAGCCTTTGCTACACCGGGCCTAGTATGATTTGCCCCTGCACCGAATGCATGAAGCGGTTCACGCCTTCTCAGCTGTCCTAACCAGGCACACATTTCTGGCATAATTTACAGCACCTTTTGGGGTAAATTATATGTAAATCCGTGTTGGCTATGCCCCATCCAGATTAGCCATGCTGACTTTTCCCGAAAGAGGCAAGCCCTTGAGCAAAAGGCTGAAAAGTCAACAAATTTGGTCACTTTTTTTTACACTAGTTTTCAGGTTTAAAACCTTCTTAAATGTCCCCCACTGTTTTATGCCAGTATTACTCAAATACCTGCTGCAAACTGTCACAAAACCTTCTGTAAATGCGGGCAATAGTCTGATGTCAGCCTTATTCAACTCTACTAAAGTCTCCTCAACAGGTGGTGATTTGAGGATATCCTGTACAGAGAATGCCTGCAGCAATTTCTGAGGCTCTGACAATAATTGCATCACCTGGAAATATGATCCATGGGGTGTACTGGAGAACTGGAGTTGGGAAACATTGGTTTATGTTACAAAGCAGAGGAGCTTAGGCTAGGTTTACACTATGAATGAGTCTAACATGCCCATACTCTTCCATAAGACAGATGTATGACACAAGAGTAGCATACCTTTGGCTGGTAAATCATTGCCTCAACTGAACCAAATGGACAAATTTGCGTCACGTAAAAACGTTGCACCGGAAAAAAATAGAACATATGCAAAATTGACGGGCGCTTTTACGCACGGCCGGAAAAGATAGTTCTGGATCTATCTTTCAACCGATATATGCTGGCAGCTCCCATAGACTCCTATGGGAGCTGGAAAGAAAGGGAGGGGGAAGCATTTTAGTAGCGTCCAACGCTGCGAAAAGCTTACAGGTGCCTCTATTTAGGCATTTAGAGTCATTCCAAGGATTTATGCTGAGCAAGAGATTTCCGGGTTGCGGCGTATTTTTTTCGCTAATATGTTGCACCCGTCCATGTGAATGGATGAGAAACCGCTAATCAAATTCGGAACTTGATCACGTAAAATCGTCCATTGATGTTAATTAACATCGCATACGAGCGAAAATAAAAAACATACGCCGGTGTGAATAAAGCCTCATTGTACAAGAAGTGAGCTGTTGGTAATTGCTGACAACCACAATTGAAGCTGTCATTAATGCTGTTGTCACTTATGGACTTCCATTAAAGGCAGGTAAGAAGCAGACTATGACGAAAATGGAGGGATCTTATCCACCAAGTCGTAGGTATAGCCCGTCACTATTGGGTTAATTTACGGTAGAAATACTCTACAATTATGATATAGAAATAATCTGATTTGCACTATAAAATAGATGGATAAAACAAGCGCAGAACAAGCGCCGTCTCTGGAAGGGATGAAGCGCGCAGGAGATTTGCTATTCTCAGATCCGTGCCAATCTTCCCTCTGCATCTGTGCATTTGACTCACAGAGGAATTCCCTAATCCAGAGTTGGCAGGGAATGTTCATCTTGTTTACTGCTTTCTCCTAGCTGGAAATTGTCCTAGTAAAAAATCCATATTATCATACAAGGGAGACCGTTCAGAATGCAGTGCTCATTTTTTTTTACTATGGTTATCTGCTTTATAAACCAATTTTCAAGGGCCCATTCGCATGGCGTTCTATGGACACGGATTCTGTGCCCAATCTCTACCTGCGGTGACCAAGGGTTGCACAATTGTGCCAGTAAATGAGCAGTGTAACCTGAAAAAGCCATGGCCGGTGGCCAGGGTTGCAGCCGGATACGGGTGCCACAGCTTAGAAGGCTTTGAACAAGTGTTCTGGCTCTTAAACATTGACAACTTGTCCTTAGATCATCTATATGAGATCGATGGAGGTCCAACTTCCGGCTTGGAAGAGCGCTATGGCCTCTTCTTCAGTGAGCGATGGCATGATCATTGGTTAGCTGGTAGAGATGAGCGAACACCAAAATGTTCGGGTGTTCGTTATTCGTAACGAACTTCCCGTGATGCTCGAGGGTTCGTTTCGAACAACGAACCCCATTGAAGTCAATGGGCGACCAGAACATTTTTGTATTTCGCCGATGCTCGCTAAGGTTTTCATGTGTGAAAATCTGGGCAATTCAGGAAAGTGATGGGAATGACACAGTGACGGATAGGGCAGGCGAGGGGCTACATGTTGGGCTGCATCTCAAGTTCCCAGGTCCCACTATTAAGCCACAATACCGGCAAGAGTGGGCCCCCCCCCCTCCCAACAACTTTTACTTCTGAAAAGCCCTCATTAGCATGGCATACCTTTGCTAAGCACCACACTACCTCCAACAAAGCACAATCACTGCCTGCATGACACTCCACTGACACTTCTCCTGGGTTACATGCTGCCCAACCGCCCCCCCTCCCCCCCACAGCGCACACCAAAGTGTCCCTGCGCAGCCTTCAGCTGCCCTCATGCCACACCACGCTCATGTCTATTTAGAATTGCGTCTGCCATGACGAGGGACCGCAGGCACACACTGCAGAGGTTGGCACGGCTAGGCAGCGACCCTCTTTAAAAGTGGCGGAGCGATAGCCCACAATGCTGTACAGAAGCAATGAGAAATAGAATCCTGTGCCACCGCCATCAGGAGCTGCACACGTGGGCATAGCAATGGGGAACCTATGTGCCACACACTATTCATTCTGTCAAGGTGTCTGCATGCCCCAATCAGACCGGGCTTTTTAATTCATAGACACAGGCAGGTACAACTCCCTATTGTGAAGTCCCTGTCGACCCACAGCATGGGTGGCTCCCTGGAACCCACTGGCGGTACACAGAAATATCCCATTGCATTGCCCAACACAGCTGAGGTAGTAATGTCGTGCTTAATGCAGGTGGGCTTCGGCCCACACTGCATGCCCCAGTCTGACTGGGGTTCTTTATAAGTGTACAGATGTAGTAAAAACTCTGTGTGCACCTACAGCATGGGTGGGTGCCAGGAAGCCACCGGCGGTACATAGAAATATCCCATTGCATTGCCCAACACAGCTGAGGTAGTAATGTTGTGCTTAACCCTTTCCAATCCAATTTGTATATGGTTTTCCTAGGGGGCTTACTCTTTTTCTGCTGTTATACAACGGCGCTATATGCTGGCTAAAGCCAGTACTGCATGAGCTGACACGTAGGATAGGCTCCGACAGCAGAGAGGCTGGCAATATACAGTAAGAGAACCCCGACGGACGTCTACCAACAACGGAGCTGTACAGCCTTAAACCCTAATGTCTTCACAGGTCACACAGTGGACTGGAAAGGGTTAATGCAGGTGGGCTTCGGCCCACACTGCATGCCCCAGTCAGACTGGGGTTCTTTACAAGTGGACACATGTAGGTTTAACTCCCTGTGGACCCACTGCCTGGGTGGGTGCCAGGAAGCCACCGGCGGTACATAGAAATATCCCATTGCATTGCCCAACACAGCTGAGGTAGTAATGTCGTGCGTAATACAGGTGGGCTTCGGCCCACACTGCATGCCCCAGTCAGACGGGTTCTTTAGAAGTGTACAGAAGTATTAAAAACTCAGTGTGCACCTACAGCATGGGTGGCTCCCTGGAACCCACCGGCGGTACACAAAAATATCCCATTGCATTGCCCAACACAGCTGAGGTAGTAATGTCGTGCGTAATGCAGGTGGGCTTCGGCCCACACTGCATGCCCCAGTCAGACTGGGGTTCTTTACAAGTGGACACATGTAGGTTTAACTCCCTGTGGACCCACTGCCTGGGTGGGTGCCAGGAAGCCACCGGCGGTACATAGAAATATCCCATTGCATTGCCCAACACAGCTGAGGTAGTAATGTCGTGCGTAATGCAGGTGGGCTTCGGCCCACACTGCATGCCCCAGTCAGACTGGGGTTCTTTACAAGTGGACACATGTAGGTTTAACTCCCTGTGGACCCACTGCCTGGGTGGGTGCCAGGAAGCCACCGGCGGTACATAGAAATATCCCATTGCATTGCCCAACACAGCTGAGGTAGTAATGTCGTGCGTAATACAGGTGGGCTTCGGCCCACACTGCATGCCCCAGTCAGACGGGTTCTTTAGAAGTGTACAGAAGTATTAAAAACTCAGTGTGCACCTACAGCATGGGTGGCTCCCTGGAACCCACCGGCGGTACACAAAAATATCCCATTGCATTGCCCAACACAGCTGAGGTAACGTCAGCTGTAATGCAGGTGGGCTAAAAATTAATTTGATTACACTGTAGGCGAGGGCCCACAAAAATTGCTGTATCAACAGTACTAATGTACATCCCAAAAATTGGCCATGGCCAGCCAAGAGGGCAGGTGAAACCCATTAATCGCTTTGGTTAATGTGGCTTAAGTGGTAACTAGGCCTGGAGGCAGCCCAGTGTAACGAAAAATTGGTTCAAGTTAAAGTTCCAATGCTTTTAAGCGCATTGAAACTTATAAAAATTGTTCAGAAAAATTATTTGAGTGAGCCTTGTGGCCCTAAGAAAAATTGCCCGTTCAGCGTGATTACGTGAGGTTTCAGGAGGAGGAGCAGGAGGAGGAGGAGGAGGAATATTAGACACAGATTGATGAAGCAGAAATGTCCCCGTTTTGGATGGTGAGAGAGAACGTAGCTTCCATCCGCGGGTGCAGCCTACGTATTGCTTACGTATCGCTGCTGTCCGCTGGTGGAGAACAGAAGTCTGGCGAAATCCAGCCTTTGTTCATCTTGATGAGTGTTAGCCTGTCGGCACTGTCGGTTGACAAGCGGCTACGCTTATCTGTGATGATTCCCCCAGCCGCACTAAACACCCTCTCCGACAACACGCTAGCCGCAGGACAAGCAAGCACCTCAAGGGCATACAGGGCTAGTTCAGGCCACGTGTCCAGCTTCGACACCCAGTAGTTGTAGGGGGCAGAGGCGTCACCAAGGATGGTCGTGCGATCCGCTACGTACTCCCTCACCATCCTTTTGCAGTGCTCCCGCCGACTCAGCCGTGACTGGGGAGCGGTGACACAGTCTTGGTGGGGAGCCATAAAGCTGGCCAGGCCCTTAAAGACTGTTGCACTGCCTGGGATGTACATGCTGCTCGATCTACGCACATCCCCTGCAACATGGCCCTCGGAACTGCGCCTTCTGCCACTAGCGCTGTCGGCTGGGAATTTTACCATCAGCTTGTCCGCAAGGGTCCTGTGGTATAGCAACACTCTCGAACCCCTTTCCTCTTCGGGAATCAGAGTGGGCAGGTTCTCCTTATACCGTGGATCGAGCAGTGTGTACACCCAGTAATCCGTAGTGGCCAGAATGCGTGCAACGCGAGGGTCACGAGAAAGGCATCCTAACATGAAGTCAGCCATGTGTGCCAGGGTACCTGTACGCAACACATGGCTGTCTTCACTAGGAAGATCACTTTCAGGATCCTCCTCCTCCTCCTCCTCCTCAGGCCATACACGCTGAAAGGATGACAGGCAATCAGCCGGTGTACCGTCAGCAGCGGGCCAAGCTGTCTCTTCCCCCTCCTCCTCATCCTCCTCATGCTCCTCCTCCTCCTCCTGTACGCGCTGAGAAATAGACAGGAGGGTGCCCTGACTATCCAGCGGCATACTGTCTTCCCCCGCCCCCGTTTCCGAGCGCAAAGCAGCTGCCTTTATGGTTTGCAGGGAATTTCTCAAGATGCATAGCAGAGGAATGGTGACGCTAATGATTGTAGCATCGCCGCTCACCACCTGGGTAGACTCCTCAAAATTACCAAGGACATGGCAGATGTCTGCCAACCAGGCCCACTCTTCTGAAAGGAATTGAGGAGGCTGACTCCCACTGCGCCGCCCATGTTGGAGTTGGTATTCGACTATAGCTCTACGCTGTTCATAGAGCCTGGCCAACATGTGGAGCGTAGAGTTCCACCGTGTGGGCACGTCGCACAGCAGTCGGTGCACTGGCAGCTTAAAGTGATGTTGCAGGGTGCGCAGGGTGGCAGCGTCCGTGTGGGACTTGCGGAAATGTGCGCAGAGCCGGCGCGCCTTTACGAGCAGGTCTGACAAGCGTGGGTAGCTTTTCAGAAACCGCTGAACCACCAAATTAAAGACGTGGGCCAGGCATGGCACGTGCGTGAGGCTGCCGAGCTGCAGAGCCGCCACCAGGTTACGGCCGTTGTCACACACGACCATGCCCGGTTGGAGGCTCAGCGGCGCAAGCCAGCGGTCGGTCTGCTGTGTCAGACCCTGCAGCAGTTCGTGGGCCGTGTGCCTCTTATCGCCTAAGCTGAGTAGTTTCAGCACGGCCTGCTGACGCTTGCCCACCGCTGTGCTGCCACACCGCGCGACACCGACTGCTGGCGACATGCTGCTGCTAACACATCTTGATTGTGAGACAGAGGAGGAGGAGGAGGGTGCTTTAGTGGAGGAAGCATACACCTCCGCAGATACCAGCACCGAGCTGGGGCCCGCAATTCTGGGGGTGGGTAGGACGTGAGCGGTCCCAGGCTCTGACTCTGTCCCAGCCTCCACTAAATTCACCCAATGTGCCGTCAGGGAGATGTAGTGGCCCTGCCCGCCTGTGCTTGTCCACGTGTCCGTAGTTAAGTGGACCGTGGCAGTAACCGCGTTGGTGAGGGCGCGCACAATGTTGCGGGAGACGTGGTCGTGCAGGGCTGGGACGGCACATCGGGAAAAGTAGTGGCGACTGGGAACTGAGTAGCGCGGGGCCGCCGCCTCCATGATACTTTTGAAGGACTCCGTTTCCACAACCCTATACGGCAGCATCTCAAGGCTGATGAATTTTGCGATGCGGACGGTTAACGTTTGAGCGTGCGGGTGCGTGGCGGCGTACTTGCGCTTGCGCTCGAACACTTGCGCAAGCGACGGCTGAACGGTGCGCTGAACTACACTGCTGGATGGGGCCGAGGACAGCGGAGATGAGGGTGTGGGTGCAGGCCATGAGGCGGTAGTGCCTGTGTCCTGAGAGGGGGGTTGCATCTCAGTGGCAGGTTGGGGCACAGGGGGAGAGGCAGGGGTGCAAACCGGAGGCGGTGAACGGCCTTTGTCCCACCTTGCGGGGTGCTTGGCCATCATATGTCTGCGCATGGTGGTGGTGGTGAGGCTGTTGGTGTTGGCTCCCCGGCTGAGCTTTGCGCGACAAAGGTTGCACACCACTGTTCGTCGGTCGTCAGGCGTCTCTGTGAAAAACTGCCAGACCTTAGAGCACCTCGGCCTCCGCAGGGTGGCATGGCGCGAGGGGGCGCTTTGGGAAACACTTGGTGGATTATTCGGTCTGGCCCTGCCTCTACCCCTGGCCACTGCACTGCCTCTTGCAACCTGCCCTGCTGATGCCCTTGACTCCCCCTCTGAAGACCTGTCCTCCTGAGTAAGCGTTGCACACCAGGTGGGGTCAGTCACCTCATCGTCCTGCTGCTCTTCCTCCGAATCCTCTGTGCGCTGCTCCCTGGGACTTACTGCCCTTACTACTACCTCACTGCAAGACAACTGTGTCTGATCGTCATCGTCCTCCTCACCCACAGAAAGTTGTTGAGACAGTTGGCGGAAGTCCCCAGCCTCTTCCCCCGGACCCCGGGAACTTTCGAATGGTTGGGCATCAGTGACGATAAACTCCTCTGGTGGGAGAGGAACCGCTGCTGCCCAATCTAAGCAGGGGCCCGAGAACAGTTCCTGGGAGTGTTCCCGCTCCTGAGCAGGTGTCATTGTAGTGGAGTGAGGAGGCTGGGAGGAAGGAGGAGCAGCAGACAGAGGATTCGGATTGGCAGCAGTGGACGGCGCAGAACTGCGGGTAGACGATAGGTTGCTCGAAGCACTTTCTGCCATCCAGGACAGGACCTGCTCACACTGCTCATTTTCTAATAACCGTCTCCCGCGTGGACCCATTAATTGGGCGATGAATGTGGGGACGCCAGAAACGTGCCTCTCTCCTAATCGCGCAGCAGTCGGCTGCGACACACCTGGATCAGGAGCTTGGCCTGTGCCCACACCCTGACTTGGCCCTCCGCGTCCTCGGCCGCGTCCACGTCCTCTAGGCCTACCCCTACCCCTCAGCATGCTGTATTACCAGTGATTTGATTTCACAGGCAGGAAATAAATTGGCGCAAGACTGCAGGCCAAATATAATTTTTGCCCTTTTTGGAAAACGAAAGGCCCCACTGCCTCTAGTGAATGAATTATCTAAGTTTAATAACTGTGCTGTGTCCCTGCTTATGTGTCACAGAACGTGAGGGTAGCAGAGTTATTATAACTCTTGGAGAGCAGGTATTTTTTTTCCCAATTAAGGAAAGCAAATGGCGAACCCAGCAGTAAAGCGTAGCTGGCTGCGTATGATTTAGCAATGTTTTTCACGCAGCTCACACGTCTCCACAGGCGTAAGGACGGACAGAGGCTGGACAAATAGATTTGTTTTCAGTTTTTTCCCACCAACAGGCAGCACTGCGTATATTCAATGAACCTGAGAAGTTTAATAACTGTGCTGTGTCCCTGCTTATGTGTCACAGAACGTGAGGGTAGCAGAGTTATTATAACTCTTGGAGAGCAGGTATTTTTTTTCCCAATTAAGGAAAGCAAATGGCGAACCCAGCAGTAAAGCGTAGCTGGCTGCGTATGATTTAGCAATGTTTTTCACGCAGCTCACACGTCTCCACAGGCGTAAGGACGGACAGAGGCTGGACAAATAGATTTGTTTTCAGTTTTTTCCCACCAACAGGCAGCACTGCGTATATTCAATGAACCTGAGAAGTTTAATAACTGTGCTGTGTCCCTGCTTATGTGTCACAGAACGTGAGGGTAGCAGAGTTATTATAACTCTGGCAGAGCAGGTATTTTTTTTCCCAATTAAGGAAAGCAAATGGCGAACCCAGCAGTAAAGCGTAGCTGGGTGCGTATGATTTAGCAATGTTTTTCACGCAGCTCACACGTGTCCACCGCCCGTAAGGACGGACAGAGGCTGGACAAATAGATTTGTTTTCAGTTTTTTCCCACCAACAGGCAGCACTGCGTATATTCTATGAATAATAACTGTGTTGTGGCCCTGCCTATACAATTCTTTCCCTGCAGTATCAATGGAGGGTGGAATGCTCTGCAGAGGCGATTTTGAGAAGCCCAAAAAAAATGCAGCACAGCTAACAGCAGCCTGGACAGTACTGCACACGGATAAATATGGCCCTAGAAAGGACCGTTGAGGTTCTTGAAGGCTACACTCACTCCTAACACTCTCCCTGCCTATGCAGCACTTCTGTCCCTAATGCCAGGTGCAACGCTCTGCAGAGCCGATTTTGAGAAGAAAAAAAAATCCCACTGCTAACAGCAGCCAACACACAGCTATCAGTGGCCCTAATAAGGACCTTTGGGGGTCTTGAAGCCTACACTAACTACCAATTCTTTCCCTACAGCAGCTCCGGTACAAACAGCACTGTCCCTCATCTAACTCACACCGCATCTGAGGCGAGCCGCGGGAGGGGCCGACTTTTATATTAGGCGAACACCTGATCTCGCCAGCCACTCACAGCAGGGGGGTGGTATAGGGCTTAAACGTTGCAGGGGGAAGTTGTAATGCCTTCCCTGTCTTTCAATTGGCCAGAAAAGCGCGCTAACGTCTCAGGGAAGGAAGTGAAAGTAACCAGAACACCGCATGGTGTTCGTCACGAATAACGAACATCCCGAACACCCTAATATTCGCACGAATATCAAGCTCGGACGAACGCGTTCGCTCATCTCTATTAGCTGGCCTTTCTGCAGCTCAGTCCCATTCACGTAAAGGGGCTGAGCCACAAGACCAGGCATATCTGTCACACAATGTAGGATGCTGTGCCTGGTAATAGAATCAAGAGGCCACAGGGCTTGGCTGAGCTCTGCACCGCTTTAGACTGCTGATCGATGGTGCTGCTGAGAGTCCAACCCTACTGATTAAATATTAATGACCAATCTAGAGATAGGTCATCAATATTTAAAGAGTACCTGCCCTTTCACCTTTGGAGCGCTTCTGCTCTGTCTGTCTTGTTCATCTCCTTCCAGCAGCTGAAGATGGCCCCATGTAGGGCTTATATATAGCACTAGATGGGGCCATCTTCAGCTGCCAGGAGCCAAAGAAGGCCGATAGAGCAGAAGCGCTTCAAAGGCGAAAGTGCAGGTACTCTTTAAGTCGTCAAAACCCCCTATAGTGTTGTTTCATACAGTATTTTGTGGCAACCCCCCTTCAATATTGGCTCTAGGTCACACACTATCTTTTGGCTTGTGTGTTTTTTTTCTATGCTGAATGCTCTAGGGTTGGCGTTTTCATATTTCCTTTTGAACTACGACTAATATCTGGCTGTAGTATTTTTGCAGAAAAATTACCAAAAAAAATGGTACCATTTTGGAGTACATATGACTTTTTTGATCACTTTTATTGCATTTTTCAAGAGGCGTTCAATTTATTGTAGGGGTTGTTAGAGATGTGATTATATCAAACAAGTTTTTTTTTTGTTTTTTTTTTAAACAAAAAGGGAACAAATGTGCAAAAAGTGTTTTCTTTGTGTCCTTATAGAGGACTTGAACCTGCAATCTCAAGATTTCTCAGACAATACACTGCAGTCCTTCTGAACTGCAGTGTATTATTACCATTCCTGCCTATGACCGGCCATGGCAGACTCAGACCCCAATAACTAGTTTCCAGTTTATATGGCAATCCATCAGCCCTCTGCAATTTCATGGCTAAGACACCTCCCTTCATTAACCTTGTACATGCCAATATCAACATTGATCACAACCTGTAAGTGGTTAACAGCATGAAGCCAACCGTCAGTCACAGCTGGCTCCCGCTGCGGATGGTGTGGGCTCAGATCCTGAGCCTGTTCTATCCATATGATATAAATATACATCATTTTGTTACAACTCCCTCTCACCCAGGACATAAATATACATCCTGGGGGGTTGGGGGGGATTTAAGGGCTACTTCAGTGAGAAAGTGTGTGTGTGCGTGCGTGCGTGCGTGCGTGCGTGCGTGCGTGCGTGCGTACTAGTATTACCTTGTTAAGTTATTCTTTACAATCTAACAATTCCTGGAGTCCTTCTCTTCAGTTGACTCATATGATCTCATTGTATCCATCTGGGAACTACTTGTCTCAGCATTGACTCAAGAAGTCACTATTTCAGTCACCAGATATCCTGTATGATGAAACTGCATGGATTGTACCACACAGGTTCTTCATGGGAAGACTTCGATCACAGTTAGTGATGATGATATATGTCCCGATCACATAGTTATAATGAAGGTGACAGACCATAAGTGTACAGTCAGGGAGGCTGAGCTTTCACTTGTTTATAAGACTATAGAGGGTAATTACACTGTCCTGCCAGCAAGCAGAGATGGTACTAGCTCTAGCCGGTCATGTGATGTTGCGCTGATGCATTATTTATTTATTTAATTTATCCATTATGAGATTGCTAGCACGGTCTAGAGGAAGAGAAAGCAAGGATAACTCTAAAAAAAACTAGTTAAGGTGAGTTAACACAGGGCTAATTTGCCGTGGAAATTCTGAGCGGAATTTCGCTGCCGCAAATCTGCCTGCCGCTGCTAATCCGGGGATTGTCCAGCCACGTGGATGAGATTTGTCAAAAATCTCGACCACACGGGATTACCAATCCGTCGCGGCAAAGCCGGTGCTGTGGTTCGGATTCCTCGGTCGCAGCAGGTCTATTTTTTTCTTCCGTTGCGGCCGCGCTCCTCTCTATGGGAACGCCGGCCGCAATGGAAAGCTATGTGCCAAGCCGCTCCAAGACCCGTGCGTTTTAAAGCTGTGCCTTCACGGCGTAAATCTTGCAGCTTCCGCTGCGGCACGGCTGTCCTGGCCCAGCAGAGGATTGTGGAATTTATCCCATTGCTTTCAATGAGGCTGACGCCGCTGCCGACGGATCCATTGATAACAATGGGTGTTGCTATGAGAAAGTATGCAGAAATGTCGGGATTTATTTCTCGCATTGCGGTGCCATGCAGGAAAGCATCACTCGTGTGCATGACCCCAATCCAAAGAATGGGGTTCATATTTGTGTGAGATTTGTGCGTCTCGCAATACAGAAATCTCGGCCTGTGTGAAGCCGGCCTTAGTGGCAGGAAACCCCGATAGTCAAGACCACCAAGATCATAGATTAATCCAAGCTGGAGAAATCATGACGGTTGCGAGTGCAGGAGGTTCCATTAGATTGCATGTATCAACTACATTTAAAGGGGTTTTTAGTATTGTACATTCTGTACAATACTAAAACAGAAACAAGGAGACATTTTTCCTGTTCTGATACCACTCACTGCAGTGATCTGCAAGGGGCCATTATATATATATATATATATATATATATATATATATATATATATATATATATATATATATTTATATATTTATTATTATTTTTTTGGACTAGCTTTTATGTAGAAATCTATAAGGAACAATCACCTTCAGGGGTGCAACTTGTACCTGCTGAGTCCCATGCACAATTTGTTACAGGACCTCCACCACAAGAATGCTTCCTTCATAGTAGCGGTCTCCTTGTATGGGAAAGGGAGACCTTATGGGCCAGCTAAGGCCGGCTGCACACAACCAGATTTGAATTGCAGAATCGACTATATTCTGCACCCATTGAAAAAAAAAAAGCCATTCGCATGTCTGCTCAGATGGCGATCTCCGCGAGCGTATTTAAAAATCGCAGCAGGTTTTATTTTTGCGCAGACTCTGCACAGACGGCTTCCATCGAAGTCAATGGAATCTGTGCGATCCACAGCCCATCCGCAATTCACAGTGTGGTTACCCGCATCGTCTAACAACAGCAGGGATTAAGAAAAAAAAAAAAAATATATATATATATATATATATTTATTTTTTTATTTTTTTTTAAACAACCCCAAAAAAACCATATGGTGCCTGACCGCCGGCAAGCGTCCACGGTCATCCGTACTACAGGGGGAAAAAAAAAGGTGTGTGAGGCCACTGGCTGCGGTCAGAGCCAGATTCTGATGCGGCTGCCCGCATGCAGAATCCGGATAAGTGGTGTGCGGGCAGGCTAAGGCTCCAGGGCCCGGGTGTAACGGCATTCTTTGCCCCCGTTATAGTTACCCCCTGCTCACCCATATCCAGGGAAACAAGCAATAACAAACATGCAATGAGTGATACTGGTGACAATGTCCATTTGTTAAAAATTGGTTAGCAATGCCCTCCTGTGGCCGTTAATGGCATATTTTTACTTATTAAAAGGGATTTTCTAGGACCATTTTACTAATCCGTGTTTAGAGTACACGGTTAGGGCCCCTTCACATAGGCACTGCGATTTTTGGTCGGGACATTTAAAGGGTTAACAGGCTTGATGAGCCACACAACTGACCGGAGCTGTTGCCGCCGACTGTAAGAAACAGCCGGCGCCCACGATGTATGGAGGACGATTGCAGCGTGATCTCACTGCATACATAGACCGCCGACACAGGCCATCAGAAGGTATATTGGCGGTCACGAAGGGGTTAAAAATTGCCACACTTGCCATGTTTCGGAGCCAATCGTGAAGTGAACTAGCACCAGGGTTTCAACTCTTCTTGTGGCTCTTTCCAGGAGTGACATCAGCAGCGTGGAGGGTGAGGTGATGCGGTGGCTGCTGTAAGCAGGCATGTTGTGCACCGATGCTGTCCAGTAGTAAAGCTAGGGAGAGCAGGGCCAGAAATAACAGAACAAAGCGATAAATGTAAATGAGCAAAGGCTGCCAGATGAGAAAGGAGAAAAGCGTGAAAACCTCAAATTAGTTAATGATTAGAGATGAGCGAACGTACTCGTCCGAGCTTGATGCTCGGGCGAATATTAGGGTGTTCGGGATGCTTTTTATTCTTAACGAGTACCACGCGATGTTCGGGTTACTTTCACTTTCATCTCTGAGACGTTAGCGCGCTTTTCTGGCCAATTGAAAGACAGGGAAGGCATTACAACTTCCCCCTGTGACGTTCAAGCCCTATACCACCCGCCTGCTGTGAGTGGCTGGGGAGATTAGATGTCACCCGAGTATAAAAATCGGCCCCTCCCGCGGCTCGCCACAGATGCGTTGTGAGTTAGCTGTGGGAAAGTGCTGTTGTGTTGGAGCTGCTGTAGGGAGAGTGTTAGGAGTGAGTGTAGGCTTCAAGAACCCCAACAGTCCTTCTTAGGGCCACATCTATCCGTGTGCAGTAGTGTGGAGGCTGCTGTTAGCAGTGTTGCACAATTATTTTTTTTTTTCAAAATCGGCTGTGCAGAGCATTGCGCCCTGCAGTAATACTACAGGGACAGAAGTGGTGGTTAGGCAGGGAGAGTGTTAGGAGTGAGTGTAGGCTTCAAGAACCCCAACGGTCCTTCTTAGGGCCACATTTAACCGTGTGCAGTACTGTGCAGGCTGCTGTTAGCAGTGTTGCATATTTTTTTTTTTTCAAAATCGGCTGTGCAGAGCATTGCGCCCTGCAGTAATACTACAGGGACAGAATTGTGTAGGCAGGGCCAGAAGACATATATTATTGATTGAATATAGTCAGTGGGCCTTCCCTTTAAAAAAAAAAAGGGAAACATTCTATTTGGCCTGCCTCTGACAGTCCTCAGCGTTCTGAGTACGTGTGTGGTGGGTGGAGAACGTAAAGAAATCATACGCAGCCAGCTACGTTTAACAGCAGGCTTGCGCCAATTTATTTCCTGCCTGGGAAAAATCACCGCTCTGCTGCACTTCATATAACACTGCAGTTCTGTGGAACACATTTCTAATCTTATCTGATTGAATATAGTCAGTGGGCCTTCCCTTTAAAAAAAAAGGGAAACATTCTATTTGGCCTGCAGGCTTGCGCCAATTTATTTCCTGCCTGGGAAAAATCACCGCTCTGCTGCACTTCATATAACACTGCAGTTCTGTGGAACACATTTCTAATCTTATCTGATTGAATATAGTCAGTGGGTCTTCCCTTTAAAAAAAAAAGGGAAACATTCTATTTGGCCTGCAGGCTTGCGCCAATTTATTACCTGCCTGGGAAAAATCACCGCTCTGCTGCACTTCATATAACACTGCAGTTCTGTGGAACACATTTCTAATCTTATCTGATTGAATATAGTCAGTGGGCCTTCCCTTTAAAAAAACAAAAAGGGAAACATTCTATTTGGCCTGCAGGCTTGCGCCAATTTATTTCCTGCCTGGGAAAAATCACCGCTCTGCTGCACTTCATATAACACTGCAGTTCTGTGGAACACATTTCTAATCTTATCTGATTGAATATAGTCATTGGGCCTGCCCTTTAAAAAAAAAAAGGGAAACATTCTATTTGGCCTGCAGGCTTGCGCCAATTTATTTCCTGCCTGGGAAATCACTGGTAATACAGCATGCTGAGGGGTAGGGGTAGGCCTAGAGGACGTGGACGTGGCCGAGGACGCGTAGGCCCAAGTGAGGGTGTGGGCACAGGCTGAGCTCCTGATCAAGGTGTATCGCAGCCGACTGCTGCGCGATTAGGAGAGAGGCACGTTTCTGGCGTCCCCACATTCATCGCCCAATTAATGGGTCCACGCGGGAGACCTTTATTAGAAAATGAGCAGTGTGAGCAGGTCCTGTCGTGGATGGCAGAAAGTGCTTCGAGCAAGCTATCATCCACCCACAGTTCTGCGCCGTCCAGTGCTGCAAATCCGAATCCTCTGGCTGCTGCTCCTCCTTCCTCCCAGCCTCCTCACTCCACTACAATGACACATGCTCAGGAGCGGGAAGACTCCCAGGAACTGTTCTCGGGCCCCTGCTCAGATTGGGCAGCAGTGGTTCCTCTCCCACTAGAGGAGTTTATCGTCACTGATGCCCAACCATTGGAAAGTTCCCGGGGTCCGGGGGATGAGGCTCGGGACTTCCGGCAACTGTCTCAAGACCTTTCAGTGGGTGAGGAGGACGATGACGATGAGACACAGTTGTCTTGCAGTGAGGTAGTAGTAAGGGCAGTAAGTCCGAGGGAGGAGCGCACAGAGGATTCGGAGGAAGAGCAGCAGGACGATGAGGTGACTGACCCCACCTGGTGTGCAACGCCTACTCAGGACAGGTCTTCAGAGGGGGAGGCAAGGGCAGCAGCAGGGCAGGTTGCAAGAGGCAGTGCGGTGTCCAGGGGTAGAGGCAGGGCCAGACCGAATAATCCACCAACTGTTTCCCAAAGCGCACCCTCGCGCCATGCCACCCTGCAGAGGCCGAGGTGCTCTAAGGTCTGGCAGTTTTTCACAGAGACGCCTAACGACCGACGAACAGTGGTGTGCAACCTTTGTCGCGCCAAGATCAGCCGGGGAGCCACCACCAACAGCCTCACCACCACCAGCATGCGCAGACATATGATGGCCAAGCACCCCACAAGGTGGGACGAAGGCCGTACACCGCCTCCGGTTTGCACCGCTACCTCTCCCCCTGTGCCCCAACCTGCCACTGAGATCCAACCCCCCTCTGCGGACACAGGCACTACCGTCTCCTGGCCTGCACCCACACCCTCACCTCTGGTGTCCTCGGCCCCATCCAGCAATATGTCGCACCGCACCGTCCAGCCGTCGCTAGCGCAAGTCTTTGAGCGGAAGCGCAAGTACGCCGCCACGCACCCGCACGCTCAATCGTTAACCGTCCACATAGCGAAATTTATCAGCCTTGAGATGCTGCCGTATAGGGTTGTGGAAACGGAGTCCTTCAAAAGTATGATGGCGGCGGCGGCCCCGCGCTACTCAGTTCCCAGTCGCCACTACTTTTCCCGATGTGCCATCCCAGCCCTGCACGACCACGTCTCCCGCAACATTGTACGCGCCCTCACCAATGCAAGGTCCACTTAACAACGGACACGTGGACAAGCACAGGCGGGCAGGGCCACTACATCTCCCTGACGGCACATTGGGTGAATTTAGTGGAGGCTGGGACAGAGTCAGAGCCTGGGACCACTCACGTCCTACCCACCCCCAGAATTGCGGGCCCCAGCTCGGTGGTGGTATGTTCGGCGGTGTATGCTTCCTCCACTAAAGCACCCTCCTCCTCCTCCTCCTCCTCCTCAACCTCTGTCTCGCAATCTAGATGTGTCAGCAGCAGCAGGACGTCGCCAGCAGTCGGTGTCGCGCGGCGTGGTAGCACAGCGGTGGGCAAGCGTCAGCAGGCCGTGCTGAAACTACTCAGCTTAAGAGAGAAGAGGCACACGGCCCACGAACTGCTGCGGGGTCTAACAGAGCAGACCGACCGTTGGCTTGCGCCGCTGAGCCTCCAACCGGGCATGGTCGTGTGTGACAACGGCCGTAACCTGGTGGCGGCTCGGCAGCTCGGCAGCCTCACGCACGTGCCATGCCTGGCCCACGTCTTTAATTTGGTGGTTCAGCGCTTTCTGAAAAGCTACCCACGCTTGTCAGACCTGCTCGTAAAGGTGCGCCGTCTCTGCGCACATTTCCGCAAGTCCCACACGGACGCTGCCACCCTGCGGACCCTGCAACATCGGTTTAATCTGCCAGTGCACCAACTGCTGTGCGACGTGCCCACACGGTGGAACTCTACGCTCCACATGTTGGCCAGGCTCTATGAGCAGCGTAGAGCTATAGTGGAATACCAACTCCAACATGGGCGGCGCAGTGGGAGTCAGCCTCCTCAATTATTTTCAGAAGAGTGGGCCTGGTTGGCAGACATCTGCCAGGTCCTTGGAAAGTTTGAGGAGTCTACCCAGGTGGTGAGTGGCGATGCTGCAATCATTAGCGTCACCATTCCTCTGCTATGCCTCTTGAGAAGTTCCTTGCAAAGCATAAAGGCAAATGCTTTGCGCTCGGAAACGGAGGCGGGGGAAGACAGTATGTCGCTGGATAGTCAGAGCACCCTCCTGTCTATATCTCAGCGCGTTGAGGAGGAGGAGGAGGAGCATGAGGAGGAGGGGGAAGAGACAGCTTGGCCCACTGCTGACGGTACCCATGCTGCTTGCCTGTCATCCTTTCAGCGTGTATGGCCTGAGGAGGAGGAGGCGGAGGAGGAGGAGGAGGAGGAGGATCCTGAAAGTGATCTTCCTAGTGAAGACAGCCATGTGTTGCGTACAGGTACCCTGGCACACATGGCTGATTTCATGTTAGGATGCCTTTCTCGTGACCCTCGTGTTGCACGCATTCTAGCCACTACGGATTACTGGGTGTACACACTGCTCGACCCACGGTATAAGGAGAACCTTTCCACTCTCATTCCCGAAGAGGAAAGGGGTTTGAGAGTGTTGCTATACCACAGGACCCTGGCGGACAAGCTGATGGTAAAATTCCCCTCCGACAGCGCTAGTGGCAGAAGGCGCAGTTCCGAGGGCCAGGTAGCAGGGGAGGTGCGGAGATCGAGCAGCATGTTCAGCACAGGCAGTGCAACACTCTTTAAGGCCCTGGACAGCTTTATGGCTCCCCACCAAGACTGTGTCACCGCTCCCCAGTCAAGGCTGAGTCGGCGGGAGCACTGTAAAAGGATGGTGAGGGAGTACATAGCCGATCGCACGACCATCCTCCGTGACGCCTCTGCCCCCTACAACTACTGGGTGTCGAAGCTGGACACGTGGCCTGAACTAGCGCTGTATGCCCTGGAGGTGCTTGCTTGTCCTGCGGCTAGCGTCTTGTCGGAGAGGGTGTTTAGTGCGGCTGAGGGAATCATCACAGATAAGCGTACCCGCCTGTCAACCGACAGTGCCGACAGGCTTACACTCATCAAGATGAACAAAGCCTGGATTTCCCCAGACTTCTCTTCTCCACCAGCGGACAGCAGCGATACCTAAACAATACATAGGCTGCACCCGCGGATGGAAGCATCGTGCTGTATCACCATCCAAAACGGTGACATTTCTGCTTTATCAATCTGTGTCTAATATTTCTCCTCCTCCTCCTGCTCCTCCTCCTGAAACCTCACGTAATCACGCCGAACGGGCAATTTTTCTTTGGGCCACAAGGCTCACTCATATAATTTTTCCAAACAATTTTTATACGTTTCAATGCTCTTATAAGCGATGAAACTTTAACTTGAACCAATTTTTCGTTAAACTGGGCTGCCTCCAGGCCTAGTTACCACTTAAGCCACATTAACCAAAGCGATTAATGGGTTTCACCTGCCATCTTGGTTGGGCATGGCCAATTTTTTCTGAGGTACATTAGTACTGTTGCTACACCAATTTTTTTGGGCCCTCACCTACAGTGTAATCATTGTAATTTCTATGTTCTTCGCCTGCACTCATGGTACAGAAAGGTGTGTGGGGTTGGCCTACACTTTTGCTACATAAATGTAACTGGGGTCTTGTCTATACTGCAGCTACTGAAATGTGAAAGAGACTGTTATCTCCCTAAACTGCTGCAATGGGAATTGTTACTGGGGCTTGTCTTGAGTGCTACTATTACTGAAATGGAACTAAGACTGCGCTCCTCCTATACTGCTGCTTCGGAATTGTTACTGGGGCTTGTCTTGAGTGCTACTATTACTGAAATGGAACTAAGACTGCGCTCCTCCTATACTGCTGCAATGGGAATTGTTACTGGGGCTTGTCTTGAGTGCTACTATTACTGAAATGGAACTAAGACTGCGCTCCTCCTATACTGCTGCTTCGGAATTGTTACTGGGGCCTGTCTTGAGTGCTACTATTACTGAAATGGAACTAAGACTGCGCTCCCCCTATACTGCTGCTAGTGATATGTTAGTGGGGCCTGTCCTAATACTACCGCTGAAATGTTAATAATTCGGGGCTCTGCCTATACCGCAGCTAATGGTATGTCACTGGGGTGTGGAAACAGAGGCTTCACAAAGACATGATGGCGGCGAGGCCATTTCCCACCAACGCTGTTACTGTTAAGGTGCATATAACCACGGACACGTGGAGAGGACACATAGTGCCTCCAAAACATCCCCCTCCTCCTCCAACAATGAAAACATTCTTGGCAAAGACCTTTGCATTGGTCCGTCTGGTGGCAGTCCAAGAATTTCACCTTTAACGACACAACAAGAGAGCACCACCACCATCCCCCCGCCACGGCCCACTTAATCATGGCCACATTCCGAAAACCAACTACATAAAACCGCGCTACTAGGTCCGCAGTCACCACCACATTACCACCAACGAGGTTACTGTTAAGGTACATATTACCAGTCTGACTGGGGCATGCAGTGTGGGCCAAAGCCCACCTGTATTGTATCTGACGTTAGCTCTGCTGAGTAGGGCACTGCAATGGGATATATTTATGTACCACCGGTGGGTTCCAGGGAGCCACCCATGCTGTCGGTCCACACGGAGTTTAACCTACATCTGTCCACTTGTAAAGAACCCCAGTCTGACTGGGGCATGCAGTGTGGGCCGAAGCCCACCTGCATTAAACATGACATTACTACCTCAGCTGTGATGGGCACTGCAATGGGATATTTTTATGTACCGCCGGTGGCTTCCTGGCACCCACCCATGCTGTCGGTCCACAGGGAGTTGTAAATGCATCTGTGTCCACTTCTAAAGAACCCCAGTCTGACTGGGGCATGCAGTGTGGGCCGAAGCCCACCTGCATTAAGCACGACATTACTACCTCAGCTGTGTTGGGCAATGCAATGGGATATTTTTATGTACCGCCGGTGGCTTCCAGGGAGCCACCCATGCTGTGGGTGCACACGGAATTCCCATCCCGGAGTTGTACCTGCCTGTGACTATTTATAAAAAAAACGCGGTCTGACTGGGGCGTGCAGACACCTTGACAGAATGAATAGTGTGTGGCACATAGGTTCCCCATTGCTAAGCCCATGTGTGCAGCTCCAGATGGAGGTGGCACAGGATTGGATTTCTCATTGCTTCTGTACAGCATTGTGGACTATCGGCCCGCCCCTTTTATGGGGGGGTCGCTGCCTAGCCATGCCAACCCTCTGCAGTGTGTGCCTGCTTTTCCTGTGGCAGACGCACTTATAAATAGACATGAGGGTGGCGTGAGGGCAGCTGAAGGCTGGGCAGGGACAGTTTGGTGTGCGCTGTGGACACTGGGTCGTGGGGGGGGGGGGGGTTTGGGCAGCATGTAACACAGAAGTGGCAGCGGAGTGTCATGCAGGCAGTGATTGTGCTTTGTTGGAGGTAGTGTGGTGCTTAGCTAAGGTATGCCATGCTAATGAGGGCTTTTCAGAAGTAAAAGTTTTTGGGAGGGGGGAGGGCCCACTCTTGCCGCTATTGTGGCTTAATAGTGGGACCTGGCAACTTGAGATGCAGCCCAACATGTAGCCCCTCGCCTGCCCTATCCGTTGCTGTGTCGTTCCCATCACTTTCTTGAATTGCCCAGATTTTCACACATGAAAACCTTAGCGAGCATCGGCGAAATACAAAAGTGCTCGGGTCGCCCATTGACTTCAATGGGGTTCGTTATTCGAAACGAACCCTCGAGCATCGCGAAAAGTTCGCCTCGAGTAACGAGCACCCGAGCATTTTGGTGCTCGCTCATCTCTATTAATGATTGTTTACTGGCTACTATAGCAGAAAAATATCTAATGTAATAAACCCCTTTAGGTCACTGTCACATGACAATATGTGTTAGCCAAAAGCAGAAGTGAAACCTACAGAGAAAAAGTATCATGGAAAGATTGTCACAGAATCAGAGTTGGGTCCAACCCCCTGCTCACTGCAGGATCACGAAGTCATACCAGACAGAGGTCGGTTTAGTCTCTCTAAATACTTCCCATTGAAGAACTCACCACCTCCTGTGGCAAACTATTCCACTTATTGATCACCCTCACACAAAAAAAATAAAAATCGCATGAATGAGAGGCAGCCGTTTATGCATCCGTGCAGACGGCCGAGTGCGGCGTGGACACGCCGAGTGCGGCGTTTATACGCCGCACCTGGAATACTATCAGGTGAAGGGAGAGTGTTCAGCTTTACTAATATCCCTCCCCCTTTTCAGCTGTCTGCAATGGGAGGGGGGGGGGGGGGGGTGGGAGCTAGTATGTTAAACTCCCTCCCACCTCCCTTTTGCAGCAGCTCCCATAGGAGTCTAAGACTGGCTTCCATATTCCGATTGGAAGATCACTCCAGAACTCTTTTCCGTCCAGCGTAAAACCAGCCAACCAGAATACACAGATGTTTTTATGTACCGCAAAGATGGGCATCAGAACTGAGGCATTGGAAGCCAATGCATTAGAGTAGTAGCTTATAGAGTCCAACTGTGAGAACAGGGCTGATATACACATGTGAATGAAGTGTAAGGCTGTGTTTACACAGGAGAATGAAATAAAAGTCGAGGTTCTGGGCCCACTATCACCCTTTTAAGTCACCAATTTTTCATGCCACTAATGAGATTTACAAGAGGGGGGGGGGGGGGGGGGGGGGGTATTGCTGCACATACCATATTTTCATGTGAATGAAAATCCTCTTTCAAAAAAAAAGCCCACACACCCCGCATGTACTGCTGTAGTTTCATTGCTTTTGTGGATTGAAAGTGCCCTAACAAAGTTTAAAGGGAAACAGCCAGAAAGCTCCTAGTAAGTGCAATTAGCAGCAGGTTTTCACAAGGTGTTTGAGTCATTCATAGGAAAAACTTCACCGACAAGACCCAAGAAACCCGAAGATCTTGTCCTGAACGTCCACCTCCATGCTATTACGAACTGCTAATAGGAATTCAAGGCTCTGATTGGAAAAAAAATATTTTATAGTCATCCACAATAATAAGGGCTGCTAAGTCAGAAAGTTCCAAAGTTTCCCCTCTGAATGTGCCAATTCAGATAGCCCAGAGGTGAAGGATACACAACCGAGTACGGGCCCTTTTTGGCAGCTTAGGCCTACCTCATAGGCTCCCCCCACAAGGTTTTCAACGGAACCCCTTAAACCAGCCGGTTAAGCGGAGGCCATTTTTGCCGTTTAGCACACCTCATCCATGACGTACGCAAAACTCTGCTGTGGCCATAAGTGAAAGTAAAGTCGTGGCGCTTTGCTGAACGCCTGTGTGAAGGAGGCCTTTGAGGGGCCAGGCTTTATTTTTCATGCTTGGATCTCCTCCCTGACCATTTGGTGGAGACCCTCCATTAATGTACTCCTGCTCCTCTGGCTATTCTTGGTGTAGTCAGTACAAATAAGTTTCTTTGCATAGTCATCGAATTTTTTTTTTAGACCACAACATGCATCTCTGGACACTTTCCAGCAATAACAGAAGAAATTATACCACACCGCCTGTAGATGATCATTTGTGTCCAAGTGGACTACTCAGTTTGTGGGTTTTCCCTGTCACCTTCCATGTTGTCCATAGAATTAGGAGGAGAGTCCAGAGCTGTAATCCTGCACGGTAAGCTCCAGGAGATTCAAAACCACCTCTTTTTTAATTTGGCGGGGGTTGACATCACTGGAGTGTGCATCTGACGTCATAGTGTGCGTTGTGGCATGATCCCGCATCAGCCGCCAGGCCCATATGCAGGGATGCTGCAGCATAAGAGGGGCTGGCGATACACCGACCGCCACTGCTCGCTGAGCAGACATTGATATGGACGCTGCACCACTTAGGTAAGCAATCTTTTCAGTCCTTCCTCCAACACTCCATGGGGAGCTCTCCTCTGTATCCATTTAGGACAGAAAGGACACTGGAGACCGGTGGTAGGAGGTGGTCTTTTGACCTCTCCTCTTCCTGTCCAAACAAGGTCAAGAGGGCAACCTCCATGCATGCTGTCAGGATGGACGGAATGGCCAAGTGAGTATCTTCTGAACCGCTGTAGCATTCCAGGATCAACACAAAGCCACTATGTACATACCTGTTCCAGGCTCATGCTGCCCGTGGTGAAGATAGTACGAACCTGCTGACAAGTTCTCTTTAAAATACAGATGAATGTTGGTGTTCAAATGGGCAATAAAAAGGCCATGACCCTCTGACAGAACACTTGTAAGGCACAGTGTATGAGCGGGATAACGACAGTCCTTTCACAAAAAAAAAGTATTTGAAAATGTCCATAATACAGACATGAAACAGAATGCATCAGCGGGATTGCTGCAGATTTTGTTAAATGGGAAGATGGAACAATACCTCTGCAGCATCGCCTATTGGAAGGCTTGTTTAAAGAGAGTCTGACATTGACTTGCAGGAATACTGCCTTTCATGTCACTTTTTAAACAAGCCTTCCAATAGGTGGCGCTGCAGAGGTATTGTTCCATCTTCCCATTTGCACATTTCCCCAGGATGCATGGATGAGCTTATAAGTCTCCTCACTCACCTCCTAGGTGTCCTTAAGGAGAAACAATACCTTCCTATTACCAAACAGATTACACCATTTGAGACAGTAATCTGCAACACAGGAAACCCACTGAATGATACCAAATGAGGTACAAAATAAAGACAAGAAACAGATGTATTGGCATTTATTTATTACCTGTGCACAGAGGAGAGATCTACTGATAAAAACGCAAGATAATCTGTTTGTACAATGTGGTTAAAAATTATTTGAGCACATGACACTTTCTCACATCCTGAAATGAAGTCACATGAAACAGAAGTGAACTGCGGCGCTACCTGCCTGTGTCATTACAAACTGATGTTAGAAGCAGCAACCGGAAGGACTGGAGAAAGTTATTTGGACTTGAGATTAAGGAGAGGAAGCCACCACAGTAGGCCTTGCTATCGATCAAGACCTATGCGTTCTCTTCTACAAAGTTTCTACTGAAGTCTAACTTTCTGTGTCCCTTGTAATATTGCCGCTAGTGTCTTTCACCTTGACAGTTTTCTGAAAGGCTTGCTACTTCACAATTTCCTAAATACAATGGGTTACCTCATCTGTGTGTGGGTGCGTAGTCAGGACTACTTTAAACGTATTGCAGAAAAATGGATGTTTATGTAAAAGGAGGCAGAGGAAAAAAAAAAAAAGAAAAAAACTATAATGCTAAATGAAAACCAAGCAGTATGAATCGTACGGCATTATGCTAGCAAAAGTACATGCTGAAGTCACAAAGAGCGATATTGTATCACTAATTATAACCTTATTTGTTTCCATTTCGGTATAGTATCTCTGTATTCTATATAAATTACTACCAAAGGCTACGTATTTAAAGCAAATACCTCTTGACGGAAGAAATAGTTGAAACCTGTTTACCAACTGCATTGAAAGTCAAAATGAGAAAAAGGAGGAAAAAAAAAGAAAAAAGGGAAGGAGAACAAAGATGAAATAAAAATCACAAGCAAAGCATAGGAAAGAGGTGGCCTGTGATACATGCAACACGTTCAAATGAAAGAGCTTCGATTCCCACGGTTCAGATAACTACTGCACTTCATCCAAACGTTAAATGATTCATTAGTTTGTAAGGATAATGAATTCCAGGAGTCAAACTGAATTATAGCAGGTGTTTCATCGGGACTTAAAAGCCATTATCAAAAATAAATTACACTTTTTTCTGTGTTGGGAAGGGTCGCTATGATGGTTGGGATCCCAGTAGTCGTTCGATAGCTGCATTGATGTCTCCTCCAGTTGCTATTAAAGCTTGTAAATTTGCTTCTCTGTTAAGGAATCCCATTGCGCTGAGCTGGTCCAGCTGCTGTTGGAATCTTACTTCTGGATTCTGCAGTTACGAGAAAAACACCAGTTATTACAGTCGCCAGGAGCGCCATTTTACAGTTTTAAAACTACAAACAAAAGCAGAACCACCTTTAATAAACGTTGCAGCAATAGCCAAGATAGGCCCCCTGCACACAAGCGGAAATTCTGCAGCGGGATTTCCTGCAGAATTACTGCCCGTGGCCGCTGCCATAGGATTGCATTACAAAACGAAATCCTAGGCAGACGGCCGCAGTTTGTCTGGGTGAAAGCACACACAGAAAACAAATGGCGGCATGTTCTATTTCTGTGTGGGTCTTGCAGAGCTCTGCACAGAAATGTCAGTGAAGAGTAGCCGGCTCCTCTCTGCGCATGCGTTGGCTGGGCAGCAGCTGGCAGAGCTTCGGAGACGCCGGGAGCGGGTGAGCCGCAGGCCTCTGCAGGGGCACGGGTCTGCATCTCGACCTGGCCGTCTACAGGCGGCCATAAGCAGTGTTTTCCAACAAAGCAGATCCCATCAAGTCCTCCCATTATCGGGATAGCAGAATGCAAAAAACCTGGACGACGAGCTGGCCAGTGTAATCAGCAGTCGCTCACTTCTGAGCAACAGTTTACAGTGAACGGAGGTGGGGTGTAATCATGCCAGCTGGGTTTCGCATGCAGAGCCCAGGTCTCCTGTGTGCAGCTGGCCTAAAGCTAATGTAGTTCATGGCAATGAGCGTCACACAGCCAGTATGGAGTGTCAGTGCGTGCCACATGTATATCTCACAGCCTACATGCTGCAGGATACCCCGTTTTTGGCTGTGCTTTAAAGAGTAAAAAGTGGCTGAGAATGGATTAAAGAGTAACTTTGTATAGTTACATCAGAAGAGAACATGGACAGGAAACAAACCATATGGCTACATATACATTTTCAAAGAGTGCCAGAGGGCTCCTTAAGATTTCCAAGAAATCCAACAAAACTATTAAAAAAAGAAAACCCCGCACAACTGCTGTATTCTGCACTGTATCCATAGGCAAGATTTGCATGGATACGCCTAATTATGGAGCACTTCATTAAGCAGCTTTGTGCAAATCTAGTTTAAGTGCTTTGGACCACTTCACCACATTGTGTTTATAAACCTCTAAACACTAATATATGGTATCGGCTCGGAACACTTTGCAAAAGTTACCTGAGTATTTGCACCAGAAAGGGCCTGAAGCATTTGCTGTACAAATTGCTGGTGACCTGGTTCAGTTATTCCAGACAGTGGACTTGCGGTTTCAGTGGCCATGGGTGTAGGAGTGGGCACAGGTGCAGGATTAGGGCTGGGAGTCCCTCCGATACCACCGAAAGCAGTACTCCTATAGGTCACAGGAAAGAAACCTTTCAAAAGACTACATACTTCTATCAACATTAGTTAACTCAGTTTCTTTTAACATGGCCGGAGAGCTAGAAGTTATGCAGTCTGGGTCATTCACTACACCTTGACAAACTTTATTTTCATAGCTTGCCATCAGATCTTCTCAGAAAGCAAATGGGATTGTATTTCCCCTGTACAGCACTGCATTATGTATCAAGTTCACTCCTGCAGCTAACATTTACTGTATTCAAGAAGCCATTTACATGATTCTGTATTTGTTATTTAGAGGGGGGTTTAGGCTGTGTCATGATTTTACGATCAGTGAAGCTCCAACCTCTGGGACCCCATTATCCTAAGAATTAAATTGAAGCTGCCCCTTCACAAGGGAGTTCCTAGACACCTGCTTCTGCAGGGAACTGCAGCCGGCCTCACTCACCTGAATAGAGCTGGGCTGCAGTTTACTGCACAGCAAGTAGAAGGCAGCACTGCTGTAGAGGTGAAGACTAAGGCCTCCCTCACACAGGCGTTGCGGTAAGCGCCGCGATTTAAATTATGGCGCTTTGACGCGTTTTACTTTAGTTTTTGGCCGAAGCACTCATTGATGAGCGCTAAAGGCTCAAAGATAGAACAGACTGCTTGAAAATCGCTGCGATAGAGCATCTCCCACTGAAAACAATGGCAGTGTTATACCATAATTAGCACTGTGCTGAAAGCACCACGCTAAAAAGCACCTGTGTGAGGGAGCCCTTCGGGTTTTAAACATGAGCACATCTTAGCGGTGTATTTTCTTTACATGCAAAATACGTAGTGCTAGATCATTTAGCCCTGCGTTTTTCACATGTACATTACCAGCGTGAAAAAAATGCAGCATTTTGTATTTTGGCACGTAATACGCACCATTTATGGATGCATATAATACGCATATTTGCTGCGTACTAATATGCAACTAAAATACACTTATGAGTGGGCCCTTAGTGCATGAATTCTCAGGATTGGTAGGCGTTCCGTAAAGCGCCATTACTTTGAGGTGGGAAAATCTCCGATAAGCCCCAAGTTGTAACCTACCCTGGAACAAGTGAGGGAGCTTCTCTAGCGAGAGTCTGTAATCCCTGCTGGATCTGCAGTAAAGCCTGCATTGCTCTGGGGTTTGACATGGCAGATAACGTATCAGGATTTTGCATCTGGAAGACAGAAGAAAGCTAGTGTTATTGATTAGGCATTTCACAAGTTTCTATGCAAATAAGGGAGATGGAATATGCGTGGCCATTTGAGTCTCCTCACTTAGTTTATAGTATATAGTTGCTCTCCCTAAAGGAGAAAAGAGCGTTTGACAAGTTTCTATATATTGCACAAGTTTCTATATATTGCAATCAGTCTATGTAAATGGAAAATACAATTTGTTTCTCAACCTTTGTGTAAAGTACATTATACCAGTCTGGCTTACCCATTATAAGGAACCCAATGGCTAGAGGTGGTATGCAATTTACCACTGTACAACTCTTGGGGATTTTGTTTCAAACATCGAGATGTGACTTTGTCCCAGAGTGTGATTATCTGTTGCCTGGTACAAACTGCATAGCTCTGCTCCAGCATTTACTCCCTTCTTGTCCACCATGCACTGCTGCTCCAGAACGATTCAGTTACAGCAGTTTTGCTTGCCCTCTAAAATGTCCCATTGGTTGGAGTGAAGTGGCCACTAAATGTAGAGCGAACAAAAGCCTAGTGTTTTACAGTCTCTTGATTGGAGTGTTAGACAATCCTTTAGGGCTGCTTTACATGATCACATTTGCGGAAATTATAATGCATGCAGTGAATAGAGCTCATTGATTCTAATGGGTTCATTCACAGGAGTATTTTTTTTTAGATATCTGATCACGTCAAAAAAAAAAAAAAAAATGTCAGGTCCTATTTTGGTGTGTATTATGTCCTGCAATAAGTGATTGAATAGGTCGGCACAAATACACGGGCCCTTCTGCTTATTTTTTGCGTGTGCAAATATGCAGTGAATTTTGGCGCACATACACCCACAGGTGCTGGCGAACTACGAGCGTGTAAACGATTTTATGGCAGCAATATTCTAGCAGAATATTTATGCGGGTGAAATACGCTTACGCCCGTGTGAATGAGCCCTTAATACGTACTTGTTGTAGGAAAGTGGGCAACTGTTGGCGCATCTGATCTTGAAGCTGAGGATTTCCAGCAAAAAGAGGATTATTCTGCATCATCTAGAAAAAGTACAAATAGTTACACATTTAATTAGGCGGGAGAAGAAAAAAAAAAAAAAAAACACACTACATTATTCAAACACCAAGTGTCACTTATGACAGATACCAGCAGAATAAAACTCAAGGAATTACAGGAGGTAGTGCTGAACACAGTTGGATTGTGACCTGCAAGCTAACAGTCAAGATGTGCCTTGTCTTCTGAGGCTAGGGCAGGCAACACCACCTCGGTGGAACGGAGAGTCTATTGCAAACCCTTTATTTCCAAAGTCTTAGAAAGGAAAGGGAGTTGAAGACTGGCAACAGATGTCTGCCTCCTATGGACACCAAGCTAAAACTAGTTAGCTAGTGCTTGCAGGAGGGGTATAGCTAATAGGTAGTAACACTTGAGCTTAGTATCCTAGTAGCAGCAGCTATACCCATGATCTGGCTGTGGCTCCCAATTAAATTAATAAAAAAACTAAAGCTACTCGCTTTAAGTCTCTTGCCAGTTTCTGTTGCTGTCCTGTCGTGATAATACTGCGACTACATGCACATGACATACTGCCAGCCAATGTCTGTTGACATGTCATTACTACAAAACAGCAGCAGAGACCGGCAAAAGCAACGAAGCGACAGATTTTCCAATCTGACAATCACTTTAACCACACAGATGTTTATGCAATGCATTTCATTTACAGATTTTTCACCAGTGCTACACCATGTGTAGTACAAGACCATTTAAAATGTGTTAGGCTACATTCAAATGTAGAAGATTTTCAGGTGAGAATTCTAAACTAAACAAAAAAAAAAATAAAAAAATAAAAAAAAAAAAACACAAAAATTTGCATACACATATGTCGTTGATTTGGCTACTACCAACCCCATGCCACAATCTGTTTAACACTTAGAGATTTTTCTTCATGGATTTGCTACAGACGTATGCAAGAGTCTCTGGTGTCCGAACTCACCAGCAAAGTGAAAATATTAAATATTGGAGTAGAGGTCACCATAATTAGCTAAATATTACGAGAATCCAAACATTTAACTGCAGTATTCAATGACTAAAGACCTACCAGACAGAATATTTGTACGTTATAATTGTGAAAAGGGCATTTAACATGACTTCATGTTCAGGTAGACAGTTATTAGGCAGATCATCAGCATGAAGTCATTTAAATAAACACCCCCCACCCCCCCCCCCCTTCCTCCCGACTATAAAGTGAAGCTTACCTGGGCTGCAAGTTCTGGATTCTGACTAAGTGACTGCATCATGTTCCTCATGTAGGGGGCAGACAGCATATTCTGCATTAGCTGGGGATTCTCGGATATCTGCTGCATCAGGCTCTGCATTCCAGGTGTATTAAACATCCCTGCTATAAAACAAAGAACACTCCATCAGTAAATGCCTCCTAGCACAATCTTATACTAAATTCTGTGAGCCTCTCCATAAAGACAGTGGAACCGAGTTATGTGGAGGTTTGCATCGTAAACCAGTACACTTGTGGGTGTGACATACAAGTATCCTGTAAGGGGTCTGCTGCAGTAAGTAATTCCAGCAGCTTGGCTGTGATGTTCGTGCATGTAAAATCTACTATTATATAAATAGCAATATGTCTGATGTTACTTTGTGTTGTCTCCTTTGTTCAGAAACTTCTACCTAGGATCTCAATTTTATATTTATACAAAGCCAGCTACAAGTACTGCCCTGTATTTCTCCTGAGTCACACTTGAAATTGCATCAACACAAAAGTTACAGATTAACCCTAGACATCTACAGTAATTAGATGTCATGGCAGCACACCCCCTGTTCAGAACCCACATAAATCAAAGATCCTACTTCAAAACTGTTATTTTTGGGCAGGCCCATTACCCTTCAACATCTTTGCGCTATAAGAAACAATTTTTATTTATTTAATTTTTTTAAAACAAGTGGCTCACAAACACATGGAAAGCTCTATCCCGAAAAGGGAGAACCCTAGTACCATACCACCCAGAATGAACTTGCTGGTGAGGTGGGGGAGGGGACAGGGGGGGGGGGGGGGGGGGGGGGTCAAGGCGTCCCTACATATACACTACTGCCATACTCCCCTAGATCATGAGGAAGGTGTCAGTACTCCAGCAGCATGCACCTGTATGCTCACAGGCCTTTGAAGAGGAAGGCAGTGCTCAGATTCAAAAGGGGTGAGGGAGGTGGGGATGACACATGGCCCACTTAGCCTGTGGACTGTGCCTCCTTGTCTTCTGAGACTAGGGGAGGCAACAGGGTGGTTGACTCTACCCGGTTATCCCACCGAGTATGGCTAACAGTCTAGTGCCAGCCGTGTATTCCAAAGTCCAGAAGCAGACACCAGCGAAGACTGGTCTGCCTCCTAATGACACTAAGCTAAAATAGACTAGCTTTGTGTCTGCGGTAGGGGTATAGCTGGTAGGAAGAGCTAAGGCCTCATGTCCACGGGGAAAAGAATAAAACTCTGCAGCATTTTTCCCGCACGCGGATCTGCGCCCCATAGGAATGCATTGACCACCCGCGGGTAGATAATTACCTGCAGATGGTAATTAAAAAATTTCTGGAGCATAAAAAAAAAAAAAAAAAAAAAAGGGACATGCTCCATTTTAGTGCGGATCACGCATGCGGGAGCTCATAGAGCACATAGCTCAATTGATCTCCCGCATAAAAAAATAAGACAATTACAGTGCATCCGCAGCTCAAATCCTCAGCGGATCTGAGTTTTCCCGTGGACATGAGGCCTAACCCTTCTGCTTAGCGTCCGCCTCCTAGTGTCACTAACTATAGCCATGTCTTCAGCTGTGTCCCTCAATGACAGAATAGAAATAAAAATGGTATGGCTCTTTGAATGAGACAATGGAAAAAAGGTACTTAGTTATAGGGGTTGTGCCGTGATACGTTATCCCCTAGCCACAGGATAACCTTCAACTGTGCTATCCTCAGCAATCCCACTGAAATACATGGAGAGGCAACGTGCATGTATGACCACCACTGCCCTCACTTCAGGAAACATGGGAGCCCCGTGTTCAGGATTGGTGAGCAGAGTTTTAGTTCTTCTTGTGGATAGAATCAGAGAATGGTAGAGTTGGAAGGGACCTTCAGGGTCATCCTGCTCAGTGCAGGATTCCAGACAGAAGCTCATCATGGCACATTCCAGTTACAGCCTGAAATAGGCTGTTCTTGAAGGGTTAACATAGTACCTCCTACTCCAGACGACAGGTTTGGTAATGTGGAACTTGAAGTGGTGCTGCTCCCTGTGCCATTCCCAGCTGTTGTAGCTCCAGTGCCACCAGTTGATGGAGAGCCTGCAGAGCCAGACTGTGGCGCCCAAGGATTAGGTAGAGGATCTCGGTTTTCTGTCCGAGATGGTTGATTTCCTGCATTTGGTGATGCATTGCTCATTAATGATGCAAATGGGTTGCCTCCAAACTGGAAAAAAAAATTCTTGCAGGGTTAAAACTGAATTACATTACCTTGTTGCCACAAAAGTCAACCGTAGTGGATTGGAAATGTTAATCAGGAAAGACATAGCAAAATGTATAACATTACTACGCACTGTCACATGATTACTTCTCTGGAAAAAAGTATTTAAAAAAAAACAAAAAACCTATGCAATAAGACAAGAGCTTTTCAATCTTTATTAGTGGAGCCTCACCTGGCAGAACACTGATAACTAGGCCTCATTTTTCTGCATAGACTACATTCATTTTGAAAAACTACGTTTTGAAGTCAGTCTACTTAAGCCAATAGATTGGGCATTAAATCAGAGATTGCACCATTTAGACACGAGAATCACTCAAAATTGCTCAAACAAGTCTTTTGAGAGATTCTCATTCTGTGTAAATGCACTATCATGCAGTTTTCATGCACGATAAGATTCTGTGCCTGGTCCTGCTGTGACTTAACAGCGGGGCATGGGCTGTAAGTGTGCAGAATACAGCTGTTTGCTTATGTAAAACAGCTGCATTGTTCTATTAGCAGCCACAGCTGTGTCCCGCTCTGGCTGCATAACTGTATAGTAACTACTATAAAGGTATGCAAAGACGATTACTCTAAACGGTCACAGAAACTGTCGTTTGAGTGACCATCTGTCAGTGTAAGTGGGGTTTTAGTAGCACACCCCTTGTCCAATCAGGAGTGATTGTAAGGACACACCCCTTTGATAAAATAAACAGCAGTCAAGGACTTCAAAAATATTCAGGACGGATAACAGAGGGACTTAGCGATCCAATTATTAATGTGGAAAGTATTAAAGCAGACAGGAGTGGCGTCAGGTCCAATTTGAAACAGACTTTTCCCATGTTCATTATATTCAGAGTCCTATATTTGCATGAGCTTGTTGTGAAGATCAATAGATCAGCTCACAGGATAGGAGAACAATGTGATCCTTATTACAGCTATATTGATTTGGGAAGAGTCTAGTTTCTCCTTGTGGAGACTGCCTAGCAGGTGTGAAAGTCCATGCAATGTTAAGGCCCATTTGCACACAAAGAATCTTTCAAACAACGTAAAGATTTTGCAATCCATTTTGCATCAAGTGTTAGTGGACATTAACACCATCATCTTCATTTGCATGTAAAAGGGCCTCCAGGAGCTGTTTGCAGAGCCCAGTGTGTGATTAATCCCTCGCCCAGCTGTGAAAACCGCTGCAATTGTTCTGCTGACTGCAGATTAGGTTATCTCCCGCAGAGATAGCCACATGCAGTCTTTGAGATCAATGTTTTTTTTCTCTCAGTAGCTGAAGAATGGATTTTAAGTTCACCTTAAAATCGGTCAAACGAAAAGTGCCGATGCCTGCGTTTACATGTAACGATTATCACTCATTTTTGGTCGTTTGAACGACTTGAGCGATAATTCTTACATGTAAATGGGCCTGTGAAATTAGTCATGTAAATGGCAGATAGCAAAACTGCTCTACAGCGCCACCTGTTAAAGGCAGCATTCCTATAAATTGTCTGACCTTTTTACAGACCTCATAAGATGACTGGGAATATAAGCCAAAGCCATTTTGGGGAAGTAGAGATAACCATGCACAGACAGCTGTTTGAGGATTTTGCCCCTCAGTGTGCAGTAGGCTGCAGGTTGGCTAGTTGGGCATTCTTGTAATGAAGAGGACCAACTTTTCTCCAATCCTGTGAGCTGGATGTATTTATTTTTGTTTTAAACTAAGTCATCGGGATGCAATTGGTGTGTCAGGATCTAGGATGCATATCTCAAGATGGTTTTCCCCTTACTTTCAACCCAAAAGTTAATATTTCATATTTTTAATTTGTGTCCCAGCCAACACTTTAATAAAGCCACCGATTAACAATACCTGTTCTTGAGCAGCATTAAGCATTGGTTCTTGAATGTCTGTGTACATCCTGCGCAAGGCATTGTAACCTCCGGGAATGCTTTCAAGATTGCTCAAGGCTCTGTCTTGGTTCCTCATCATCTCCTGCATCATGGCTGGATTTCTTGCCAGTTCTAATGTCTAGAAGTTAAATAAAAGAACTAAAACAAAATGTATTGCAGATTACAAGGAGCACACAGAAGGGAGCATGATCCTAATCAAACAAGCTAGAAACTGGGGCGGTGTGAGAATTAGGCTTCCAAGAAGCAAATACTATGCTGAAGACTTGAGTTACTGTGCTACAGAGCATTTTCCTCCAAAGTGTATTATCTAGTGCCAACACCTTAGGGCTTTCTTTACAACATTCAACAGTATTCAAAGTTTGTCAACACAAGTTCGAGGAAGGAAGGGGTTTTGGGGGGGAAATGACAAAGGAAACAGAAAATCTGTACCATGCTAGAGTCAATAGGCGACATACATTTGGATTAAACATATGGTGTATTAGCCAGAAATGTCCCAATTTCTAATCAGATGTACTATGGCTCGAGCCTTTGATATCGGCCACTACTATTCGGCTATGGTAAAGGTCAGGCAGGGGAACAACTGCTGACATGGTCCACTCCACAGAGAAACAAATATGAAATCTTTAAATGGACAGTCTAGCATTCCACCCCCATAGACATCTTCCTCTTACTGGCAGCTAGGACCAACAACGCACCTCTAAGTCCTTAGTTCCCATAGGGGTTACGCCTGAATTTACAGAACATGCAGATTTAGCCAGCCTGCAGTCAAACTGCTGGTTCCTCATTACTAACCCCCTCATTGTGGATTGGGCATGACAGACCCCACAGCAGTAGGAAGAGATTGGGGTAGCCCAAAAAAGGGAAGTTTAAAAGTATAAAGATACATACTTGTCGCATGATGTCTGGATTATTGAGCATGTGACTGATCTCAGGATTTCTCTGGATCAATTGCTGCATTTGTGGATTGGCCATAATCAGCTGTCTCATCAGGTCCGGGTTAGACAGCATGCTCTGAACAAATGGGTTTTCCATGATCTGAACCATCATCTCAGGATTGGACATAAGCTGTCTCTGCATTTGGCTCTGCAGCTCAGAGAAGTTTGATGCATTCATGCCTAAACCGCTGAGGCCCGGCAAGCCTCCAAGGCCTCCTAAAGATCAAGACAAAGGGAAAGGTCAAGACACTCAATAGCACTGGGGTGGCACAGAAATGGCTGCTGTGTCTTCATGCACTTACATATCACAATATAAACACTAATGATACCCACTGGATACATGCTTAGTGCATTTACAGACCTATTGAAAGGTGTTGTTCAGGACTTAAGTCATCAGTAGATCAGTGGGGCGCTGCTGCTTGGCATCCTAACCAGCTGATCGCAAGATTTGTTGTCAGTGCAGAAAACCATGGAAGCAGATAGCGCTGTCCACATTTCAGTGGCCCAGATTGGTATTACAGGCACAGCTACCATTAAATTCAACATGAGTGGTGCTAGCAGAACCAAATAGGGCAGCTGCAATGTTAACAGCGCTGTCTGCTTCCAGCCCTAACAGGCTGCTGATCGGCAGGGAACCCAAGTGACAAACCATGACCCATCAACTACTGATAACCTATACTGATAGGGCATCAATAGTAAGAGCCCAGGGCAACCTCTTTAACCCCTTAATGACCACCCATACACAATTTTACAGCGGCCATTAAGGGGGCTTTATTCTGATGCAATTGCCTATACACAAAACCCCACCTTTCCCCTTTAACTATGTTTATGTAAAAAAAAAGAAAAAAAGTTTAATACATTAAATGTGCCCCAAAATGTAGTTAAAAAAATACAGCTAGTCCTGCAAAAACAAGCCCGCATATGGCAATGGAAAAATTATAACTCTAGGAATGCAACAGGAAGAGAGAAAAAAAAAAATTGTAAAAACTACTTAGGGGTTTAGACTTCAGTCTGGATAGTTAGTGTGGTCTTACCTAAACCAAAGGGCGTAGTTGTGGCAGAGGTGGTAGTAGAGGTGCTGCTGGCTGTGGTGGTGGTGGATGATGGACTGCTCGGGCTGTTTGGCTGAGTAGTGGTAGCCGCAGTTTGAGATCTACACAAAGGAAATAACTTAAGATATAACAGAGGAACAGATGGGAAAGCATCATAATCTACCAAGAGTGCCTACCTGTTCTGTGTCTTTATGACCAGATGCACAGTGAGCCCGTCATGTATGCCATGTTGGCTGAGGGTGTCCTGGTCCTTTAAAATCTTTCCAGCAAATATAAGCACCAGTTGGTCTGTGTTCGTCTTGAATCGTTTGGATATATCCTCCTTAAACTAAAGAGAAACATCAAATTGTGAATGGGGGCCACTTGTCACAACCAAGTGCTACATAAAGCCATACAGACTTACACTTTCCACAGTCGCATCTTGCTTATTAGTAATTGTGCAGCCAGTTGCTGCCATCAGTATGAGACATCCCCACTGCGACTGGTAATTGGCCGCACATCCATGTTTATAAGCATGTCATTGTACAGGCAAAAAGATTTACAGTTAAAAAAAAGTAATTATTTCTGCCACATCCTCTCCATCCATTCCCATGAACATTACAGTTCAAACAGCAGAGCAAGAGGACCCGATGCAGGTCCTAGCGCTGGGACCCACTCAGGTATTTGTGCTCCATCCTGCGGCTGTACCACAAGTGTCTTTAATGGGAATAATCCCCTAAGGACATCACTATTTTCCACCTAGGAGACCATTTGATTTGGGGATGGAAGATTGTGCGAGTGGCTGGACTACAACCATTGGTGCAGAGAGACAGAAGACAGGCTGTAGGTTGTCAAGACAGAACTTAATCCAGAGCTTTTGGGGGCTACTAGTATAAAGATACTACTTTACATCCAAATACAGTCCTGCTGTTATCACTTAACAACATTTAGTAACTATACAGCCGATTTACAGGAATATGAAAAAGATCAGACATTACCTTGACACATATTAACCTAGTGTCAAGGGAGGCAAAATATTCCCCCAACCGGCTGAGGGTACTTTTACACGGGCTACAAGCTCAAAGGTTACTTAAATGAGTGATTTTGACCAATAGTTGTCCCATGTAAATCCCGACAGGGTAAGGAGCGAGAAATCACTTATTAGTCGCTAGTGACTTAGTTTCAGCTCACTAAAACAAAGTGACTAATGAGCGACTTCTCACTCTGTAAACAGGCAGTGAATTACTGCCTGTTCAGTGAATGGAGGTGGGCAGCAGAACGATCTCCAGCCCGCTCCATCTTCATTCACTTCTGTGTGAGCACAGGAGCAATAAGTCTTGTGTAAAAGGTACCCTAACTTAGCCATATCCTACTGGGAATATCTGTAGGCTTTCTGTGGATATCCCTTTGACTATTGGTCTGGTTGGCACATGGATGACCTCCTGCTTAGTTGGCAGGGGGCTGTGCCCACCATACCAGACTTCATACAGTACTGAACATTTTCAGTCTGAAGCCAACTTTTGTTTGATTCAAAGATTATATTCTTCTGAAGCCCAATTTGTCAGGATCCCAAGAAAAATGGGATTTCCATGTCTTATCAAAAACCTTCTGATGAAGCCAGCATCCGACACTGTAGCAGCAATCATCCCTTGTAGACGACCAAGGCCATCCTGGTGGACAAGCCAACATGAATGAAGAGAAATTGGGACACTGACTGGTTTTAAATCGAATCTTCCCAGGCCGATAAGGTCAGTGACAAGACAAAGGATACCCTACATAGATGGTAGATGGCACATGCCAACTTTAACTTCTGACATTGTACAAAAAAAGGTTGCCAGGAGTTAACAGATCTTCTCAGGCTTCTAAACCTACCTTGGTCCTACTATAATCCACAATTTAATCAAACTAAGATCACAATTAACAGACAATTTACTAATTTTCTTAGAGGATGAAAAGTTGGCACCGATTGTATATAAAGAAATTCTAGCGTTGGGGCTCCAATTTCTCTTCTGTCCATTGAAAACCATTGTTACAAGTAGCAGGGATTATGGGGTGGTGGTCAATTTGCACTTCGATAAAACAATGTAATTTATTTTAGTAATAGGAGATCTATGAAACTGTCGACCCCAACTCAGCTTTCATTCCTCATGATTTTGAAGAGGTAAAGCTGCTCTGTGATTGGTTGCTATGAGCAACAACGTTTCATAAATCTGCTCCGTAATCTTGTATTCCCTATGCATGAGTTAATTATAACAGTTGTAAGATTATGTAAACTAACATACTTTGTTCATCTACACCAATGTGTTCATGATATAACAGCTGCCGCCAACTACCACATTCCTAATGTCACAAGACATTTTCTAACTAGCCACAATGGCTCTTCTAGTTGCCTGGTAGGATATGGCACTGACAATCATGGAGATGCCTGGTGGTGAGATCTGAGGTGCCTCCAACCTAATCACGAGGCTTTGTGGACTGATGCTAGATCCCCAAATGGCCTCAACGCATGTAGAGAAGTAATGATCATCTAAGCAATAGGTCTAGGTTCTATTTTTTTTTTTTTTTTGAAGTCCAGGCCTAGTAACAGGAGACATGGTCATTTTAGGTAGTCCCACTGATGAGTTTTTCATTGGTGCTACAGTGAACCTCCGGGCCTGGAAAGCCAACATGGCCACATTGCTTCTGACTGCCTGATGTACACGGAGCATTGGAGCATTGGTATTGGCACGAGTAGTCTAAGACACTACATGCTGCTCTTACTGGCCAGCGTGACTCACATGAGCATTGCTGGCCAATCAGAGCAGGTGTAGGGTCACAGAACAATGCCTACTAATACAGTGTGCATCTGTCAGAAGAGCAGTGCAGCCATCTTTGTCAGGCCTGGAAGGTCACTTTAAATACAACACGTGCCGAGTCACATGGTCATTTTAGGAGTGAATATTCTACACTTTACACTAATTGCTGCCTTAATGACAGAAATACATCACTTAATGGCTGAGTGGGGAATATTAAAAAAAAACATCAGTTCTCATGAGGCTCTAATGAGGATCCCGTTGTCAACAGACCAGAAGTCAGGTGACAGCTGCAGCCAATAAGAGGCCCATTTTCCTGGCATCAGTGCTCACATCCTGGGCATCATAATGGCAGGAGTTCGGAATGGTTATGCTGTGGCCTCTAATTGGCTGCAGCGGTCACCTGACTTCTGGTTTGTGGAGACAGCGGGATCGTCACTAGAGCCACTCCACTGTTTCCTGAGGGGAGAAGAGAAGTGTTGCCATTTGTTATTTTACAGCATGCCCAACCATTAAAAAAAACAAACAAAATAAAAAAAACACCAACTTCTTTAAACCATCAGTAGAGCAACAGCCATGGCAGGTCTGGAGGCCTTCACAACACCCCAGGCCACCTTGATGCATGAACGGCTGCTGCGGTCAATAGGAGTCCTCTCCAATTGCAGCCGTATGTCAGCTGTCAAATACAGCCGCCACTTGCCTGCCACACAGATTGAAATCCGCTGTCAAAACCCACAGAGTAAGTCGACACGCTGCATATTCTGCACAGAAGATTTCCGTACCATATGGCAACCAAAATGACTGCAGATATCGGCCAGATGCTGTGGCTCTGTTTAGTGAACGTGATCTTCAGAATACTGCAGGCATGCCTTACGCAAGGCACACCTCCTCAGAAGAACCCATCCCAGATGTACAGCAGGAGGTGAACATTGAGGCTTCACCGCTTTGCCTTCAGCCTCCACTAGCGCATGCGAAACCAGCCGCTTCCTTAACCTTTTCCAATCCAATTTTTGATTCAGATTTTCCTAAAAGGCTGTTTTTGCTGTCATACAACGGTGCCATCTGCTGGCTAATGCCAGTGTGTGCGCCAGAGAGGCTCCGACAGCAGAGTGGCTGGCAATAGACAGCAAGAATACCCTGTCAGACGCCTTCTGACATTGGAGCTGTACAAGCTTCAATCAGAATGCAGGAAGATGTCACAGTGGATTGGAAAGGGTTTAAGAGGTTTAGTGGGGGAAGGGAGGAGAGGTAGCTAGCCTTCTTGCACAGCGTGAGAAGGTTCAGCAGCCTGAATAGTGGGAGCGGACGATCGCAGCCAGAGTTCTGTTTGCACACTACAGCGGGAGGAGTGGAGGAGCAGGTTCAGCAGCCTGAATGGCGGGTAAGGGGCACTGCTGCCAGTTCTCTGTATACACAGGGGGAGGGAGACTAGAGGAGGAAGTTCAGCTACATGAATGTTGGGGTAAGAGGCTGCTGATATTGATGGGGGTGGTGTGCAGTTACCGTTATGATAGGTGATCACCCAGCCTATAGCTGTGACAGGGGTTGTGCAACTAAAAGACTGCAGTGTAGTCCCACCACCTCACACCTACACCAAGGGCAATGGTGTCATGGGGCAAGGTGCACCCAAAAAAAAGTAAATCTGCAGTTGAATTTTTTTTTGCATTGCGACCCTATTAACCTCACTGGTTGCTTGTTGGGCTCTGCTCAAATTTCCATTGGATGGCTTCCAGCTTGGGCTCAAAAATTCCTGAAAAAGTAGCAGTGAGGGTCTCAGGTGTCAGACCCCCACAAAATATAAGTTCTCACCTATCTAATGGATGGGCCAAAGCTTAATAAAAAAAAAAAATATTAAGTCTCCAAAATAATTTTTTTAAAAGGCAAGTCTGGGCTCATTTCAACTGACCTATCCTCTGGATAGGCCACCAGTAGTTGGATGGGATGTCCACCTCTCAGACCCCCATCCATCAGCTGCTCATCTGGCCTGCCGTCCAGCGCAGTGGGTCAGATGTCATCAGTAGACGGGAGCGCTGCCATCCCACTTCCTGCTCCCGTTTTATGTTGAGGAATATTCTGAAATTGTTCTAGTTTTAAGGCACAAGGGTTTTTGTTGTTTTTTTTTTAACAGATTGGTGAACCTCTGAGCATCTTTACTTCTAAGAGACTCTGCCTCTCTTACACACTCCTTGTACAGTCGTGTGACTTAGTCAAAAATTGACCCTCCATCTGTCTTCTAGAACCACTTTTCCAGCCTTTTGCTATCCCAACTGAGATGTGTTACTGCCGTCAATTTCTAAAGATTTTAACACCCCCCCCCCCCCCCCATTTTATAAAAAGTTTCCCTTTCACCCCCTGATATTTTTGTATGTTCTGTTGTGAATAAAACTTCAAATCATTGCATTCTTGCTTTCTTTACATTTACTTACATTTTACACAGCAGTCCAACCTTCTGGGGATTGGGGTTGTAAATTGTGGACTCCCACACCCAAATTCCCAAAGTCCCACACCCAAGGATTTAGAAAGTATTGATAAGGGATCCGAATATGAAATCCCCGTCTACTTCCTGCCCAGCTGCTCACTGCCCCTCCAGAACATCTTGGGGCTATTTTATACAGAACAATTTTTTTCAAATAATTGTAGAATTATGTAAAATGACTGAAATCCTTCAGTGTAAATACGGCCAATAACTGGACAAGCAATAATTCAACTTGCTTATTGTTCATTTTATACAGACATAAGTCATTTGTAGTTTGCTTTTTACACTAAACCGGCAATCGTCCACAGACCGCTCAGACAGACAGCGATGGACCGTACGGCTACGATGAGTGTAGAGGACCATCTACATGTAAAACACTGAAGGCAGATGACGGTCATTAGTCTCCATGTAAAGGAACGGACAGTGGCAGCCAATCATTGTGATGTGCTGATGGGACAGATGCTGATTGGCTGCTGCAGTCGGACAGCAAGTTAATTTCTAATTCTTGGAAACCCTCTTTAACCCCTTAGTGACTGGTCTATTTTGTGTCTTAAAGGGGTTTTCCAGGGAGAAAACTATTGATAGGCTGGGGGCCGTCGCTTGGCTTCAGCGTACCTTCAAGGCAGGAGACTCTGCTAGGCCTTCATTTTATTATTTTGGATCTCTTACCAGCACACCTATTGTGGGTAGTGCTAGATCCAGATTATTTAGGGACTGATTGGGCAGTATTAGTTTATTGCTAACAGGGTTTTGCTTCCAGCTCAAAGTATTTTTCTTATTATTTTCTGCCGCCATCCTCTACACGCAACAACTTTTATTTTTACGTTGACATGGCTCATTTTTTGCGGTACGTCCTGTAGTTTGCGTTGGTACCATTTTTGGAATACATACAATTTTTGATCATTTTTGCATTTTTTCTTGAAGACACGATGACAAAAAAAACCCATCACATTCTGGCATTTTTCTGACATTCATCGTGCGGGGTAAATAATGCTTTACTGTGATAGATTGGACTTACAGATGCAGCAATACCAAATATGCATTTTTGTTTTTTAACTTATGACTTTTTAATAATTAGTAACTTTTTTTTACCCCCATTTGTCCCAGAGGGGACAACCACTTGCGATTCTTTGATCGCTCCTGCAGTATGTTGTAATGCCATAGGCAGTCTATCAAGCCACCCCACGGGCATTCTGCCAAGACAGGCCTGGGGCTCCCTTGAGGTCATCGCAGGGAAGGGGGCCTATGGGACCCCCGGTCATTGTTCCGGGGATTTAAGTGCTGCTGTCAGAATTGACAGTGGCATTTAAAGGGTTAAGAGCTCGGATTAGTCACAATCTTTCTTCACAATACCCCGACGCTGCAGGAAGTAAATGTACGTCCTATAGCAGGAAGGGGTTAAAGACCAAGTGATTTTCATCTTTGCATTACAAGAGACAAAAAAAATTTGTCTGGATCGTTGTGAATGTAGTAATACCCAGTAGGTGGTTTGGTTTTTTTAGCTTGTTTTTGTATTTTGTCCATTTAAAAATAGGCTTTTGGGGGGAGACGTTGTGTTTTTTTTTTATGGATTTTCTTTAAAATTAAACTAACTTGACACTTCTATAGTCCCACATGGTGACTTGAAGATGTGCTTGTTCGATCGCTAGAATAGTACACTGCATTACTTATGTAGTGCATTCTACTAAGCCTATGACAGCAGCCTATTACACTCTGCAGGAGGCGGAGTCCAAGACTGAGTTACATGGTAAACATGGAGGCTCTGTCAGGCTTTCAGCTGCCATAGGAAAACCACAGCCACCTTGTGATTACACTGCAGGCTGCTGATGGGTGACAAAACGCCCCCTCCTCCAGGCAATTGCTTACATGCTGCAGTTGCTGTTGATTGCGGCTTGTAAAGTGTTAAACTGAAAGAATTTTGGGTTTCTCCTACTGGTTAGAGCAGGAGCCTGGCTGTCAGTGGACATACGTGCAGGTTTGAAACCCATTAGTGAGGTCGGTAAAAAAAAAAAAAAAAAGTGTATCGGCCGTCCCTAAGGAGTTAATAGACAGCAAACAAGGTCTTTGACGCAAAGCGCTGTTATAACACCTTAGGCGAATACGTTATGGGCAAAGTGCCCAAGATCCTTTACAACTAAGCTGAGCAGCGCTAACATTGCCAAGCTCATCCGATCGTCCAATACATGACGACCAATTCCAACCAACACTGTTACATTTACGATGACTAGCACTATAGCCTCAGCCGCAGAAACAAAGTGATAGCCTTGGATACTAGGCGACTAACGCTACGACTCCAACCATGTGATACAAAGTGATCAAGTAGTATCCAATCCCATCACGTCGTATTGTATGGTTGGGGCTGCAGTGCGTCAGAGTGGAGATGTGCCATTAGTAGGATTGGATACTATGCAGAGTGCCACTTCCCCCAGGTGTATGACGCCCTACGCTTCCAATCATATGATACAAAGCCATAGGATTGGACAGTAGTCTAATGTTACAGCCCAATAAGACTCCCACGTAGGCGCCGTGCAGACAGTCACTCGATTGCAGGACTGGACGGTTCACATGCTGCGATTTCAGCGCAGCAGGTTCTATAATTGTCCATTTAGCACACCTCACCACCCATCACAATGAGGTGCGCTAAAACACGCCGTCAGCCGCAGGGAGCTGCGACAGAGCACAGAAGGAAAACTGCTGCAAAGCGCCACGATTAAAATTGCGGCGCTTTGCCACATTTACAGCCTAAGGCCACTCACGCGAAGTGCTACAGCCCCGGCCATATGACACGGCGCCCTATGTCTTCAACCATATGACACGCTGTGATAGGATGGGCTACTACTCAATAACTGTCATATGGTCGGAGATGGAGGGCGTCGTGTCATGTCTGGGGCATTATGGTACAAAGCCCCACCCCCGCCCCCAGACATATGACATGATGCCCTGCATCTTCAGCCATATGATAAAGTGATTGAATAGTATCCAATACTATCACATTGTATCATACGTTTGAAGACGTAGGGAGTCGCGTCATGTCTGGGGGCGGGGGTAGGGCTTTGTACCTTAATTGGATATGTAACATTTGTACTAATGCTATATCTCCACTAAGGGAAGGAGGCCCTCATCCCCCACCTCAGACATATGACAGCGCCCTACAGCTTCAGCCATATGATATGAAGTCATTGGATACTATTCAGTCACTGTGTCATATGGTTGTAGACATAGCTTTAGTAGAACAGTATCTGATCCTACATGCCAGATTAAGGTAGGAAGCACTACGGCCTCGGCCATATGATACGGCGCCCTATGTCTACAACCATATGATACAAGGCGATTGAATAGTATCCAATGATATGTATCATATGGTTGAAGACGTAGCACATCTTGTCATATGTCTGGAGGGGGGAGAGGGGTTGGGGGGGGGGGGGTAGCGGCTCGTACCCCTAGTGCAGATGTAACATTTGTCAATAGTATCCAGTCCTACTAGTGCTATATGTCCAGTTAAAGTACTAAGCCCTACCCCCGCCCCCAGACATATGACAACACCCTACATTCCCAACCATATGATACACAGTCATAGGATTGGATTCAATCACTTTGTATCATACGGACTCATTACACCCCAGCCATATGTACCAGTGCTACACCCAGATACTATTGGGCTGCTGGCAGCAGGGAGTGCTCTCCAGCCTTCAGTGAGCCCACAAGTGGAGCAGGCTCCCCAAAAGCCCGCAGACTTCTCCCTCCCAGGGCACTCACCTCTCACACACTGCTGCTAACCAGTCCTTAGTGAGCCCACAAGTGGGGCAGACGCCACCATAAGCCCGCAGACTTCTCCCTCCCCTGGGCATTCACCTCTCACACACTGCTGCTAACCAGTCCTCAATAATCCCACAAGTGGGGCAGACTCCCCAAAAGCCCGCAGACTTCTCCCTCCCCTGGGCACTCACCTCTCATACACTGCTGCTAACCAGTCCTCAGTAACCCCACAAGTGGGGCAGACTCCCCAAAAGCCCGCAGACTTCTCCCTCCCCTGGGCACTCCCCTCTCACACACTGCTGCTCTCTGGCCCCATAAGGGAGCAGAGCCCCCACCATAAGCCCGCAGACTTCTCCCTCTCCCGGGCACTCCCCTCTCACACACTGCTGCTCTCTGGCCCCATAAGGGAGCAGAGCCCCCACCATAAGCCCGCAGACTTCTCCCTCTCCCGGGCACTCCCCTCTCACACACTGCTGCTCTCTGGCCCCATAAGGGAGCAGAGCCCCCACCATAAGCCCGCAGACTTCTCCCTCTCCCGGGCACTCCCCTCTCACACACTGCTGCTCTCTGGCCCCATAAGGGAGCAGAGCCCCCACCATAAGCCCGCAGACTTCTCCCTCTCCCGGGCACTCACCTCTCGCACACTGCTGCTCTCCGGGACGGCGAACTCCTCCTTCTCCTTGGGGGTCTTCACTGTCACTTTAATGATCCGGGGGGCGTCAGCGGAGGAGGGGGTGCTGGAAGAAGTTGGGGGGTCCGACATGACGTTAGTAGGACTGAGGAGCGAGGGCGAAGAGCGGGGCGGAGTACACAGCCGGCGGCGGGTGATGTGGCGGTCCGGGGAGCACGGCTCAGCCGCTGTACATGTGAGGATCCCGGCCGGCTCTCGGGTGGTGCTGGCGCAACTCAGGCCGCACTAAGAGCGCTTCCTCATACCACAGCGTCACTGCGACGTCACTGCCGGGAACTCTGGGAGCCAGGCACAGCCGGCCTATCTGTGTCGCGATACAGCTACCTTGTGTGCCCGGTACCCGGCGATATACCCTTCGGGGAGCGGCGACGACAGCAGTTCGTACGGCACAGGAACGTCCCAGCCGGAGCTTCTACGAGGAAGGAGCGGAGAGCTCTGTGGCGCGCTCTGATGACGTCGGCACCGCCCTTAGAAACTGCTAGAACAGAGCGCAGAGGTTCTAGAAACAGGCTGAGCGGGGCGCTGAGGCGCTCTTATATGTGTCGCCGCTCAGGGATACGCCACCATTTTGGCGGTTAGAGAAAAGAAGTACAATGTGTAAAAGAGCAGCTGTCTAGTATCATTCAGTGCCGGAAACCTTCATTATTACATGTCTGCACGCTGTAGAGCCCGGCCCGTATCATACTGGAAGCGTGCAGCCAGAAAATAACTGGCTTTATGTGCAATACATAAGAGAGCATGTTAATGGGGGCTACAGCAGGTGTGGAAGGGGCCTCTTCACCATTAGGCCACATTCACACTGGGCGAGTGCGATATCGGGGATGAGAAACTCCCTCCATATTGTCTCTGCCTACGTGCGTTTCATACGTGGATGTGATGCCTTTTTCTTAAAAAACCGCCTTGCATCACTTTTATAAAATTGTGATCCTGAGGCGCGCGTTTCACGTGCGTCGGGGGATCGAAAGTGTTTCTATTGCGATGGTCCCATTGAAAACAATGGGTGAGGCGTCTCGGAGGAACGCCAAAAATAGGATATACTATGATTTTTTTTTACCTCGTAGCATGGCTGTGAGGTAAAAAAAAAAGACGTGAATAAGTGCATTCGAAAGAGCGGAGATCATATTTGTGCGTGTTTTGTGCGTCTCACAATGCCCAAAATTCGTGCTTCTAGCTGAAAAAGGGAGGATTTTGGTTTTACAGAATTTTTCTCTGAGAGAAATATTGTTTCTTTTAACTCTTAAGAGGAATGCGGTCTTATAATGGCGGGCAGTGAGGCGTCCCCGTCTAATAGTGCTTTGCCTCAGGTACGCCATTACAGTCGCTGCTGTAAGACGTCCTCCTTCCCATCTTATATCATGGAGAATAATATTAAGCAAATCAATAATTGGAGTTTTTTTATCCATAGATTAAAACTGCGGGTCCTTAAAAATAAATAAATCTTATATAGCGCCAACTTATTCCACAGAGCTTTCAAGTAATTTTGTTTATTACCCCCACCAAGCTGGGTACTCATTTTACCGACCTTGGAAGGATGGAAGGCTGAGTCAACCTTGAGCCAGCTACCTGTACCTTGTGGGGATTGAACCCACAACCTTCAGGTCATGAGCAAGACCTTAGGACTGCATTTCTGCTGCCCTAACACTCTGCAACACACAAGTGAAGTCTCCAAAGAAACATGGCAAAAAGCTACACCTGTACTTGGATAAAACATAGCTTTTAATGAGAATTAGGCCGGCTTCACACGGGCGAGGAAATCTCCCGCAAATATGAACCCTGTTCTTTTGATTGGGGTCAGACACATGGGTGGTTTTCCTGCATGGCACCACTATGCGGGAAACAAATCGCGGCACGTTCTATCTTTCTGTGTGCTCTCGCATCACAGCGCCTTTTGTTTTTAATGGGGCCGGCGACAGCAGCGCACCACACGCCAGGCGCCCGCGATGCGAGCTTCCACTTTGAAAGCAATGGCAGAAACTCCACGATCCTCCACCGCTGCTGTCAGCTGCGGCAGAAGATCGCTACTTCCCCGAAGTGATGTGAGATGGTTTTGAAACAAAAAAAGCCTTGCATTCACAGGGAAAATAAATGTTGGTGAGCGCAAAATCGCGTTGTGATTCACGGCCCAATATCGCGCTCGCCTGTGTGAAGTTAGCCTAAGGCTATATGCACACGAATGAAAATCTTGCGCCAGTTTTGTGTGTTGCGAGACGCAAAAAACTTGCGTTTATATGAACTCCATTCTTTTGAATAGAGTTATTGACATGAAAGATTTTCTTCCCTCGCAGCGATGCCGCAGGTTAAAAATCGCTGGGTGCCCTTCTTTTTGGTGTCCGCATTGCCCGATATCGCGTTCGGCAACGTGCGATGTCCCTGCGCCTGTGAGGCGTTTTTGTGTTAAAAATGCCTCGTATCACTTCAGGGAAGTAAAGGCGGAGGATCGCGGAGTGTTCCCTATTGTTTTCAATTGGCGGTCGAAAGAGATCTCTGGCACATTCTGCCTCCATTCAATGAATGCTTATTGCTGTTGTGTGGAAGGACAGGAGTGATAGTTGTGCCCGTCAAAAACCACCCTTAACCCCCTAGTGACCAAGCCTGTTTGCGCCTTAATGACCAGGCCAAATTTTGGAAATCTGACATGCATCACTTTAACATGGAATAACTCTGTAAAAGTTTTGCATATCCAAGTGATTCTGACATTGTTTTTTCACCACATGTTGTACTTCATTTAGGTGGTAAAAATAAACCCATAGAATTTGTGTATATTTAGTAAAAGCGCCAAAATTAGGAAAGCAATTGTCATTTTTTCTAATTTTCAACTGCACTGTGTCAAATATGTGCAAACGTACTGTACACATTTTTGATGAGATATATATTCCCATCTGTTTACTTTATTCTGGAAGCATATTTGAAAAACTTTAGCTGATATACTAATTTATTTTTTTTTGTAAATTCTTTTTTTATTGAAATCGATTGCAAGTACAATACAGTGAAAAACATTAATGTACATGTTGTTACGTAGAATTGCGATCACTGCACTGCTGTGATGCAGATGAAATTCTATTTTCAGCATTTTTATTACATGAATACACAATAAATGCAACTAAAGATGAGATGAAAAAAGAAAAGAAAAGAAGAACAGGGGTTGTGGAGGTATAGGTAAAAGGGGAGGAGTTTGTAAGGAGGGATTTGTGGGGCGGAGTGGGGGGGGGGTAAAGGAGAGAGAGTTGCATTATATAGAATGCAGTGATACTTCTGGTTTAACCAAATAGGCTAGAGGTAAGAGACGGAGAGACCAAATAAAGTAGGACCGTAGCCTTGCGGCTAAGGCTCATGCTTTAGCTAGGAGTATCAGCCATCAATCCCCAAGTAAACGTAAGAGCAATGAGGTTTTCAACAGCCATAGGCCCAAAAGAAAAAAAAATAGCACAAGTGTTTTAATAGTTTAAGAGAGTAAAAACGTAGCTTCCATGGCAGCTGATATACTAATTTAACATTAATTGTTAACATTTTGAGGAACACTTTGTTTTCCTACACCAAGCCAAGATTGCAAAGGCTCATAGTGTCAGAATGATGGATACCTCCACAAATGACTCTATTTTATAAAATACAGCCCTTAATGGGAGTATTTTGACCCTACAGTTTTTTAGGAGGTAATGCAGTGTAGAGGAAAAAAATCATATATTTGCAAATATGTCATTTTAAAGATAGTTTTTTTTCCTATAGTGCCCATGAAAATGAAGATTTGCAGACCCAAAATGGATACCCCTGTTTCTCCCATGTTCAGAGACATACCCATTGTGGCCCTAGTCTTCTGTCAGTATGCACAACGGGGCCCAAACCGAAAGGAGCAGTAGGTGGCTTTCAGATCAGAAATTTTGCTTGAAGGTGATTTAGGCCCCATTGCCCACTTGTAGAGCCCTTGAGCGGCTAAAACGACAGGGAACCCCCACAAATCACCACATTTTGAAAACTAGACCCCTTAACAAATTCATCTAGGGGTGTGCTGTGTATTTTGACCCCACCGTTTTTGAATGAATCTAAGCAAAGCAGAAAGAAAAAAATTACGATTTCCATTTTTTGGCAATTGTGTTATTTTAAAAACAGTTTTTTGTGTACAGCACAAGTATGAATAAAGACTTGCACCCCAAAATGGATCCCCTTGTTTGTCCTGTGTTCAGAAACATACCCATTGTAGCTCCAATCTGCTTACTGGACACATGGCTAGGCCTATAATCGAGGGAACAACTTTTAGCTTTCAGGGCACAACTGAATACATTCCAAGCCCTATTGCTCACTTGTAGAGCCATCAAGATGCCAAAATGATACAACATTCCCCACAAATAACCCCATTTTAAAAAATCTAGACCCTTTCGTCCATCTATGTGTGTACTGAGCATTCTGACCCCACAATATTTGCAAAATGTATTGTATAGCAGGTGAAAAATAAATAGAATTTCATTTTATTTTACAAACATGTGACTTTCATTACAGTTTTCTTTGTTTCAATCAAGTAAAACTGGGAAAACGCACCCCAAATTTTATAGCACTAGTTCTACTATGTTCAGCAATACCCCCATTGTAGCCCCAATCTGCTTACTGGACACATGGCTAGGCTATAATAGAGGGAACACCCATTGGATTTCTGTGTAAATTCCAAGCCCCATTGCACACTTGTGCAGAAAAAAACATTTAAAAAACTGGCTTCCTATGCAGCCTAAACAATGATTGATGATCTGAACGCTGATCGTTTAGTGTAAATAGCAGCCGTTCAGTACTGAACCGCCGCTGTGTTACGTGAATGGTGAGGGGCAGGGGAGAGCAAGGAGAGAAATCTCCTGCAACTGCCCCTCCTCCCTGTTGGCCGCTCTGTCAGAGAGCCAGTGATACTCGCTCCTGTGCAGCAGCATGAAAGCGAGTATGTGCAGGGACGAGTGTCAGGCATCGTTTGCCTGACATTCGTCCTCTTTAAATGGGTCTTAAGAAGTTTCATCTCCCCTCACTGATCAAAACTTTAACTTTTTTTTTAAACTTTTACATTGGATATTGGATAACGGCGATCACGTGACCGAGGACCACTCGTTGCGACCCCTGTTGAGAGCTCCAGGGCCTCAGCTACCTTTGGTAGTTGGGAGCAAGGAGATTTAAAATTTCCCCAGCCCTCCTTGACTTCTGCAAATGCGTCTGACATTTTGCCAGCTGTTGCATGCACAGAATGCAGGGAAGGTCCTTGCGGGAAGATTCCGTTGGGGACAATGTGGTGGCCTTAGGTAAGTAGATTCATCTCCCCTCATGGATTGGATCCGTGATGGGAGCTAAAACTAACTTTGGAGACTTTTTTCTTAACTTTCACGTGATTGGCGTTATCAGTTAAATAATGGCGATCACGTGACCAGGGACCGCACACACAGCTTCAAGCCATCAGCTACTTCCGGTAGCCGATAGCAGAGGGCTGTCACACTCCCCGACCCTGCGGCTTTATTCTACAGGACCGATGTGCTTTCACGGCCCTGTAAAATAAAGCCCAAACACCCAGGACATAAAAACACGTATGGGTGGTCACTAAGGGTTAGGGCCCTTTTATACTGCACAGATATCTTTCAAATGATCTTTAGATTGAGTGATTTGCTTGACAAATGTGTAAATGTGTGCAATGAACGAATAATCAGCGATAAATCGTTAGATTATCGCTGATTGGATCTTTCGTGCAGACCCAAAAGTCATTGTTGCTCTGCTATTGCATCGTTCATCTATGAATGACTGCCTGTTTACTGTGAATGGAGGCGGGTGGCCGGAAGTAATATCCATCCCTCTCTGCCTCCATCCACTGAGCACAGGAGCGATTACCACTGGGACTGCAGTCGTCCCGGCACTGGTTTTTATGCCGGCCTAAACTGAACGAGCGCGAACCTCAGGATTCTAGTTCATGGTTGGCCTGCGTTTAAACTGAACCATTATCGTTTAGTTTCACTCGTTTAAACGACTTTCTGAATAAATAGTTCAGTATAAACAGGGTATTAGCTGAGGGTTCAAATATTTGCCAAGGTACTCCTCAAGAATGGTCATATGAAGAGAATTGCCTTGTGATAAGGACATGTGTAATCCTCCGTGTTAGAGCCTTATGTACTCGTCCACCCTCGGTAGCAGCAAACTGCAGCAGTCTCTACTTTTTTGGATTGCCTAAAGCCCACATGGGGCTTACATCTCTCATACATTGCCTTTTGTCTCAGATGTTGAAAACTTGACACAATGTGTGGATATACCTATGTATTAACCCTTTCCAATCCAACTTGTATCCTGGTTTTCCCAGGGGGCTTACTCTTTTTTCCTGCCATTATACAACGGCGCTATATGCTGGCTAAAGCCAGTACTGCGTGAGGCGACATGTTGGATAGGCTCTGACAGCAGAGAGGCTGGAAATATACAGTAAGAGAACCTCAACGGACGTCTTCCAACATCGGAGCTGTACAGCCTTAAATCATAATGTCTTTAGAGGTCAGGCAGTGGATTGGAAATAGTTAACCCTCCCTCTCCTGTGTGAGGGACACTATGGATCTCCTGCACATAACTGATAGACTTGTACTTTATGACAATGCATGCAATGAATGATAGGCGAATGAATTCGTTCATGGTTGGTTGTGTTTACACTGAATGACTATAGTTCAAAGTCGTACAATTCAGCACTTTTTTCTTTTAAATGCACCTTCAGGGCTCTTTCACACGAGCGTATATCGGCCCGCCGTTTTCACCGCCTCCTCCTATTGCTGGCTGTGGACAAGGGTAGGGGTCGGGAGCTCAGCTCCACCCCTGTCCTGCTCCCTCCTATTGCAAACAGCTGGAGAGGAGGTGAGTCAGCGAGGGGGAGGGAAGGGGCGAGGGAATTGCAGCCTCAGCGTATCTGCGTCGCGGCCCATGCTGTCTGAACGGGCTCACAAACATTAGATTTGTGCGCCCGTTCACGAGTTTTTACGCCTCATATCGTAGCATATATCGTCCGGTCGTGAAAACGGCGGCCGATATACGCTTGTGTGAAAGAGGTCTAAGTCAGTGGTAGCCTAATCAGTAGCTAGACATCTTAGATGTCTAGAAGTGTGAAATGTAAGAGCAAAAAGGTGAAAAGCTATGGTGCTCTAACTCAGGACTTCTGATAGGATCAGTGAGTTGCTCTACAGCTCCATCCCATGTAATTGTGGGATGGAAGTTGTGAAGTATGATCTGAGGAGTAGGCATAAGGAGGCCCATAATGAATTTGTTCTACAGCTGCTGTTCTTAATGAGGTTTTTAAAAGTGAGGTTTTATCCAAGTAAAGGCTCTTTTCGCATGGGCGCTTTCAGGGCTCCAAAACACAGAAGAAATGCAAATCTTTCTATTATACGATACTTTTTCTCTGTATGTTCCACTTTTAGTTTTGGCTCACAAAATACTGATGACAAATAGACCCTTCTTAAGGAGCCCTGAGGCCTTATCTAAACGTCAGTATTTTGAACACCCAAACCAGGAGTAGAACGTACAGATGAAAAAATGTGTGTTTGTTCCGTATTTTGGACCCGCTCCTGGTTTTGGCTTACTAAATACTTAGGAAAATGACTGACCCGTGAATAAGCACTAAAGGTACATTTTTATGTAGGTTTCTTTAGAGCCATCTCATGGCATCAAATGAAGCGCCTGCTGTCACCTAAATTGTTGAGAGACCGTGAGACACTTTTTTAAAAAATTCAAATATTTTTTATTGAATTTTCCTAGTCCGAAGACGTTTAAGTAACAATACAAAACACTAAAACATATCCCAAATAGTCTCTCACGCGCCGCGAACCGTGAGACACTTAATCATCCACTGAATGTAATGATGGCTCCCACCAAACATTTGGAAAGGGTGGAGGAGGAGGAGAGTTTCAGTGCCGTTTTCTCAGGGTGGCTGACCAGCAGCTCATCCGCTGTTATGCTCCTACACATGGTATATAACCACTCTTTTGGAGCTTTCCTTAACCCCTTAAGGACCAGGCTGTTTTGTACTTTAAGGACCAGACACTTTTTAGGGATTTTACCCATGCAGTGGTTTTATGGCCCTATTTTTTTCTTTTAGCTACCAAAATTATTTTTGCTGCATTTTTTTTCCCATGACATATGGGGCTATTTGTTAAATATCCTTTTCACTGACATTTTTTCACGTTTTTTTTTAGTTTTATTGGAAATAAAAAGCTAGAAAAAAAAATATTTTTTAACATTTATAGTTTAAAAAAAAAAAAATTTGTACATTTATCATAAAATAAGTACGGGATCGGGTTCCTCATTTTGTTTTGGACATTTTGCTATACAATATGTATGGTTTTGGATTACAGAGCGCATATAGCGACAGTTTTGGGTCATTTTCTTTCTTATGTATATATTGTTTTATTCTGTACATTTTATTTACTTATGTAATTATGTTTTTTTACTATCTATGTCCCCCATGACGTCATATAAGACCTCCTGGAGGACGTTCACATGTGTTTTTTCTTATTTGACATTTTTCCACTAAAGCTGGGGCATCCATAGGAGCTCCAGTTACCTAGAAAAACATCCCCTGTAGTGACATTAGTCACTGGTAGAACTTATCAGGGTCTACTAGGACCCTGCAGCTCTGCTGTAGCAGCAAATCCTGGCGGTCATGTGACCCCCGGGCTCCCGTAGTGGAAGAAACACTTCTGCTTTCACTTTTTAGTACACATCACTCATTGAGCGCTGTGTACTAAACAAAGGAGAAGGCAGAAAAGGTTAAAACCCACTTCTCCCTCCTCCTCCGAGTTATCAGCTGTGACTAACAGCTGACAACCCGTCCTGCTGCTAATTGATTTCAGAAGCAAGAGGCTTTAATCCCTGCCATAATCTTACATATGGCTGGGCTTTAAGCCCAGGACCAAGCACCGTAAATTTACAGCGCCTGGTCCTTAATGGGTTAAATGGCAGACTTTGCTCCCATAGAGCAGGCAAACTCAAATGTAGCAAGTTAACTGAAACACGGTTTGCCCATATTTCCTAGGTGACTAGGTCTGTAGAGCTTCAAAGGTGGAACCTCGAAACCCTTCTGGGTCAAGCACTCCTCATATACCATTCAAACACCGGACTGCCCCACTGCAATGTCTTCCATCCAGCAAGTATATATTTATCCACCTCTGCCAGTTCTGACCACTGTTCTCTGAAGAGAGCAAGCCACACATTTAATGCGTCCACCTCTAGGCTACCGCCTGAGGAGTATCTCCAGTGTTTCTGGCATCCATGTCTTAAACCCCACAGTGAAAGTCGCAGATGCCATCAGGTTATGAGCCCTTAAAGAGTACCCGTACTTTTACCTTTGGGGCACTTCTGCGCCATCAGCCGTTTTCAGCTCCTTGGGTATCCAAGTGAGTGCCCTGGCTTTAGAACTAGTGCATGTATGTCAGCACTTCGCTGTGTATGATGATTACTTATCCACGGTTTGGTACTGTGATTTGGGTCTGGGGTGATAGAGTTTCTTCTTGAGGCGAGCGCCAAGATGGTATAGGGTACCAACACCCCAAAACAGCCAGTCTGCAGATCAGTGTTTTTTCCTCTGGCTTGGCTGACTCATTTGTCAAGGCCTGTTGAAAGGTTGAACATTGACTAATAGGAGGTGAGCTTTCTAATAGTTGGCACACTTTTCCATCCCCTATTTGTCTAGTACTGTTTGGATTTTGCTAGGCAATGTTACTTGTTCTGTAATGTTTGCTTCACAGCTGGGTTTAATCGTTGGTTGGCTTTGATTTTTTTCAGGAATATTGTGAAGGAAAAAAAAAACCTATAGCGCTTACTACTAGGAATTTGTATTCTACAAGAAGCACTAGACAAGTCTACAGTCTGTCCAGTAGAGGGCATAACTGGACATGTCGTAACATAAGTGCTAAAGTCACAGATAACGTGTATAGTGCCAACAGGACGCGTACTACAGTTCCATTTAGGGCACTTTTAGAAGGAGCGATTTATTGCTCACATAATGTCAAAGTTCACTCGTGAAGCTCATTTATACAGGCAGATTAATCATTTGCTCGCTAAATTGTTCACATGCACTGTACAACTGAATGACCACAGAACAATTGGCATTTAAACCGAACGGTTAGCAAATAAGTCAACGATGATTTTTATTGTTTTAGTAAGGATATATGTAATCTATTGTAGATATCTTTTGATAGGTTTCTCACATCAGTCTATGCAAACACACCTATATATCTTCCTTCTTCGTAAATGGCAGCAGCTAAATGGTTAACTCATTCAATATTATACACTAGAATGTATTAGATCCTTGTAGTCACCTCCTACAGGCCTTTCTCACCAGAGATGCCTACATTCTGATAAGAGCTGCTCACCTCCCCACCTTTGCATTCCTTAATCCTGCCTGGAATCCAGCCCTGCCCGTGGCCAGTGCTTAGCTGTGTCACTGCGGATCTCTCAACTTCCGGGTTTGCTGTACCGCGCATGGTCCTCACAGCTCGCCAGACATGCACAGTAGTGTTTGTTTTTTTTTAAAAGCTCCTGCTTGCCCGCGGGATCCGCGCCTTGTTTAAAGTGTCAGCCGCGGACGTGCCGCAGATCGGACAGCTTCCATTAACTTCAATGGAAGCGGTCAGTGCAGGATCCGCACAAAAATGAAGCTACTGCAATTTGTTTAGGCCGTGTGCTGTCTGTGTATTTCATGGACAGCCCACAGCTCCATTATAGCCCGTGAGGCCGTTCAGATGTAAGAATTTCCACATGAACCAATGATGTGTGAAAAGCAATCTCTGCATGTCCAACTGTCATCCATGAAAATGGACATAAATAAGACGTGCAATGTACAGTGTCCGTGGAGATCACACAGCACATGGATGAAACCAATGCGGTAGCAACAGCACTATCCAGGGCACCTTCAGAAGTGGGGCAATAGATGTACAGTCATCGGGAGCCACAATCCATGGATCCAAACTAGAGCAATAGAAGACGACGTGACAGGCACAAAGTTCATAAAGTCTTTATTCCTCCAATGACATAACAGCAAAAAGTTCTTTATAAAGCATACAGGTACATACAAGGGTATCATGTCAATAGTAATACAGATTGCCATCAGTCACATAGGCCCTTCCCACAATAACCAGCCAATACACTCCCATCATAACTGATCAGCCACTGTCGCAGTGGGCAGACCCATCATGGCGCCATCCGAATCATTCAGCAACTGTGCAGCCGGGCAAATATAATCTCAAAATCCCATGAGATAATGGTCAAAAAGTGTCATCTATGTGCACCAAATATCATATAATAGAAAATTTGTAAATAAGATCAAATCAAAGAATGGTGTTCACAGCGTTCATGGGAAAAAAAACAAAACAACCGTACATAAGATATAAAACCTTTTTGGGGACGTTCTTATGTGCAGTTGATTTTTTCCCCATGAACACCATCCTTAGATTGCTCTTATTTACGAATTTTCTTTTATATGATATTTGGCGCACATAGATGACACTTTTTGATCATTATCTCGCGGGACTTTGAGATTATATTCCCGCAGCTGTGCAATTAAATTGCGTTGATGCTGAATGAGTCGGATGGCGCCATGATGGGCCTGCCCGCTGCGACAATGGCTGAATAGTTATGATGGGAGTGTATTGGCTGGTTATTGTGGGAGGGGCCTATGTGACTGATGGCAATCTGTATTACTATTGACATGAAACCCTTGTATGTACCTGTATGCTTATAAAGACCTTTTTTGCTATGTCATTGAAAGAATAAAGACTTTATGAACTTTGCACCTTGAACGCCGTTACGTCTTCCTTCAATGGCACTTTGATGGGTGTCAGTGTGATGTCCGATAAGAGTTTCTCAGGTGCAATTGGCATACAGCCCTGTGAATCCGGCTTTAGTATGCGGTTTCATTACTACATAGTACAAAGTTCACATAGTCCCAAGCGGTTTGATGCGTAAAGACCAAGTATGCAAATGGAAGAATAAGTTTTATTTAGTCATGAAAAACTAACAATGAATGGCATTGAACAGCAGTATTTAAACTCTGCAGAAAAACTTAGTGCTTTTAGAAAATGTTCCATCTCTTCCACTCATGTGGAAACAGTTGATCATCGGCCATGGTCAGACTCCGAGTTTCTTTTTCCCTTCTTACCACCGCCCTACAGAAGACAAATAAAGCAGAAAAGTGAAACACTTCTACTAGAATATGACTGGTGGGTAAGAGGCAAGATATATAATAAACACCATTCTGATTAATTTACTATTTTCCATCTATTCGCCTCTTGACTGATGTAACTCACTACTAATCAGTCTTCCTCCCACTGAACTCTTTCCTGTAATCTATCCCCAAAACAGCAGCCAGACTTACCTTTTCGGTCAACTGCTACATAGATGCCTCCACCCTGTGCCCGTCACTGCACTGTTTGCCCATCCACATTTAAAAAGGCTTCCATCAGCACCTTCAGCTGCAAAAGCTACAGTGCTTAAAAAGGTGAAGAAATGGGAGTCGTGTTTTATATTCACCTGGCCCTCGGTTCCTGCGCTGTATTCCCATAAACTTGGCTTGCACACAAAGCTTGACTCTTTCCAGAAGGCTCTGCACATGCACCTCCCATAGAGATGAATGAGAGCAGCTGAAAAAAGTCAAGCTGTGTAGTTAATGGGGACCCAGCACACCGCAGAAACTGGCAAGTATTAAATACAGCTCCCCAGTCTCCCAATTCTCTCACATTTGAACACTATAACACTTTATGTTGCTCAAAAGCTGCTGACAGAGACCCTTTAAACTCATCCATAAAGCTCTCCACAGTGCTGCGCCTCCCAGTGTCTCCTCCCTCTGCCCTGTCTACCACACAATCTGAGCTCTCAGCTCTACTATTACACCAAGTTCTGTAGTCGGAACCTCCCACTCACATCTCCAAAACTTTTCTCAAACTGCTCCAGCCCTCTGGAATGCGCTACACCAGACATCAGGTCAATCCCCAAAACCCACAATTTTAAGCGTGCCCTAAAAACACATCTCTTTAGGCCCTCACTCCTATTGTTCAAGTTGGTCATTCGTTTTATACTGTATATTGTCCGATTATGTCTGTACATGGGCCGTCTGATTTGGAAAGAAACTATTAGAAGAGTATGGCTTTTATCGTTATTTTACAGCGTTCTTTGGACGCTGTAAAAAATTAAAAAATAATTTATATTACCTATCTGGAAATAGCTTTTAAGGGAAATTTATTTTTTCCATAAAATATTCAATGATCAGGACTATATTCTATGGCTGCTGCTACAATTCCTGTAAACTTACCTTTCCGAGCTCTGCTTGTAAAGTTTTCACTTTAGATCGTTCTTGTTCTAAAGCAGCATGCAGACCAGTGACCTGGAGAAAAAGCAGGGAAATGTACAAACGTGCTCTGCTTTACTTTGGGTAACATTCATATTTTAGAGAAAAAAACCCAAACAGGCCACAGACAATATGCTGGGTTTTTTTACAATATGCAGACATTCTCCTGAAGCATAGCATTGCCAGGGCCTCCAACCATTACATTTCTCTTGTACATCACCTATACTCTGGAACTCACTACCCCAACTTAACACAATCCTCACCAACTCGAAAAGCTTCAAAAGGAGCCGGAAATATGTACCTCTTCAGAAAAGCCTTCTAACTACAGTAACCATATTGCTACCACTATAAGAGTAGCTTCTACCCTCACCTATTTGGTCGCCTATGGGACCCCATGATGTTCCCAATGGGCTGCTATGGCACTCGAAGGCTTAAAGATGGCCTCTGGGTCTCCCAGTGACAGTGGCCTATGAGGATCAGCCTCTGGCTATGCTTCATAGGCAATATAATACTTTTCTATACTAATATTTATGTTCCCTAGTGGGACACAAATTTACCATGTTTAAAAAAAATAAATATCACAAATCTAGTATCGCCGTGTAAGAAATGACCAAAGGAGAAAAATAATCAGTACTTTTAACACATACGGTGCACACCACGTAAACAAAAGAATATCAATATAAAAAGTGTCAAAAATAACCAATTTTGTATTTCTCGCCTCACAAATCAACTGAATAGGAAATGATCAAAAAGTCATATGGATCGCCAAATGATACCAATAAAGATTTCAATTAGTTCCTCCTAAAAAAAAAAAAATTGCCCCAAAAAACATTATTGAGGGAAGAAAATTGTTGTTAGGGGTCTTTCAATACTACAAATTAAAAATTTTTTTTTTTTTTTAAATAGTGTTTTTTTTATAAGTGAAAAAGTAGCAAGGTATAGAGGTGGGGGTTGGGGGGGGATAAAAACACTATAATATATTAAATTATAATATCTATGTATATTTGGTATGCAATCATAGTGATCTACAGGATTAATGGAACATCTATACTGCACGATGAACACCGTAAAAAAAATTAAACATGCCAGAATAGCAGATTTGATTAATCTTACCTCTAGAAAAAAAATTTATGAAAAGTGATCAAAAATATTATATGTTCCCAGGAATGGGAAAAATGAAGACCAGAGCTCATCCTGCAAAAACAGGCCTTCCAAGAGGTTCGTTGATGGAAGAATAAAAACATTCTGGCTGTTAGAATCCGGAACAGAATGGGAGGAATTGGGCTAAGCAACACATGTGAAAAAGACTTGGGCATACTAATAGATTATAGACTGAACATGAGTCAACAATGTGATGCAGCAGGCAAAAAGGCAAACACAATTCTGAGATGTATTAAGAGAAGCATAGAGTCTAGATCATGTGAGGTAATCATCCCCCTCTACTCTTCCTTAGTCAGACCTCATCTGGAATACTCTTTAAAAATGGAGACAAACTGGAGCAAGTTCAGAGAAGAGTTACCAAGATGGTGAGCGGTCTGCAAATCATGTCCTATGAGGAACGGTTAAAGGATCTGGGAATGTTTAGCTTGCAAAAAAGAAGGCCGAGAGGAGACTTAACCCTTTCCAATCCAATTATTTTTTCACAAATAAATTGGAGCTGGTGAGAATGGATGAGAAAAAATACATTTCCCTGCACCCTCCTGAACTGACAGAGTTCAGGAGGGTGCAGGTGCTCACTGCACCATGGAAGGGCCTGCTTACCTGTCCGGTGTCTTCCGCATTCTCTCTTCTGCCTCCCGGCTCGGCGATCATGTGACCGCTGGGGTCAGGTGGCACCGAGCGGTCACATGATCGCCGAGCCAGGAGACAGAAGGGAGAATGCGGAAGACGCCGGACAGGTAAGCAAGCTCCCCCCACAGTGCAGGCTCCCGGCTCGGCGTTCATGTGACCGCTGGGGGTCAGGTGACACCGGCGGTCACATGATCGCCGTCCGGAATCTCCGTGCATTACATAGCGCTAATTGAGCGCTATGTAATGTGTAAAGTAGAAGGGAGAAAGGGTTAAAAACCCTTTCTGCCTTCTCCTCGGAGGTCCTCAATGAGGATCAGTGCAGGAGTGCATCTGCACCCGATGTGTCTGATGATCGGGTGCCGATGCACTTCTGCACTGCAGTGTCGGGCCTGCCCCGACATTGGAGCTGTGAAAGGAAATTATGATGTCGGGGCAGGCCCGACATTGGATTGAAAAGGGTTAATAGCTGTCTACAAATATCTGAAGGGCTGTCACAGTGCAGAGGGATCAGCCCTATTCTCATTTGGACAAGGAAAGACTGGAAGCAATGGGATGAAACTGAAAGGGAGGAGACACAGATTAGATATTAGAAAAAAAACTTTGACGGTGAGGGTGATCAATGAGTGGAACAGGTTACCAAGGAAGGTGGTGAGTTCTCCTTCAATGGAAGTCTTCAAACAAAGGCTGGACAAATATCTGTCTGGGATGATTTAGTGATCCTGCCCTGAGCAGGCGGTTGGACCCGATGACCCTGGAGGTCCCTTCCAACTCTACCATTCTGTGATAAGGTTTGTTTTCTTACCTGTAATGTTAATTCGTTCTTAATGGTTACCAATTCTTCTACTTGAATAAGAATTTCGGCTTTGTCCTTCACTAAATTGGAAAGCAGAAAATCAGGACTACTTACTACATAAAAATAGAAATGTAAAGGGTTACTCCCAACTCAGCAAGTTGTCCCCATCCACAGACAGGTGCTTGAACTCGGCTATCTCCAATCCATTGAAGTGAATTGAGTGGATGTGTGCATGAAAGCCCTCTGCTGCCACACCTACAGGACATTATAGGACTGAGATCTCAGGATAAGGGGTGGGAGGTAAGCGGGGTCCCCAGCAAGTGGACCCCCACAAATAAGCAAGTAATCCCGCATTCTATAGATAAGGGATAATTTGCCGAGATGGAAATAACCCTCTGACATTTAAACATTCTACATTGTACCAGTACCATTCAGCAGCTCTTTAGTCACCCACTGCACCAAATGACATAGCGATGTTTATTCTTATATAGCATTAAGGTAGAGCCTCCTGTGGGGCAGAGTGTTTTTGTTTTGGAAACAAACAAACACACACACATCCCCTGACTCCCGTCACCACACGGAAGAGCACTGCTAAGTGCCGTTTTGTGGCGAGTGTCCCTTTAATACAAAGTAAAACTAAAACAAGCAGTAAAACACTTACTTTCACCTTCTTGTAACATTTTAAGAACTTGCGCATTCCTGGCTTTAACTTCTTTGTATTTTGTCTTTATCAAAGGAAAGGAAAAGGCAAAATGTAAAGTCAAAGTGGAAACTCTCGGGAATTAAAGGCAGGCGATTGTATTTCTGTACCTCCCACTGTGAGATGATGCTCTTCAGATGCTTGATCTGCGTGTCCTTCTTCTCCAGGGCCAGCTTCAGTAGCTCTGTCCTGCCATCCTTCAGGCCAGGCTCCTGTATAGTCAAGTTACAGTCAGATTAGTTTTGCCCTTTGACTATTTAGTACAATTTCTGCCAAGATTGGTTTTGCAATGCAAGGGTTACATCAAAATCAGGTCACTCCCTTAATTGTCCGGTTTTCTGTCTGTATCTACCAAGGCTCCGAACGAAGACCGGGTTGCGCACTTTATTTTCTGTAATGGTATCATTTTCCATTGTGTACTCCTGTCCATTTGGTAATCTTCAGTAATTTGCATCCATTTGGTATTGTGCTTGCCAAATAGAAGAAAGTTTACTGCGTATTAACCCTTTCACTACTAGGGGTGTTTGGGGCCTTTGCATCTACAGCAAAATTTCACTTTTTGAAATGCAAGGTCATAGGCGATTTTTATTTTTTTTTTGCCTTTTAGTCTACCCCCCCCAAAATTTAGTTTTTTTCAGAACACATGGGGCTTTCATATACAACTGGAGTGGATATTAACCCCTTAATGACGCAGCCCTATTTTTTCCCCCCATTTTTGTTTTTTCTCTCCCCTTCAAAAAAAAATCGTAACTCCTTTATTCAGCCATCGACGTAGCTGTATTCGGGCTTGTTTTTTGCGGGACGAGTGGTATTTTTTTTGGTACTATCTAATGTACCGTATAGGATACTGAAAACCTTTACGTGGAGTAAAATGAAAAAGAAATGACATTCCGCCATTTTTGGTGAGTCTTGTTTCTACAGCGCACAAACTGCAACAAATATGACAAATTTATTCTATGGGTCAGTACGATTACTACCAGGGCCCCTGATGGTCAGACCTTCACCAAACACTAAAAAGGGGGTCCCACGTGCCTAAGACTGGCAAAGCTCATGCTCGGCCACTGCTTCATTCATTTCAATGGGGCCACCAAAAATAGCCAAGCTCATTGCTTTGCCATCTTCAGCACTCCCGCTGAAATGAATAGAGCATGTGCATGGTTACTCCATTCGTTTACCAGTCTCTCAGTGGGAACACGAGATCCTCATTCTGGTCATCCGTGGTGGTCTGACCCCCACTGATCAGCTAGTTACCCCTTAAATTTATCTTACTGGAAAAATCCCTTTAAGAAGGATTTCTTACAGTCTTTAATGATAATTAGTGGGATCTGGATGATTTTCTCTCATTCATTTCACATGAGAACAACCTTGTGCCATAAATTAAAACTGCCCCGTTCTCAGGATTGGTGAAGGCACAATGACTGGACCCCTGCCAATCACCTTCTGACAGGCCAAGAACCAAATGAGAACAATGCCAACCTACCACAGAGTAATCGGAAGACACAAAGCTCTCCATTACTTCAGGAGCAGTGTGTTCTTTTCTTTTTTCTTTAAGAAGTATTTTGGTCACATCATCTTCCAGTTTATTAAAGAAGCCACGGTCATGAGGTAACATCACAGGGGACTTTACGTCCTGGAGAATCAGATTAAAAATGGGGAGAAAGAAATATATACAGGATGTCCCAAAAATGTATAAACACACTTCAATTCAAATTTAAAAAAGGGCATAAATGACCACTATTGACTATATGGCGGCAATACGTGGTATTCATATAGTCTCTGAGGGTATGTTCACACGGAGCAGAAATGCTACAGAATTTCCTATCTAACTCAGAGTCAAAGTCCGCAACATTGATGTGGATTTGCTACGGAAATTCTGCAGCATTTCTGCCTCATGTAAACATCACCATAAGAGGCCAATAGTCGCATGATTGCTAATGCCACCACCTGATCATCAGGAGAGTCAAGTAAGCTGGCAGAGGCATTCTTGACTGGAGATGAAATTTTGTTTGTGTGGTAGTTTGCCAAAATCAGAAGTTTCTGTTAATAATGGTGCCCACTTTGAGCACATACCGCTAGTGCAGAAGTCAGACATAACGTGCAGCTACTTTTTGATGTCCATATAAAGCTTTTACGCATGTGGCTGTACAGTATACATATTTTCTGGTACACCCTATATTTTACCCAAAATGTAAACATATATACAAGCTGAAATGTTTTCACAACGGATTACTTGCGTGCGCACTAAAATAATTCCTAGAAAGGGAATCCATAAATAGTTTCCAAGAAGTTGTACCCAGACGCCCTTCCCCATTGTTTAGTAAATGTGATTTCCGTAGTGCACTTTACTACTACTACACACACACACACACACACACACACACACACAAACAACAGACTGAATAGAGGACGCTCTTACTGACTGCATCATATAAATCTGCTCCATACCCAGCAGGTATCAGTTAAAGGGGTTGTCCCGCGCCGAAACGTTTTTTTTTTTTTTTTTTCAACCCCCCCCCCCCGTTCGGCGCGAGACAACCCCGATGCAGGGACGTACAGAAAGCTTACCGGAGCGCTTACCTTAATCCCCGCGCTCCGGTGACTTCTATACTTACCTGTGAAGATGGCCGCCGGAATCCTCTTCCTCCGTGGACCGCAGCTCTTCTGTGCGGTCCATTGCCGATTCCAGCCTCCTGACTGGCTGGAATCGGCACGTGACGGGGCGGAGCTACACGGAGCCTGCATTCTGCACGAGCGGCTCCATTGAAGAGAGCAGAAGACCAGGACTGCGCAAGCGCGGCTAATTTGGCCATCGGAGGGCGAAAATTAGTCGGCACCATGGAGACGAGGACGCCAGCAACGGAGCAGGTAAGTAAAAAACTTTTTATAACTTCTGTATGGCTCATAATTAATGCACAATGTATATTACAAAGTGCATTATTATGGCCATACAGAAGTGTATAGACCCACTTGCTGCCGCGGGACAACCCCTTTAACAGGGCTTAGAGGGGCCGTCAGTCCATTTTTTAATTAGGAGCTTAAATGTGTTGAAACAAAAAGCAGCTGTATTTATCCATCCTCTACAACGGCAATCCAGTGCTGCAGCGCCATGGTCCCCCCCCCCCCCCCCATGCTTTGCTGCAGCCCCACGGCCCCCACCTGACCACTGTAGCCAATCAGAGTCTACAGCGGTTATGTGCCGTTATCCTGCTATCTCTACTCAGATGCTAGAAGAACAGCACCTGACCGATGTGGCCTCTGATTGGCTGCTGTGGTCAGGTGATAGCCGTTACACCACAACAAAGACCAGGAGCAGCACGGGCCTGCAGCTCTGATTGTTGGGACTGAGGACTGGCAAGTACCCCTGCGTGTGTTATTTAAAAACACATTTGGAGCTATAATTAAAAAAAAAAAAAAAAAAGGAGAAAAAAAATTGTCCGCAACCAGACAACCCCTTTAATAGGCAACAGTGAGGCCATGATGCCATTCACACGAATTGAGCAAAATGCAAATGCAAGACTAATTGCAGCATGTTATATCTTGCAAGTATTCCATGCGCACACACAGTAAGGGTGCATTTAGACAACCGTATATCGGCTGGGTTTTCACGCCGGACGATATATGCCGCGTCTCTCTGCAGGGGGAGGAGGCTGGAAGAGCCAGGAGCAATGCTCTGAGCTCCTGCCCCCTCTCTGCCTCCTCTCCACCCCCCTGCACTATTTTCAATGAGGAGAGGCGGGACGGGGTGGAGCTAATTCCCTAAACTTAGCCCCGCCCCCTTTCATTGCAAATAGTGCAGAGGAGCAGATAGGGGGTGGAGAGGAGGCAGAGAGGGGGCGGGAGCTCAGAGCACTGCTCCCGACTCTTCCAGCCTCCTCCCCCTGCAGAGAGAGACGCCGTATATCGGTTGGGCGTGAATACCAGTTGATATAAGGTCGTCTGAATGCGCCCTAAGATAGTACATGGTGAAGGGCGGCACGCAACTGCTATGTAATGGCATTCATCTGGATGAATAAAGGACGAGATTCCCAAAGAAGGACGAGTCGCCAACACTTGCTAGAATTTTGAAATTAGGATTCAACGAAGAAAGAGAAGTGATAATTAGTGGCAATGCAGTGCGATTTAGTATGCATATCCTGGATCAGCCAGACTGGTATCAGAGCTTATTTGGTAAATTTATGGAAAGGGTACACTATCTGTCTCTAGATGATCGCCTTTAAGTGATGTACATAATTCACTGATACACGAGCTCTTGTGATCTCGTATGTGGGACCCGAGCCTTTCTGCATCTGGAGGTGTATATGGTAGTAACCATTAGTTCCACATTATAGATGAGCTACTGACAATCTGGTGCCAATGACGCTATTGCTGATGTCATACAACCTGAACAGCTGATTAGGTTTCACCATATCTTGCAACGCAATATAATAAAAAAATAGTGCTGCTTGCGGCTAATTATCTTATGGTGACCCTACCAATCTGTGAGGATTGAGGGATTATATTTAGTGTACCACCCACTTTAGATTAGTAGGTTGAGAAGTTGTTAATGGTATAGGGGACATGATTTGTCCCTTATAAGTACCCTGGTAGGGGCTACTACAGTAAGCTTGACACTAATATCTGTAGGTATGGTGATGACCTATAAATAAATCCCTACATCATCATTACTATCAGATACTTCTCTCTACATATCTAACATATTATTTAGTAATTGCATGGCCTAGTGTCATCTTATAATTGGTAAAATATATATACACACACGTGTTCACGTTTTTTTAAGTATTTCAAATAAAAAGTTATTTTTTAGGATTACTGGCCCCTTTCGGTGACTGTTCTCATTTTGGGGGCAAATTTGTATATCCTGGTCAAATATCACAGGGTGGGTATGTATAAAATTATAACATATATTATTATATACACTTTGCTCCTTATAAGGGCAGTCATCCCTCTTTTACCTTGGAGGGGTGCATGACATATATATCTATATATGTATATAATATATTTGTGCGTTACACACACACACTATCAAAGTGTGTGTGTGTGTGTATATATATATTATATATATATATATATATATATATATATATATATATATATATATATATATATATATATATATATATATATATATATATATATATATATATATATATATATATTTTACCCCTCGCCCAGTTTAGTCCAAACGTTTTTTTTTTACGTTTGTATGTTTTGTGTTGTCTGTCAATTAGCCCCGTTTTTAGTATGATGCGATAAACACATTTGTTATAGGGTCTCTTCTATGAAGTGTCGGTATCTGTGTTTAGCTTATTGCTACTTCGCTCAGTAAAACACGTAAATCAAAACCTGTACCTAGCCATACTCAGAGGGAAAAGTAATGCAGAAAAACAGATCATTGTAAACATAAGTTCATTTAGCAAAATCAGCCAGTTGTAGATTCAGGGCCAGGGAAGCCCTCTCCTGTGTACCGGTAGTTAGCGCCAGGTCAGACACTTACCTCTGTTTTTTTCATGGATTGTTCTGGAAACACAAAAAAAAAAAGCATTTTAAACTGCAGCAAATGCAGATCTAGTTAATATCTTATGCATCTTTAAGAAACAGACCCCCCTGTCAACGTTAATTAATACTGATATCACTAGCACCCCGCCAGCCGTATTAACTTATTTCATTAACCCCATCAAGACCAGACATTTTTATTTTTTCATCACCGCCTTCCAGGAGTGGGATGAGTTGTACATTATAATGGTACCACTTAATGTACTGAAAAAGTTTAAAAAAGGTTTAAGAGAGGTGTAACAGAAAAATAAAGCATTTGCACCATGGGTTTGTGTTTTAAGGCATTCACAATGTGGTAGAAGTAATATGCGCACTTTATTCTTTGATTTAAAAAAAAAATTAAAAAATTAATTAGTCAAATTCTAAAATCCATAACTTTTTATATTTCCGTTCAAATGGGGCTGTGTGAAGGCTTGTTTTTTTGGGGGGAGGCAAGCTGTTTTTATTGATACCATTTTGGGTTACATATGCCCTTTTGATCACTTTGCATTCAATTTTATTTCGGGGGGGGGAGAAGGGGCAGGGCAGAGACCCAAGAACAGCAAGACTGATGCTTTTTTTTTGCCTTTGGGTGTTGTATAAATTGTGTAATATTTTAATAACCCGTCCTTTCACGAACACAGCGATATCAATAATACTTAATTTTTTGTGAAAATTTTGAAAGAAGGAACTGCTAAACGATCACAGATTTTTTAAACAACCTGTGCTTATGTGATAGCCAAGGCTATAACTAGCTCTACCGCAGGAGCCGACGCCCAGGAGCAGGAGCCAGCAGGCGGATCTCCGCGATCAGCCTATCTGACAGAATCGCGGCAATTTGCAGCATGCTACGAATTGCTAGTCACAACCGGAGAATCGCTATGATTCTCCACTCGTGGACAGGGTGGAAAGCGTTCACTGCGGGGAACGCAATTCAAAAACGCCCGTGGACAGGCAGCCTTAAGAAGATGGATAACAGGAGGTGAAGGAAGCGATGACTCATAGCTGATGTTAGAACTAATAGGGAGTTGTTTACTGTTATTTATTCACAGTGTTCTCTAGTGTCCTCCGGAGCTAGCTCTGATAGCAGCCGTTAATGACGGGTGTCAGTAATTTAACACCCGATGGGTATGGCGCAGGCTCGGTTCCCGAGCCCACTCCATACCTCCTTCAGCGTTTGATGTATAATTAATTAAGTTATATAATGGCAAACCATATAATGAACACCATATAAAACTCCCTAGTTTACTATACAAGTAGCGTCATTGAAGCCTATTTGTATGGAGTTTTCTTTACTGCCATATTAGCCTTTTAAACCGTAAATCCTATCCTGTAGCATTATCAGTAATGACAATGAAGTAAGAGGCTCACCTTCTGATTGGAAGTCCTTCAAAGACACTGTGAGAGACTTGTCCTTCCCTTGTTGGTTCTTTCGCTTATCCTTTTTATTTGCTCTTTTTGACTGAGGGGATACATTTTCTCCATTGTCATTTTCCTTAAAAATAAGAAGCTAATTAGTTTACCATTATATGGCCCAAACAAGTCATGACCTCTTTGAGATACTACAGACAAACCACCCCATATGCTCACACAACCCATACTGCAGCCAGTTCATACGATCATCTGTCTTTTCCAACATGGATAAGGCTGACCAGAATAGTGCGATGTAGGACCGACTTGTCTAATATTGCAATATTCATAGCATATATCTGTTACAGGAGAATATCCAATTCTCATTGATGTACAGCATCCTGTGAAGCACCACTGAGGAGAGCGCTCCCCTCATGAATACCGAGGGCTCATTAGGAACTAGAATCCGCTGGATTCTTTGATCTCTTCTTTTAACAAGAACGGCATTAAAGATGCTCTGTGGTTTGGCCTAGAGGAGGGTGCCTGTAATATACTACCCTATGTAAGATGTTAGGTGTCAGATTTGCTTCACCTGCAACAGAACCTAAGCCATACGATTGGTGGGGGGGGCTCAACTACTGGGAACCCAAAAAAAGAGGGTCCTGACAGGCCTGTGAGAATGATGCAGGGAAGGGGTGGGGGGAGGCGTTGCACATCCTCTTCATTCATGCTGAGCGCTCATACTCTGCAATTTCCGAAGTAGTCATTGAGTTATGTGCAACTTCCACATCATTCATGTGGGGGACCACCATTCACAGGATCAGTGAAGTCCCAGTGGTCAAGCCCCCCACAGATCATAAAGTTATCCCCTATCCTGTGAATAAGCAATAAATTTATATTTTGGATAACCCCTTTAGTGGCACGCCCGGAAAATCTCTGGGACTTGCTGCACTGACCATGCATTTAAACCCGGTAAGTATTAGAATTTCTTGATTGAATTTGCAAAAATTATGAATTCTTTTATTTTTAATTTTCCAAAGTTGTTATAATGTATTCTTTCATTCAAAAAAAAAAAAAAAATGTTGCAATGTGATTGCTGCAATCATCAATACCTGTGAGATTAAATTGCATTGGTGACTCATTTAAAAAACCTGCCCTGTGAGGCATGACATGGTAATAAGAAAATTGCCACTGAAGGGGTTAAACCAGCATTTTATTAATATTAGAGCCAAGGAGGACACTCTGTACATTGGATTTGTTAAAGAGGTGTTCCCATCTCAGCCAAATACTACCGATTACAAGGTGGCTGGAATGACAAACAGTCATGCTGCGCCATTTTTGTAATCTACTATAGAAGTCTATAGTTATGCAAACGGTATAGCACACAGCAAGTTACATTGTTTCCACAGCTCCCCAGTTATAGAAGCAGCATGACTAGCTGCGCTATGCTGTTCTTAAAATTCCAATTAACTTATATGATATTTAAATGGGTGTCCAGTTACAAATGATTGATTTGCCCATCTGCAAGATAGGTCATCAATAATAGATTGGTGTGGCTTCGCCACTTGGGACGCCTGTTGATCAGCTGTTTGCGGGCTACTGTACTCGTGCATTGAGCTGATTTCTGCAGGAAGCAGACAGCTCTGTTCCCACTGCTGTGGCCAGGCTTGGTATTACAGGCAAAGTTCCTATTCATTTCAATGGCTACTTAGTCTGCAATACCAAATCTGGCCACTGCAGTAGGAACGGAGCAATCTACTTCCCGTAACATCAGTTCTGTGCATGAGCACACTGGCCTGGAAAATAGGTTACCAGTAGAGATTCCGGGCCGCAGACCCCTGCTGATCTACTATTGACGGCTTAGCCTGCAGATGGTCAATTAACCCTTTCCAATCCACTGTCTGACCTCTGAAGACATTATGATTTAAGACTGTACAGCTCCGATGTTGGAAGACGTCCGTTGGGGTTCTCTTACTGTATATTGCCAGCCTCTCTGCTGTCGGAGCCTATCCAACGTGTCACCTCATGCAGTACTGGCTTTAGCCAGCATATAGCGCTGTTGAATAGCGGCAGAAAAAAAGAGTAAGCGCCCTAGGAAAGCCAGGATACAAATTGGATTGGAAAGGGTTAATGGTCTGGAAAATGTCAACTCCGTTAGGGAAACGGCACAATACAGGTCGCTCTGCTATTTATGCCCTACTCACCAACCCTGCCCATCGCGGGTCCAAGAGGTGGAATCCGAATCTATTAGACTTTTATAGCATATCCTATGGATTTGCATAACAGTCTAAGATTGAAATCACCTCATATTACCAGGTTGAATGGATATCTCTGGGACCTCAGTATTTTTTTTTTTACACTTCTTTGCAGGTTTTCTGAATTGAGGCCCATCCGTTCTGTTCTATGGGATCCAACTTTTTTCTCTACTAATGTAGTTTGTTTCTTACTGTTCTACATCACCCAACACAGAAATAATGTACCTTTTTCAGTTCTTCATATTCCAGCTTGCTTAGCATTAAGGCTTTTTGAAGATCTGCTTCATACATATCTGATGTAATCTAAAGCAAAGGAACAATGAATGACAAACATTTTTGGGTAGCCGACATCCCGTATTACTGTAGTGGTCTCCCACTTGTTCCATTATGTGGAGTATTACCTCTCTCCACCTTCTTCAGGAGACTTTCAGTAATGAAATGTAGTGAGAATTGTCCTAGGTTATCACTAGCTTGTATACAAAGCAATTACTGTATAATATCTGATATTTAGGCATGCTGATCAACACAACTGCACAATGAAATCTAGGGCAAGCTGTACAGCATATTATTATCTGGCTGTCGTCTGAACTGTACCATCAAAAAGTTGCAATTTTGGTGAAAAATGCGAAAATTGTGATTTTTTTAACGTTTACAGCGGCCCTTGCAATTTTTTTTTAAATGGGCAGGGCTTAGCACTGGGTCACGGCCCATCAGATTAGTTTATGCCAAAGACTGGCGTAAGTAATAGCTCAAAGCTATGCCAGCTGACAGTCGGTGTATATGTCATTCTGAGCCCCAGAGAAGCAGATACACCAAATGTACTAAAGAGCCTTCTCCGAATACATTTGTTACACGCCACCACACACTTAGACCAACATACGAAACACTAGACTATGGGAATATGGCCCTGTCCATAGATTTTCATCTAGGACATTCTAGATTTACGAGTACTGGAAAGCTTCTAGATTGTAAATAATGTGACAAACGTATGCCCTGATCGACCCGGACATACGAATATTCAGGTACCTGTTCGTCTTTTTGCCGCCATTGCTGCCAGTCTTCCTCTTGAGCATCTTTAGGTACACCATGTACTGTCGAGTCCTGCTGAAAGCCGCCACTGGTATGCGAGGACTTTTGTGGGATTTTCTTAAAGGCAAGATTTCGGAGCTACGCAAAAAAAAAAAAAAGTTAAATAATCAGATTTTTCTCAATAGAAGTCTACCTACAATATATAAAACTTTCTGTTTCTAGTCATTTCAGTTTTTTTTTATGTTCTGCTTATTAAAAACGCGCATTTACTAGACATTTTTCTGAATGTGCAGCAAATCAAATGCTGCCACTTTTCAGAGATCTTTTAACAGGACTAGTAGTGATGGTAATAATGACTATTAATATTCGTATTTGTACAGCGCCATTTTTTATAATGTAGTATATTGTTAATCAAATGACAGGCAGAAAAGGACATAAGACTGAAGTAATATCACCACAAGTATGGCGACAGAGCCCGGCCTATACAACCTCCTGTCTGTATGATCTATACTAGTATCACTTACAGATGGGTCATGGATCCATTCAGTGGCCATAGGGCTAAGGTCCATTTACACCAGCAGATCATCGCTCAAACGACAGTGAGTGACCGCTTTGCATAAAGTATTAAGTAGCTATTCAGCTACTTAATAGCAATTAGGTATGCAAATGAAGCCTTAGCTGAAAGCAGTTAATAGCCCAAGGCTATTATCTGCGCTCAGATCCTTTGTTCTCCAGCAGGAAACAATGCTATCAGCACTCCCCGGCAGTTTCTTTGGACCGATATCACGTTTGCCCATGTGAATGTAGCCTAAGGGCTTTTACCCACTAGCGGTTTTTATAACGCTGTGATATCGCTGCGTTTTTTTTAATGGGACTTTCGAATATTAAAAAATCACATCACACAAAAATAGCAACTGTGTGCATATATTTTTTTGGTACCTTTTTTTTTCCTTCTTCCCACCCTCTCCCCTTTAGGTTAATTTCACGCGGATGAGTGCGATATCGGGCCCGATGTTGCGCTCGCCAATGTGTGAATTCTCTGCGGATGCGTCGCGTTTTTGTATCAAAAATGCCTCGCATTACTTCAGGGAAGTAGTGATCCTCCACGGCAGCTTCTACCTGCGGAGGAGGATCGCAGAGTGTTTCCCGTTGTTTTCAATGGGAAACATCGCATTGCACATTACACCATGTGATGCTTTGCTGGCCCCATTGATGCAAATGGCGATGCGTTCCGAGGGAAAGATAGGACATGGCGCTATTTTTTCCTGCACCGCTCAGGTTCATAACCCCATTCAAAAGAATGGGGCTCATATTCGTGCATCTCGCAATGCACAAATCTTACGGGATTTTAGCGGCCGTGTGAGAGCGGCCTTAAGAGAAGTCTATGGGAAAATATCTGGAAACCTTAGTATATACCATGTTTGAAAAAAAATGTTATTGACCCAAAAACCCAAGAAAAATACAAAAAAAATAAAGTGTGCAGTGTGTCAGATTTCCTGACCTCCAGCTAGCACCTACCCACAATATTTTCTGCCCTAAACACACCATTCTGACAAACCGCCAATGTTTGAGAGCTCCCTAGAGCTGCTGTACAGATGCCTCAGGACACCCTGGAATGGAGCGTGGCTCTGGAAGACAGCTCAGACAATGAGAACAACCAGCACTTTGCGATTCCCCTGGTGACAACTGATCACGTAGCAACGTGGAAATTTTACATGGAAAGCTATCAGGATTTCCAAAATCACCATGAAAAAACAATTAAAAAGCTTTATTATACTCAAGTTTCCCCGGAAAACAGGCGGGGAATAGTCCTGTTTCCTGCGCAGGACTAACTGTCAGCCATTACCTCATTTGCCTCGCTCTGTTGCTGCTCTTTCTTCTTTCTCCTTTTCTCCTTCTTCTTCTCATTAGCGTTATTTTTTCCACCTGCCGCAGAACCGCGCAGTTTTCCTGCCCCGCGGCCTCCCTTTGTCTTCTCAGAGTCAGAATCACTGCTACTGTCTACTTTCAGCAGCGCAAAGCGGGAGGCGGTGGTGGGAACCATGCTCACAACAGCGGACGCCATAACGGAGAACAGACACTTCCTGCATAAGAAAGGGGGGAAAAAAAAGTGTGACTAAAAGCAGCAGCCATTACAGCGGCATCATACCTTGTGTGACCGCGACACTATTAGCGTGTATGGCGCCACAGAGCTCAAAATACGGTACATACAGGACTATCCTGAGGGGGAAAACGTTCTTTTGTACAAGTTCATTACCATAGTAACCAGTTAACACGCCGTGTGTGGAAGGACTGAGCAAATAAAAAGGTCTGCATTTTTCTGAAGCAGCGCTGCTCTCCTCCCGCGGACTCATTCACACCGGCGTACTCCGTTTCAGTCCGTGTAATACGCACTGTGCGCATTTCCTGTGTATTGTCGTTTTTTTTTGCTAGAAGGCCCCATTGATTTGATGTGTACAGCCGTAGTGACTATGCACGCGGCATCCGTATTCACTGCGTATTTACATGGTCCCAATGATATTAATGGACCATTTCACAACGGTACGAATCACGTAGATTTTCGCAATAGGTGGTCGGTACAGAGTTTCCGGGTTTTCCCATCTCAACCATGAAAAGCCGAGATGGGAATAGCCCTTTTAATAAATCTTATCCACACAATGCAGAAAAAAATTGTGCTGCGCAATTCATATATGCTGCGGATTGTATATCCGCACCACGTCGATTGTTTCCTGCGGATTTCATCCTCTGGAATATATAGGGCCAATCCACAACATTATGCGTGGATTTGGCTGCTGTGGACCATACAGCAATAGAGGAACTCGATCCCCTGCCGCGTCTGGGGAAATCCCTTCAGCCGCGGCAGGGGGTGAAGGAGTTCCCCACGGAGATGAAGGGATTCCCCGCAGTGATGCGAGGCTGTTTCCATATGCAAACGCCTCGCATCCAGGGGTTTCATATGGATTGTGAGGGCGATATCGGGTCGTGATTCACATCCCCATATCGCTCCCGCCAGTGTGAAGCCGGCCTCACAGTTCGGCCCCACTCTGATATAAGTTAATGGACAGCCGTGGCGCTGCCTGTAACACCGCGAGAACTGCAGCTAAACAGCGCTCTACGGATGAGCTGCGTACAACGAGCTTGATGTACGGACGGCCATGTTCACACGCGTCGGCATGTGAATATTTTTAATAGAATCTATGGCAGAAACAGGAATTTCTGCCATAGGTTAAAACCATTTTAATCTGCAGTTTGGGATTTTTAACCTCCACAGCACATTCATTACTCTGCTGTATGTAAACAGGGGTAAAAATACTCCAATCACTTCTACCAACTGCAGAACGTCAGCATTCAGGATGTAGGTATGGACTCCGGGCCTAAATGTGTGAACGTGGCCATAGTGGTCCGTACAATCAAAGCTCTGGTACAGGGTGGCCACGGAACAGTAGGCCGGCACCGCACTCTTACGAAAGCTGACTGAAGGAACATCTGTGTTGCCTGTAGCAACCAACTGCTGAGGTAAAGTGAAGGCTGCGCTGTGATTGGTTGCTATGGGCAACACAGATGTTCCTTTAGTCAGCTTTCATAGGAGTGTGGTGCTGGCCTAGTTTTCCAGGGCATTAAGCTTTGATCTTACGGGCCACTATGGCCACGTTTACATATTCAGGATGTAGGTACGGACTCCGGGCTTAAATGTTAACAGAATCGGCTGATGTTCCAAAGATTCTGTGAGACGACTGCGGCGCGGCCATCATCATCATCTTCACACATGTATAGTGGCTGTGAATGTAATACAATACAACAAGGAGCAGAGGAGTGTTATGGATGATTAGACAGCACACAGCTGTTATCACTGAGGTGTACACGCAGCATATACAGGGGGGCCAGAAAGTCTTTACTTCATTTCACTTTTTTTCATTTTGTTATGTTGTGGCATTGTGCAAATTAAAACAAAATTCTAGTTTTCCCCCTCGATCTGCACTCAGGACCCCATAATGACAAAGTGAGAACACAATGGGAGAAATCTTTGTAATTTTTTTTTTTTTTTTAAGAAAACCCAACATTTTGCATTGACATAAGTATTCACCCCCCTGTACTCAGTACCTCGTTAGAGCACCTTTGGCAGTGATTACAGCCTCCAGTCTTCTTGGTATGATGCCACAAGGTTTGCACACCTGGATTTGAGGATTTTCTGTCATTCTTCTCTGCAGATCCTCTCAAGCTGTCAGGTTGGATGGGGGCCGTCTGTGGACAGACATTTTCAAGTCTCTCCAGAGATGTTTGATTGGGTTCAGGCTGCGACACTCAAGGACATTCACAGAGTTATCCCTAAGGCCCTCCTGTGTTGTCTTTGCCATGTGCTTAGGGTCATGGTCTTCTTAGAAGGTGAATCTTCTGCTCAGTCTGAGGTCCCTTACGCTCTCAATCAGGTTTCATTAAGAATGTCCCTGTACTATTCAGCTTTCCATCAACCCTGACCAGTCTCCCTGTCTCACAGCATGATGCTGCCACCAGCAGGCTTCCCTGTATGGATGGGATTCGGAAGGTGTTGAGCGGTGACTGGTTTCTCCAGACACAATGCTTAGAACTGAGGCCAAAAAGTTCCATCTTGGTGTGATCAGACCAGAGAATCTTGTTTCTCACAGTCAGTCCTTCAGGTGCTTTTGGCAACTCCAGGTGGCTTTCACGTGCCTTACTGAGGCTTCTTTCTGGCCGCTCCGCCATAAAGCCCGGATTGGTGCAGTGATGGTTGACCTTCTGGAAGTTTTTCCCATCTGCACACAGACTCTTTGGAGCTCAGCCAGTGACCATTTGGGTTCTTGGTCACCTCTCTTACCAAGGCCCTTCTCCCCCTATTACTAATTTGGTGGGTCGGCGGCTCTAGGAAGAGTCCTGCTTGTTCCAGGCTTCTCCCATGTAAGAATTATGGAGGCCGCTGAGCTTTTGGGAACCTTCAGGGCAGCAGAAATATTTTTGTAGCTTCACCAGCTCTGGGCCACAAGTAGTGGACTCCAGTCAAGGTGCAGAAACATCTCAAAGATGATCAAGAAAAAATGGGAGGCCCCCGGAGCTAAATATCAAGTGTCCTACCCGAAGGGTCTGAATATTTATGGTAGGGTCAAATATTAGAAATCTAAAAAAAAATTAAAAACTCACATTCTGTTGTCACTTTGTCATTATGAGGGATTCAGTGCCGAATGATGGGGCATTTATTTATTTAAATTTGCACAAGGCCACAACATAACAAAACGTTAAAAAAGTGAGAGGATCTGAAAACTTTCCGGACTCTCTGTATGAGCAGCGAATCATTAACAGGCCGTGTGCCGTGACCTCATAGGATTTGGTTATGTGGCTGAAACCAGCGAGCACAGGACCACAGCGGACAGGATCTCCTTCCTTTTTTCCTCACAAGTGCAGTTGTCCTTTTCTCACAGTCGGTAACATTTCCCGTATCCGCCACATTCACGGATCACTACCATTAAGATTCTGGAGCCGGACAGACATACGCCAGACGACATTCACTTACCAGATAAAGGAGCTCAGTTATACAAGTCGCTGACTGAGGGGCTCACTGACAGGTTCACAATCTGAAAAAAAATAATAAAAACTACGTGACATGAGACATTTTTTTTAACACATTACCCATCCACAACAGTTTGCATAATATACTGAACTCTGAGGTATTGCAGCATGTAACTAAAACGCAGTGAATTACAGATATGGATATAAGTGGCGGTCCAGGGAGTCCCATCCACCACCTCTAAGGCACCGCTACCCATCATGCCATGGCACACTGTCACCCAGGCCTGATCAAAGCCGCCAACCCGTCCCGCTCTGACAACGCAGACATTTCTGTTGCTTTTAGGAGAAAGTTGGGTATTGACCAAAAAACACCCAGCGCACAGCAAGTCCCCATCCGCATGCGGATCTGCAGTGCATCCATGGGTGCAGATCCACATCAAACCCCGCTACGTGTAAACATACCGTAAATCTGCTACTAGCAGCGGAGAGTATCACTAGGTAGATGGCAATACAGGACCTCAGGAAAGCTGGGTGACAACTTCCATAGGACTTCTTTTGTTAAAGGAATTCTCTGGGATTTTACGATCCTCAGAGGGAATCATCAATATTAGATGGGGAAGAGCCCACCGCTTAGGACTGATCAGCTGATCTCTGTCATTATGGAAACAGGCAGCGCTGTCCATAGCGCAGTGGCCCAGGATGGTACTGCAGGCACAACTCCCATTGAATGCAACAGGAGCTGCATCTACAATACCAATGGGGGTGCAGCATTACGGACAGCGCTATCCGTCCCGCTTCTGTCAGCGCCAGACAGACAGAGAACAGCTGAACCCACTGATCAACATTTATGACCTACGTTGCTACTTTGAGTATAGCAAAGTCCCAGACAACCCCTTTAACCAGATCATCACCCAGCTTTTCCAGTAACCTGACCAGTCTGCAGGGCCCCGAGACCCGGCATCACCCAGCTTTCCTAGTAACCTGACAATTCTGTAAGGCCCCTGAAATCCAGCATCATCCAGCTTTCCCAGTAACCTGACCAGTCTGTAGGGACCCCGAAATCCAGCATCACCCAGCTTTCCCAGTAACCTGACCAGTCTGTAGGGACCCCGAAATCCAGCATCACCCAGCTTTCCCAGTAACCTGACCAGTCTGTAGGGCCCCCGAGATCCGGCATCACCCAGCTTTCCCAGTAACCTGACCAGTTTGTAGGGCCCCCGAGATCCGACACCATCAAGCTTTCCCAGTACCCTGCCCAGTCTTCAGGGCCCCCGAGATCCGACACCACCAAGCTTTCCCAGTACCCTGCCCAGTCTTCAGGGCCCAGAGATCCGCATCACCCAGCTTTCCCAGCCCCCTGAGGCTCAGCAGGAGGAGGCAGTGAGCTGGTAGAATCATCGTCTCTACAAGGATGATCAGCCCTCCCCGGTCTTGCACTGTCTGAGTCCGACCAGGCCCGCATATTGCAGAGCCGCCGCCCGAGCCCCATATAACAGAGAACAGGCCGTGAGCAGCCAGGGGTACTGCCGAGTCCTCCACCGTCATCTACCTGCCGTCCCGGCCGCAGCACAGAGCCACTACCTCGCTAGGATCAGTCCAGACACCTGCGCGCAGCAGCTGCACTCTCTCTACGGAAGCCTGTCGGAGACACAAAGCAAGATGCGACCTTCAAGCTCCGCCCATTCGATAAACAGCCGCTGGAGCAGGAACTGCCTGCAGGCCGCGGGGAGGGAGGAGAGACGAGCTCCGTGGACGGGGGCGTGGCTGCTGGATATGGGCGGGGTCTTCAGAAGTCGTTAGTCAGATGTCTATAACAACACACAGGGCAGATTAATGATACGGTCTCACAGTCCATAGCAACCAATCACAGAGCAGCTCTCATTCCTCACTGTCCTATTGAAAAATGTAAGCTGTGCTGTGATTGGTTGCTATGGACTATAAGACAGTTTCATAAAGCACCTAAAGGTTCCGCATTAGGGCTCCTTCACACGAGCGTATATGTATTTGCACGCGCCTCAGCGCATGTATTGCACAGATGATGTTCAGTTTTGTGTAAACAAACACGCAGCGATTGACATGGCCAAGTCGTCCAATCCATTCCAGATGTGTTCTTTATCCAGTGGAACTACGCAGCGCATCGCGCATCTTCTAGCGTATTGCGCACATATTTGCGCACTCCCTATAGACTTCTATGATGCCCTTTTGTGCATATCTGCGAAGAAAAGTAGAGCATGCTTTTTTTTTTTTTTTGCACAAACGAAATACAAGCGCCAAATACCCTCCTGTGAGCGAACCCGTTACAATCAATGGCTCTATTCCCTGCTTATTGTGTACGCACATACGCCCGTGTGAAGGGGCCCTAAGGGCTTATGTCTACGAGTGGGTTTGAACTCCGGGATTAGACAATCATGGGCGCCCGCAGCCTAATTAAAGCATGCAGGTTTGTTCCGGTCCGGAAAACAGATCGCAGCATGCTCCGTTTTGGCGCGGATCCCACAGGGACGCCTTCCATTGAAGTCAATGGAAGCCATCCGATCTGCGGTACACCCGAAACTGTCAGCCGGTTGTGCTGCAGGTCCCGCGGGAAAGCAGGAGATTTAAAAAAAAAAAAAAAAAATCACCACTGCGGATGGAGGGGATGATGGACGACCCGCACGCATCCGGACTGGTAAGTAATGTCCTCACTGCGTGCCGTGGACATTAGGCCGGAAGGGGGCCAATATCCGCTAACCACGTATCTGCTTGAAAACACATGCCAATGGCAGATGGAACAATACCTCTACAGCGCCACCTATTGGAAGGCAACATTCCTTCACGTCAATGTCAGACATTTTAACCAGTCTTATAACAATGACTGGGAATATGAGCCAAAGCTGGAGTCTTCCGCAGCAGAAAGCGATACCATGTACAGATGGGCTGTTTGGGGGTTTTTGCCCCTCATCAGTGCGCAGTAGGGTGCTGGCTGGCTGGTGAGAGGCCTATGAGGTGGGTCGGGAGGGGTCCAGTTTTCCTTGAGGCCTCTTTCACACTATATCGTCGTTGTGTTCTGTGCAATATTGCTGTGTTTTCTCGCAGTGATATCACAATTTTGTAGCGCTCTTTCGCTGGGATTCTTGGGGAGTGGGGGTTAAATATAAGCCCTACCCCGAAAATAAGCCCTGGCTACATTTAAAAAAAGAGTCCAAAACAAAAAAAAACTATACATTACCTACCATGTTTCCCCAAAAATAAGACAGTGTCTTATATAAATTTTTGTTCAAAAAGGTTTAACTTTTTTACATGTATAGCTGCCTGGACACTATTTAAATTGACTTTTTTAAATTAACTGTTAGCAGGGCTTACTTTTGGAGTAGGGCTTATATTTCAAGCATCCTCAAAAAGCCTTAAAAATCATTTTGCATCCTCAAAAATTCTGGAAAATCATGCTATGTCTTATTTTCAGGGTATGTCTTATTTTCAGGGAAACAGGGTAACAGGCGCTGTCTGCTCTGCCGCACTTCTCCAGAAGAAAGGTGATACTTGTCTGTAGTCTTCAGCCAGTGCTTCCTGGTGAGGGGGTTCAAAAATTCCACCTCCAGGAAGCGCTGGCTCTTGAGTGCCGCAGCTCAGTCATTCAATGCGATGGCTGTGACTGGTTCATTGAGTGCTGTAGTGATTGGTTCTCGAGAACCACGGCTCATCCAATCAAAGCCAACACTTCCTGGAGGCGGGATTTTTGAACCCCCTGACCAGGAAGCGCTGGCAGAAGACTACAGACAAATGTGCCAGCACTTCAGGAGAAGAAGACAGCGCCTGTTAAGGTAATGTATTTGCACAAGATAGCGATGTTCTCTCATTATTTTCGATGGGGCCAGTGCTGCTAATGCCAGCCCCATTGAAAGAAATGGCCAATATTGCAAACAGAATGGACATGCTGCAAAGTATTTACTGCATGGCATCTGTTTATTATTTTTACACAGGTGGTCCAATTGAAAAGGAGTTGTCCACTAACAGGACCACCCCTTTAAATGTTGCTGTTTTTTGCCATTGATTTCAATGGGTTTTAAAATAAAAACAAAATGCTTCCATTTGATTCTGTTGTGTTTTATTTCCGTTTTCAAATGAGAAGATGGAACACTACCTCTGCAGCGCCACCTATGGGATGGCAGCATGCCTGTAAACCAATGTGAGACTCTTTATACAAGTCTTTATAACAATGATTGGGAATTGAAAACCAAAAAACAGAATCCATACTAAGATAGCTATTTTGGGGGTTTTGCCCCCTCCTCAGCATGCAGTAAGTTGCTGGCTTGGCTCTGGAGAGGTCTATAGATGTGGGTCAAGAAGGGTATATTTTCTTCTCAAGGTGAGCACCTAGAATATAAGTAAGGAGACTTATAAGGCCATCCATGCTCCTCTGGAAAATATTCAAATAGGAAGATGGAAGAATACCTCTGCAGCGCTGCCTTCCAATAGGTCAGGAGGAGTGCCTAAAAAGTATGTTGAGACACTTAGGTGGTTAGTGGGTCAGGGAATGGTATAGTCTCTCCCCAATGAGAGCACCCAAAAGGGTTGTGGGGACACCTAAAAGGTGAGTAATGAGACTTATAAGGCCATGTATGCTCCTCTGGGTAATTTATGAAAAATAAGGAAGATGGAAAAATACTATTGCAGCGCCACCTATTGGATGGCAGCATTCCTTCAAATCAGGATGACTTTATAACAAGTCTTAACAAGGATTAGGAATAGGAGATTCTCCTCAGACTGCATGTACCGATGTCCCTCTGCAGAATGTGCCACCCCTCTCACTCTCCTCACTTTTTACCCTTCCATAACGCCCCTTTTTCTTCAAATTTACCCCCAGGCTGGAGGTTGCAGCCCTTTCTTAGCCTTAAAGGCATGCTCTATCCCTGCAGTCCATGGCCGCTCTCCTCACTATATACGCATAGAGGGGAGGTAGATTCACCTCACTATATACACCTAGAGGTGAGGTAGAGTCCCCTCAGTATATACGCATAGAGGTGAGGTAGAGTCCCCTCAGTATATACGCATAGAGGTGAGGTAGAGTCCCCTCAGTATATACGCATAGAGGTGAGGTAGAGTCCCCTCAGTATATACGCATAGAGGTGAGGTAGAGTCCCCTCAGTATATACGCATAGAGGTGAGGTAGAGTCCCCTCAGTATATACGCATAGAGGTGAGGTAGAGTCCCCTCAGTATATACGCATAGAGGTGAGGTAGAGTCCCCTCAGTATATACGCATAGAGGTGAGGTAGTATCAGGGTAATAAAATTCTAAGTACAGCACCAATCAGGCCCACCCCACTTGCCCCGCTGCCGGCGGTAAAGAAAAAACACCACACACACGGAGGTCTGGTATAATTCCTCACACGGGACATGGCTGCGCTTTGCCGACGTGCTTTATTACAGATTACATGAGATCTTATACCCTTTGTCCCATCCCCATCAAGGGGTGATGGGCTTATAACCATATATGGGCAGTCCGGATTTCCGGCCTGACAGTGAAAATTATGTACATGGTTGAACATCTTGATATCTTGTTCCAGCGCTTCTGGGAAAACGGCCAAGTACACGCGGCCTTGTGTCTGGTTCCGTATCTTCTCTGAATTTCTAGAACATTTCTCAGCCTTGCAAAGCCTTGGAATATCTGATGTAAGGCGACATATAAGTTTTTTCTCATTTGGAATTGAATAAAACTTGCATATAGGTATAAAACATAAAAAACCATATGGCAATATATATATATATATATATATACCCTCACAAACCCCCCTAAAAAACTTAATATGGAGATCAAGCATCAGACTTTGCACTCTTCCTCGGTCGTCTCTCCCTTGCGTCAGGGTTTCTCCACTGCCCGTAAGTCCCTACTCCTAAAAGGGAGGGATCCCTACCTCACCTCAGAAGGAGGCCATGGATTCCCTGGGCTTATTTCCGGGCATCCATACCCTCTATCTGTACGAGTTAACACCCCACAGGGTGTGCCCTCGCCGGAACCTAAGGTCTTCTGCACTTTCCCTAGGCAAATGGGAAGTCCACTGCCAGTTCATCTTATGAGACCGGGGCAGACACAGTACTAGTACATTTCTCCATTCTTCTGGTAACGTATCTGGTTGGCATTATCGGAACTGCCTCTTCATCTTTTTCAAACAAGGGAAATTTTGGTCACATTAAAGGGATAATACACAAACAGGAAATTACATACCCCACCTCTTTCTGCTAAAATCATATCCAGGGCTACTCTAGGGCCATGGATGCAGTGGGCCCTAACTGGTTAGCTAACCCTTGCAAAGCATCTCTGGTGTAGTTTACAAACCTCTGCTGATTGTAATAATAATAATGTAGATTGGATGAATTATATCTAACAGTGACAATAGCAAATAAGGACTCAAAACCTGCTTTAACCTGATCTCTAGAATTAAATTAATCTGACACCCCCCTTGGCACTCCTATTGTATCTATGTATACATGTGGATCAAAGTTACCACCTAGAGCGTCAATTTCTCTCTTAGCACGATGCGGTGTTGGATTCTCACCCTCAGTGTACTCTTCATATTGCACATTTGATTGTATTAATTTGTTCTGAAACAGGGGCTAGTGTACAGTAGTCAAAGGTGTGTGTTAGAGGAATTGTACCACATTATAGCATGTAAAGGATATGCAGGATCATTAGTTTTTTTAGTGCGAAGTGTGGATCCAAGTGGGCTTTCCTTCGAGCTTGACTGCAGTTGGGATGGTGAGCAACATCTGGTAAGGACCTTCAAACCGGGTTTCTCTCTCAAACTTTTTTACATAGACCCTATCACCTGGTTTCAGATTGTGACACTCATCTGAAGGACCTGGGAGAAAAGCAGAGACTGCAGAATGGATTACTAACAATTCCTTGGAGAGGCCTATGACAAAATTAACAAGAAAATCATTTCCCAAACTCTGATACTGAGGCATGTACCCTCCTGGAGAAAAAGAAAAACTAATAGAAGACACTCAATTCAAAATTTACCCATTTTCTCCATTGCCTTTTGTATCTACTTTCCCACTACTCTGCGGACGGTAGGGTGTGTGAAAGGCCTTGGATATACCCAAAGCAGACATGATGTGTTGCATTATTTCACCTGTGAAGTGTGTACCTTTGTTTGACTCAATCACTTCCGGTGCCCCATATCTGCGGATTACCTCATTCATGAGCTTCTGTGCAGTTACCTGCTTATTTACTTTGGTAACAGAGTAGGTCTCTCCAACCTGAAAACCATTAACAACAACAAGCACATATTCATGCTTCCCAACAAGTGGGAGCTGAGTGTAGCCAATTTGCAATCCCTGAAATGGGTAGAGTGGTCTAGGCAAGTGTTATGTGGCACATTTACTTCTGCCCTGTTGCTTACGGCAAAGATCATGCAAAATTGGACAAATGATGCAGCAGCTACAGAAAACCCAGGAGCCACCCGTCCTTTTTCAAGCGTCGACATCATTGTTGCTTTGAGAGGTGCGTCTTTTCGTGCATCAGCTGGGCCATCATGGGGCACAGGGACCGTGGTAAGCAAGTTCTGTTGACTGTTCACCATATGCCGCCCCTTTTTAGTCCATTTTTCCTTTTCTTCCTTGCTGGCTTGTAACTGTAAAGTCTTTAGCATATCAAAGGCCAAATTTTTATCAAAGTCCAAGTTCAAATCAAAGTCCAAGTTTATTATCAAAGTCCAAGGTTTAGTTAAAGTCCAAGTTTTTATTAAATTCTTCTTTTCTTCTTTCTTCCGCGGCTTGAGGGCCGCTGCTTTTGCTGTGTGGCCTGTGATGGCGTTGCCTCTCGCTTCTCCGGTGTAGGAATTGGTGTGAGCTTTCCACTTTGTCAGGTAGAAGTAGGGCCTCCATGAGACTGCACCGCTGCAACATTCTCAATTGGCTGTCCTGCTGTGGTAAAAAACTGTCTGGCCTTCCATGTTGGGCCGTAATCATGAGCTATGCCAAATGCATACCGGGAGTCAGTGTAAATGTTTGCCGTCTTACTTTCCTCCACTCTACACGCCTCAGCGAGGGCTTTTAGTTCCGCTTCTTGTACTGCGACATGCGGAGACATTCTGCTTTTAGGACATCTTGTTGTGTAACCGCTGCATATCCAGTGTGGAGTCGTCCATCACCCTGGGTACCATCTATAAAAAACAACTCAAAATATGCATTATTAACAAGGGCTTTCAGTAACTTTTTTAAAACTTAAATTTTCTTGTTGCATCACTGCTAGACAAATCAGGCTAGTATTCTATTTCAAAAAGATCAGAATCTTGTTGCAAAAAATTTAAAAATTAAAAAATGGCTTGCAAAAAATTTAAAAATGGCTGAATTTAAAAATGGCTGACTTGCAATACCTAGATCACCTATGCCTTCTCCTCCCCCCCCCCTTTGAAACAGGGTACTCAATTGGAACAATAGTACCCGGTTTAAGGTAGTACAACATTGTAAAAAGATTTGATGGATGCAGATAAGGCCTGTAAGATGTTAGCATCTATAACAGAAATATGAGTTACATCAGGGCAGAATAACCTACAAAACATCTACTAATATTTGAAATGTGATATCCCTTTAAGTGAATTCATTATTAGTCTGATCCTGCCTGCAATATCTTATCAAATCTGAGACAGGAGAAAAAACAAACAAAACAAAAAACTTTTACTAGCTGCTCAAGCTCCTCACCCCTCCCTTGGACAAGAAGGATGAAACATTACGTACTATTACATCATCTAGCTCCACCCCTTCGATATTGGCACATTGCGTCTTTTTTCAGAGCTCACTTCAGCTTAACAGTCCAAGCATCCACATCACAACCAAGCAAAGTCCCATGCATGGGGAGGACTTTTATCCCCAGTCATTACCTGCATCACACACTCACCAGAGCCCGAACACGGGTCACTAACTCTCATCCATCCATGCTCTCAAGTCTGCTCCGTCACCCCCTATTGAAGGTGTACCAGTACATACAGATGCACAGACAAAAAAAGTTTGACAAACATACATACATCAGTTGAAAAACATTGAGGTGAGTGCTTTTAATTTTATAAAGTACATAATTCTATTGAGATGAGATTGTGAATGAGCGCTATCTTTGACAAATTATGTGAAAAAGTTTGCTGAGTGACTGAGACATTTTATCTTTCTTATTTACTGAAGCTATTATATGCTGTATTAAACGCTAAAGTATTTTAGAATACGTGGGTATTTTTCAGCCCCCCTTGTGACCCTGAGCTGAGAGTCAAGTCTGAAAGCCCCCACCTTTTTAAAACAAACTGTTATCTGTCTACGAATATGAAACACAGACTGAATTGTTTTAGCGTAAACTATTGCCTGCATTTTGAAATCATAATTACAGCGCAACATGTTCTTCATTTTCAACCCCTGTATAAGTAAGAATATACATTAGAAATTACTATATTTCCTGTCTACTAAGACAGTATAATTAATTAAATTAATTTCAAGCCTCCATTCCATTTACGCAAGCAGAGATATTATCCAGGGTTATTATTGCATTTTCTCTCGCTTCGTTATCTCTTGACCTTGAAGACTGAACACAAGCTCGCAGCTACATGTCAACAAAACTCTTCTCCCCTAAAAGCAAGCTCAGTTAACTATTTGCACATACAGTATATACATATATACACATATATATCCATATCTATTATCTATCTTGTATTATACACATTTTTCTCCTTTCTTTGCCAACAAATCACATGCATTGTAACTTTCTTATCGACTTGCCTGCTCCCTTTATTTCTCTCCCCTACCTAACTGCCAATATAACCTTCAATAGACACTCTCCTGACGCCCTCTTGATCACTTACAGTACTTTTCAAGATTTCACTTACGGATACTTTCTTAAACAAATAATGTGTACATACCTAACTTACTCTGACTGTCTCTCTCTCTCCTCTCCAGCACTTTCTAGAAAACCTTGATCTTCCAAGGCACCTCTCGGTCCTAAAGACCTCCTCCCAGACACCATTTTGTAATCTGCCGTGCGGGTCGGTGTCACACATTTTCATTAGAGTTTTCTTACAGTTTACAGATTCATCCACACGGCGGCAGCCCTTGAGGGGCTCTATCTTCTTTAATAAGATCTTACGCATATCACAACAACAACAATAATAATAACAACACGCTCCATAGAATGCATCCCTCTTAATTTTCAAATTGTCAGGCCCTTATATACTGGCAAGACAACCGAGGGTCCCTTCTCCTTATGGAACCAGCCCCATAAAATGCATCTCTCTGAAATCAAATCGTTAGCCCCATATATAAGGCAAAACGACCGAGAGTCCCTTCTCTTATGAAGCCTGTCTCACAAAATGCATCCCTCTCTGCTAAACCATTAACAACTAACTAAACTAAACTGAGGGTCCCTTCTCTTGTGAGACTAAATGAAAAGAGAGAAAAAAAACTTCTGCAGATACAACAATCTCCACTATTATTAAAACGTTAAAACTTCAAAGTACAAATAGACTACAGACTAGTTTCTGGGTGACCGATTGGTGCGCATATCACGGTCAGTGGTCCATGACGGCAAGCCCGGAGCCCACACGAGTTACCGTGTAGAACTCTTAACCCAACCCGTCTGGTCACAAACCACAGATAGTCAGTCCTGCTGCAAGACTTCGCAGTGTAAAACACAACATAAATATATGCCGGTCTTACCTGGAGTTCTTGTGAGTTGATCAGGCTCGGTTTGCAGCAGGACGGCTTCTCTGCGGCGTGGATCCGGGTGGATTGCGCTGTAAGCTCCTGGTTTGTCGCCCCAGTTGGTTGCGCCATTTGTCAGGGTAATAAAATTCTAAGTACAGCACCAATCAGGCCCACCCCACTTGCCCCGCTGCCGGCGGTAAAGAAAAAACACCACACACACGGAGGTCTGGTATAATTCCTCACACGGGACATGGCTGCGCTTTGCCGACGTGCTTTATTACAGATTACATGAGATCTTATACCCTTTGTCCCATCCCCATCAAGGGGTGATGGGCTTATAACCATATATGGGCAGTCCGGATTTCCGGCCTGACAGTGAAAATTATGTACATGGTTGAACATCTTGATATCTTGTTCCAGCGCTTCTGGGAAAACGGCCAAGTACACGCGGCCTTGTGTCTGGTTCCGTATCTTCTCTGAATTTCTAGAACATTTCTCAGCCTTGCAAAGCCTTGGAATATCTGATGTAAGGCGACATATAAGTTTTTTCTCATTTGGAATTGAATAAAACTTGCATATAGGTATAAAACATAAAAAAAATATGGCTATATATATATATATATATATATATATATATATACATATACCCTCACAGTAGAGTCCCCTCAGTATATACGCATAGAGGTGAGGTAGAGTCCCCTCAGTATATACGCATAGAGGTGAGGTAGAGTCCCCTCAGTATATACGCATAGAGGTGAGGTAGAGTCCCCTCAGTATATACGCATAGAGGTGAGGTAGAGTCCCCTCAGTATATACGCATAGAGGTGAGGTAGAGTCCCCTCAGTATATACGCATAGAGGTGAGGTAGAGTCCCCTCAGTATATACGCATAGAGGTGAGGTAGAGTCCCCTCAGTATATACGCATAGAGGTGAGGTAGAGTCCCCTCAGTATATACGCATAGAGGTGAGGTAGAGTCCCCTCAGTATATACGCATAGAGGTGAGGTAGAGTCCCCTCAGTATATACGCATAGAGGTGAGGTAGTCTCCTCAGTATATACGCATAGAGGTGAGGTAGTCTCCTCAGTATATACGCATAGAGGTGAGGTAGTCTCCTCAGTATATACGCATAGAGGTGAGGTAGTCTCCTCAGTATATACGCATAGAGGTGAGGTAGTCTCCTCAGTATATACGCATAGAGGTGAGGTAGTCTCCTCAGTATATACGCATAGAGGTGAGGTAGTCTCCTCAGTATATACGCATAGAGGTGAGGTAGTCTCCTCAGTATATACGCATAGAGGTGAGGTAGTCTCCTCAGTATATACGCATAGAGGTGAGGTAGTCTCCTCAGTATATACGCATAGAGGTGAGGTAGTCTCCTCAGTATATACGCATAGAGGTGAGGTAGTCTCCTCAGTATATACGCATAGAGGTGAGGTAGTCTCCTCAGTATATACGCATAGAGGGGAGGTAGATTCTCCTCAGCATATACGCATAGAGGGGAGGTAGATTCTCCTCAGCATATACGCATAGAGGGGAGGTAGATTCTCCTCAGCATATACGCATAGAGGGGAGGTAGATTCTCCTCAGCATATACACATAGAGGGGAGGTAGATTCTCCTCAGTCTATACACATAGAGGGGAGGTAGATTCTCCTCAGTCTATACACATAGAGGGGAGGTAGATTCTCCTCAGTCTATACACATAGAGGGGAGGTAGATTCTCCTCAGTCTATACACATAGAGGGGAGGTAGATTCTCCTCAGTCTATACACATAGAGGGGAGGTAGATTCTCCTCAGTCTATACACATAGAGGGGAGGTAGATTCTCCTCAGTCTATACACATAGAGGGGAGGTAGATTCTCCTCAGTCTATACACATAGAGGGGAGGTAGATTCTCCTCAGTCTATACACATAGAGGGGAGGTAGATTCTCCTCAGTCTATACACATAGAGGGGAGGTAGATTCTCCTCAGTCTATACACATAGAGGGGAGGTAGATTCTCCTCAGTCTATACACATAGAGGGGAGGTAGATTCTCCTCAGTCTATACACATAGAGGGGAGGTAGATTCTCCTCAGTCTATACACATAGAGGGGAGGTAGATTCTCCTCAGTCTATACACATAGAGGGGAGGTAGATTCTCCTCAGTCTATACACATAGAGGGGAGGTAGATTCTCCTCAGTCTATACACATAGAGGGGAGGTAGATTCTCCTCAGTCTATACACATAGAGGGGAGGTAGATTCTCCTCAGTCTATACACATAGAGGGGAGGTAGATTCTCCTCAGTCTATACACATAGAGGGGAGGTAGATTCTCCTCAGTCTATACACACAGAGGGGAGGTAGATTCTCCTCAGCGTATACACACAGAGGGGAGGTAGATTCTCCTCAGCATATACACACAGAGGGGAGGTAGATTCTCCTCAGCATATACACACAGAGGGGAGGTAGATTCTCCTCAGCATATACACATAGAGGGGAGGTAGATTCTCCTCACTATATACGCATAGAGGGGAGGTAGATTCTCCTCACTATATACGCATAGAGGGGAGGTAGATTCACCTCACTATATACGCATAGAGGTGACGTAGATTCACATCAGTATATACACAGAGGGGAGGTAGATTCTCCTCAGTATATACACATAGAGGGGAGGTAGAGTCTCCTCAGTATATACACATAGAGGGGAGGTAGATTCTCCTCAGCATATACACAGAGGGGAGGTAGATTCTCCTCAGCATATACACATAGAGGGGAGGTAGATTCTCCTCAGCATATACACATAGAGGGGAGGTAGATTCTCCTCAGTATATACACATAGAGGGGAGGTAGATTCTCCTCAGTATATACACATAGAGGGGAGGTAGATTCTCCTCAGTATATACACATAGAGGGGAGGTAGATTCTCCTCAGTATATACACATAGAGGGGAGGTAGATTCTCCTCAGTATATACACATGGAGGTGAGGTAGATTCTCCTCACTATATACGCATAGAGGGGAGGTAGATTCTCCTCAGTATATACACATAGAGGGGAGGTAGAGTCTCCTCAGTATATACACAGAGAGGGGAGGTAGAGTCTCCTCAGTATATACACATAGAGGGGAGGTAGATTCTCCTCAGCATATACACAGAGGGGAGGTAGATTCTCCTCAGCATATACACATAGAGGGGAGGTAGATTCTCCTCAGCATATACACATAGAGGGGAGGTAGATTCTCCTCAGTATATACACATAGAGGGGAGGTAGATTCTCCTCAGTATATACACATGGAGGTGAGGTAGATTCTCCTCAGTATATACACATAGAGGTGAGGTAGATTCTCCTCAGTATATACACATAGAGAAATGTTAGAATCTGCTCGGTAATTGCACACAGAGGTCAGTTAGATTCTCCTTAGTATATACACATAGAGGTGAGGTAGATTCTCCTCAGTATACAAATAATTTCCCTAGGCTTTAAGGTTTCTGAGAAAACAACTGTTATGTATCGCATATTTTTTACGCCTACAATTGAGTATTGAAGTTGCAACCCCTCTTTTACATCCTCGTATTAGAACGTAAAGAATAGTTGTAGCAAATTTCATGTTTGTGCAGTTCAGATGTGTGTTATTAGTTACATCACATGGGGGGGTCACTTACTTTCGCACCTAGAATTGAATAATCAAGTTGCGACTGCTTTACTTTTCCTATTTAGAACATAAGCAATGGTTGTGCTAAATTTCATATTTGTATGACACCGAGAAGTTAGAGAATTCGATTAGGTAAATAACATGCAGGGTCACTTACTTTTGCATTTAGCATTGAATAATCAAGTTGGGACCTCTTTACTTTTCCTATTTAGGACCTAAAGAATGGTCGTGCCAAATTTCATGTTTGTACGACACCGGAAAGTTAGCATTTCCACTATTATCAGGTCAAACACTATCTAGTCTCATTATTCAGCTCTCTCAAGTTCTCCTTCCTCTCTATTGGAAACGCTGAGTAGAAGTGGGGTGAGTACAAAGGGTATCATCTAAGTAATTTATCAGGTCTCATTGCCCCTGCAGAGGTCTCTGCTCGTCATAGATATATGTTAAAATGGGAGGTAATCCTAGAGAGCTACGGCAAGGTATGCACTGATACCACACACCATCGCTCTTTCATATACTTAATAGCTCTAGCCCTCTGCTTTGTTGGAGATGTTGAACAGCATTGGTACACTTTTTCATATCCTTTGGGAATGGCCTCTTGTGACCCCCCCCTTTTGGAGAGAAGTCAGAGGCATGACTGAGAATTTTTTCTCTATTAGCATACCTCTGGATCCTCTCACTGATTTACTAGGCGCTTCCCTTAACCCATTAAGGACCAAGCGCTGTAAATTTATGGTGCTTGGTCCTGGGCTTTACAATCAATCAGAAGCAGGATGGATTGTCAGCTGTTAGTCACAGCTGATAGCCCGGAGGAAAAGGGAGAAGTGGTTTTTAACCCCTTCTACCTTCTCCTAGTACACATCGCCCAATGAGTGCGGAAGGGTTTCTTCCACTACGCAAGCCAGCAGTCAGGTAACCCCGGGGATTCCCTGGCACAGCAGAGCTACAGGGTCCTAGCAGACCTTGATCAGCTCTGCCAGTGATTAATGTGACTATAGGGGATGTTTCTCCTTGTAACTGGGGCTCCTATGGATGCCTCAGCTACAGTGGAAAAGTTTATAATAAAACAAAAACATGTGAATGTCCCCCAGAGGTCTTATATGACATCACGGGGGACACAGATAGAAAAAAAAATATTAATTATATAAATAAGTAAAACAAAATTACAGAATAAAATAAAAATCTATACATAAAAAAAATAAATAACCCAAAGCTGACGCCAACCAAATACGTCGCCGCTTGCGCCCTGCAATCCGAAACCATACATATTATATATCAAAGCGTCCAAAACAAAATGAGGAACCCATTCCCATACTTTATATTAGCCTAAATTTACAAATAAAAAAACCCAAAACTATGAATGTGTTTTTAGCTTTTTACCCCCCCCCCCCAATAGAGCAAAAAAAAAGATAGAAAAAAAAAAGTCAGTGAAAAAGATATAAAAAATTAGCCCTTTATATCACAGGGAAAGAAAAAACTGCAGCAAAATCATTTTGGTAGCTGAAGGAAAAAAAATAGGGCAGTTAAACCACCACATGGGTAGAATCCCTAAAAAGGGTCTGGTCCTTAAGGGGTTAAAGGGGCTTTGTCATTTAAAAAAACAAAGCAAAAAAAAAAAAAAAACTTACCTATTCCTCCCCAGGCAGTCTTCTTAAAGCATCTTGTGCTCGATGATCTTCTCCAGTCCCCATGGTCGCTTCACCTCCAGCCGGCCAGATCCTCTTCTTCTTGTCATGGAGAGCCATTACTAGTAACGTAACGTTCACTGCCTAGGAAGGAGTGCCGATCTATTGCCGAGATTGCATGCACACTGTCTCGCAACGAGAGTTCATACACCATTGCAGAGAGAGAGAGCGTGCATGCAAAGTTTCGGCAATAGCTCGGCACTCCCTGCTAAGCTGTGAACACTGTCACTAGTGACATAGCATACATTGCCCTGCAGGAAGGAGACTGCTGAGAATGGATGCAGTCTTCTTAAATCATCTTGTCCTCGATGATCTTCTCCAGTCCCCATGGTCGCTTCACCTCCAGCCGGCCAGATCCTCTTCTTGTCATGGAGAGCCATTACTAGTAACGTAACGTTCACTGCCTAGGAAGGAATGCCGATCTATTGCCGAGATTGCATGCACACTGTCTCGCCACGAGAGTTCATACACCATTGCAGAGAGAGAGCGTGCATGCAAAGTTTCGGCAATAGCTCGGCACTCCCTGCTAAGCTGTGAACATTATGTCACTAGTGATATAGCATACATTGCCCTGCAGGAAGGAGACTGCTGAGAATGGATGCTTCGTCACTGGAAGAAGAAGAATCGGCTGGCTGGAGGTGAGGTGACCGGGGGAATGCAGGAGACAGAGGAAGATCGTCGGGAAGAAGATGCGGTAAGAAGACTGACGGGGGAGGAATAGTTAAGTATTGAATTTTTCTTTTCTAATGACAGACCCCTCATAACATTGTGTCACCAGACTGTTCATTCGTGTTTTTCTAGTGGCAGTGTCACGTATTGCAAAATT